>NW_027186473.1:7151120-7272056 GCF_028583685.1 Petaurus breviceps papuanus
GTGAGTAAGAGCACCAGCCCCAGAGTCAGGAGACCTGGGATCGAATCTGGGCTCAGATACTTGGCACCACACACAGAAATAACTGGCCGCGTAACCTTGAGTAAGTTACTTAACCCCAATTGCTAAAAAAAAAAAGAATTCTTTTAAAGTCCACATCCAGAAGAGGAGGTGTATAACAGAGAGACAGTGAGGCATAGTGAATAAGAAACCGGACTTGGAATCACAAAAACCTGGGTTCAAATCCAGCCTCTGACAAATTATATCACCTCTCTCTGCCTCAGTTAGTCATCTGCAAAATGAGGTTAGACATGATGTCTGAGGTCCCTTCCAATTCTAAATCTATGGCATTACAGTATAAAAATTTATATTCCCATTACTACAGTCTCAGCTCAAGTAATTTTCATGTTAAAATTTATTAAGGTTATTACTTTAAAATTTTGCCTTCTATGCTTTTCATTCTACCAATTAAGCCAAATGTCCTGAACTACTCAGGTTGTAGACATAGGGAGACACATAGAGAAAGAGCAATAATAGACTCCAAGGGAGACTAAACATAGGGTCAGGGTACATAGTGGCTTCTAGGAAGCCATATGAGTTTCTCAAGCTACCCTTTGCAGCTTCCAATTTACCACTTCATGATGCCTCTTAAATATACAAAGATACATACATATTTCCAAGGAATAAAAATGATCACCAGAAGCCTAAGCAGAGTGTTAACAGTTCTTAAACAACAATGTGGAGAATGCCACCCAAAGCACTGAAAAAAAAATCTTGTGTCTACACTACCCTAAATGACCATAGGATTTTAGAATTAGAAGAGACCCTAGAGGTAACTGAATTCACATTTCTCCCCATCCCACCCCCATCATCACCACCTCCTTAAGGAAACTAAGACTCAGAGAAATCATACAGATGGCAAGTGGCCAACCTAGAATTCCAGCCTCATTCTTCTCAATCCCAATGATCTTAGACTGTCTCTAATAAAAGACCAATCAAGAAGAGTGGAAGTAAAATACTGATTCCTTCTCGGAGAAAATACGAAAATAATTTCTTATATTGTTTTCTTTTTTTATACACAGTTTAAAAACAGCCATAGCCAGCTAACCCAGCTATGCCACTTCAAAGCCTATAAGAAATCAAACAAAGAGGAAAATGATCTATATGTTCAAATGTATTTATAGTAGCTCTTTCCATGATAGCCAGCAATTGTAAACTATGGGAATGCCTTCCTAGGGGAAAATGGCAAAAGAAAATTGTATGTAGATGTAATGGAATGTTATTGTGCCATAAGAAAAGAAATGGGCAGTTTCAGGGGAAACTGGGAAGAATTTTGTGAACTAATGCACAGCAAAGTGAACAGAACTAGGAAAACAATTTATGCAATGATAGCATTACCAAGAAAAATAACTTTGAAAGACTTTAGAATTCTAGTCAACATGATGCTAAACCATGAATCCAAAAGAATAATGATGAAATCTGCTACTGATAAGGTGAAGAACTTAAAATGAATAGAGAGAGATATATATATTTTCCAGTATAGTCAGTGTAGGAATTTGTTTTGCAAAATTATGCAGCTATATGTTATTTGATTTTCTTTCTTTTTATATGTATTTAATGCAGAGGTGAGGAAAATAGTAAGGAGGGGATTGAATTGTGTCTGTTAACTGATTTAAAGAAAAACAGCAAAAAGAGAACACCTGAACATGGTCACCAAACTGGTCTTGCTGTTGGTAGAAGGGATAGAAAGCTGTCAAATTCTGACAATCTCAACCAGAGACTATTTCAGTTATTGTCATGACTTCAGAATAAACAGTCCTTCCGAGGCTTTTGTCTTTTTGTTTTAAGCTCTCCTTTGGATGAACAATATCTCAAAGCTGACGTTCTGTTGTTTCCTTTGTGCAGAACACTTTAGGCTGAGCTGCCTTTCTTTGCAAAGCCCCGAGTATGGATGGCCTGGAAAAGCAGCCTGCAGTCATTGAAATATGACTGTTTCCTATTCTATGCCATATTTAGTGCTGGGAAATATGTGAGCCTAGAAATAAATCAATAATTTTCCTTTAAAGAAACCACATCACAGTTTTCTCAACATCAAGATGAAGAAGAAGTAGAGAACAGAATGAAGAAGCAATTCCAGAACAGTTGTACTCCTAAAGCTGTGACCTTATATATCAAATTGGAAGTTGGCCTGCAAACTCATCACCTTGGGACTTGAGTTGATGAAGTTTCGTTGCCTTCAGAGCTATTTGTATGGCAAAGAAACAAAAAGTGAGTCACATTACTTTGCAATTACAGCTCATTTTTTAAACCAAATACAATATTACACATTTTAATTACACACCTTATTCCTCATTCTTGTCTCTGAATAACTTTGGTCTTTTTCCAAAAATCCAATCAATGCCTAAAAGATTTGTCACAATTGAGGATGTTCAAAAGAGGCTTTGCAATTCCAAAGTGGGAAATATAGTTCTAAAATTGTTATGAGCAAGAGTAGCACCACTGGCATAAATGCATATCAAAACCTATATGTATGTAGATAATTGAATCATTTTATAAATGCACATAAGGAAAGGAAATTCAGAGGCAAACAAACAGGAAAGCTTTGCAAATAATTTGCTGAAATTTATCATATAATTTCCCTTTTTTAATTTGCAAGCTGTATGAGAAGAGGTTAGTGATTTAATATATGATCCTCTTCTTTGCTGTTCTTTCTGTATGGTAATGTAAGTTTTAGGTGGTTTTATTTCAATGCCCAAATAATTAAAAATAATTTTAAAGGAATATGTGCATAGTCTCCCAATGTAATTATTGGAAGGGGGATGACACACAGCAGATGTATAACTTCTAGTATTTGTGAAAAATAAGTCACACTATTTTATGGTCACATGTCATATATTCATATATAGAATTCCTAGAACAGTGCTTTCCAGCAACCCTTTCTATTATTCTCAACCTGCTTTTCTGTATTTTTCTCTGCTTTTTTTCTTTTTCCTTTTGTTGTTTTCCCCAACCTACCTCAACAAAACCTGCCATTTCATCACCAGCTATAACCTGGCAGGGTAACTGGAGAAAGTGGAGATGGGGGGGGGGGTCCATCCATTCATTCATCACTATCTTTAGATCAACCAAAATATCCTTCACGCAACATGTTGTAAAGCAGTTTACTTTCCATTATGACACACATTACCTTTTCCCTTCACCAACTCATTTCCTCAATTGTCCCACAAGAACACAAAAGCTTTCCTGTGGTTGACTGTTGCCAAGAGAAATCACTACTGAGAAATGAACTTCATCTACTGGGCACGCTGATCAGTGATTTAGGGAACGTTAATACTGTAATTCAGTGCTACATTTCAAAGAACAGAAAGCAAGCTACCAGTTTTGCCCAAGGTGGTTTGGAGAATTCTGTCATCACTTTAAAAAAGAAACTGAAAACTAGTACCATTACTCTTATACACTCAAGTAATGCTGAGAAATGTCTGTCTCTATATTTCCAGAAGGAATGTCTCTAGGGAATGAATAAAAAGCTCAGTGAGAAAAGGACGTCAAATTACCACTTTTCTCTGTCTCAAACTCAAAGATCCCTAGTTATACTTGATTTTTTTTCCTTAGTCATTCATGATGGAAAGAATGATTAGAAAAGAAGTTGGTTTGGCCAAAAGACAATAGATGTAGTCCGATGCGGAAGCTGCCAGTGGACAAGATTCCTTTTGCTGTCACTTGCACTTGCAGCAAAAAAACAGGAGATCTTATAAAGACCCTAGGAAATCACCACATGGCCTCACCTCCAAATCAAAGCTACTACTAGGACTCCATAGTATCTGCCTTTCTTCCTATAAACAAAGTCCACTTAATCATTGCATATCCAGGGCTTGTGTAATTCTCCAACTGGAAACTCCATACTGAATCTGAAAACTATTCAGTGCCAATATTGGGGAATAGTATTCATTCAGTCTTCCTATTTCCCCTTTCTGTCCCTTCACAGTCCCCGTGGGCTCAGAATTACCAGCATATTCTCCTGATCCATGTTTCTTGCCTTCTCTGCATCCCTTCTCATCACATCAAAAATAGAAAGCAATGTTATTTTGACCATTCCATTTCCTTTATGGCATTTGCAGGCTAGTTAAAAATGTTAAATAGGAAGGTTTCAATGATACTACCCTGATGTCAGCAGTATGGCAAATTTAACTCCAAGGTGACAGAAGAGACCAATGCTTCTCAGAAACCATTATTTCCATCTCCTTTTCCCCCCTCCTCCTTCTACCTGACTCTGCTTCTTGGCTGCTGATATAAAATAAAAACAATCAGAACTTTGAGGATGGGGCAGGAATGGAAGACATGCTACTGACCTCCTTTATTCCTTCCCCTTTCAATGGCATCCAGAAAAATGAGATGCAGTCAAGCTACCAGAGGGTCCATAAGACAGGAAATAAGCCTTGTTAATTATGTTAATTATGATCCAAATAATGTTTATTTTTCCAAAAACAAAAAATTGCACCACAATTACAGAAAGAAGTCACAAATATATGTCATTGGTCTCAAGAGAGTCAGGGGAATGGGTCATACAAACCAATTCCCATTAGTGGATAAACTGAAGATACAAGGTCTACTGAAAGGGAATCAGTGGTATCCTTTTTGCATATACATAGGAAGCATGTTACATATAAAACCACTATTATAATAATAAAATAATAACAATAACAACTAATATTTATATAATACTAACTACATGCCAGGCATTGTGCTAAGCATTTCATGAGAGGTAGATGCTATCATTATCCTCATTTTACAGATAAAAAAATGAGGCAAACAGAGGTTAAGTGATTTGTCCAGGCTCAGAAAACTAGTTAGTATTTAAGGCAAGATTTAAATTGGTCTACCTGACTCTAGACCCACAGGCTCTATCCACTATCACTCTCTAGTTGCCCCTAACTCCACTATGTTATATATTAAGGAATTCATCTACTCGCAGAATCAATGAATGATAAATAGGCAATGCTATTATACATTTTATGCAATAAATCAAACACACTTGTTATTTGATTTTATCAGTGGAGTGATAGTTTATTGATTTTTTTTTAATTTCATCGGTGTGGGTACTATTTCTACCAATAGAGATGATAACTGTAAGAATCATGCGCCTTCTCATTCTATTTATGTCCATGCTTCACCAGAAGCCCTCCAAGGGATGTTAGAAACATATATAAAGCTAGTTGGGTCCTCAGAGGACAGCTAATCTAATGCTGAACTATAAAGAGGAGGAGAGTGAAACAGAGTAATTAAGTCACTTGTCTAAGGTCATACAGATAGAAAATCAGAAATGGAAATTCAGACTCAAGTCTTCTGTCTTCAGAGCCATTAATCTTCCCCAGTATGACAGTACTCAGTTTAATTGAGGCCTTCCTCTTGTTCTTTGCTATCATAATGATACCACTTGGGTTGCAAATCGGTGATATTTCAGTCCTCTTTCAGATCTTCTTTATCCTTCATCATCCCTTGTATACAGTTTTTCACATGCAGGTCCTTATGGTGACATATAAAGCTTGTTTATACTCAAGATGCATTTTTTACCATGAAGTAACACATGCTTATTTTTGTAATCTACTGATGGATCACCCTTTTTTAGGTAATGAAAATGGGACTAAGGTCACAGAAAAATATATTCACACAATCTCAGTGTTGGAAGGGACTACGACAACCTTAGGTCAGCCTGGTCCTGATAAAGAATCCTTTCTACAACTTTACCAACAAGGGGTTATCTAGCCTTTGCTTAAAGGTATGAAATGAAAGACAGCTACAAGGTACAGTGGGTAAAGGACTAGACCTGGAGTCAGAAAGAGTCATCTTCTTAGTTTAAATCTGGCCTCAGTCACTTACTAGCTGTGTGACCCTGAGTATGTCACTTCACCCTGTTTGCCTCAGTTTCCTCATCTGTAAAATGAACTGGAGAAGGAAATGGCAAAGCCCCTCTAGGATCTTTGCCAAGAAAACCCCAAATGGGGTCACAAAGAGTCAAACACAACTGAAATGACTGAACAACAACATGAAGGAAAACCCACTATACTGCAAGGCAATCAATTGCACTTCTGGATAGTGCTAATTGTTAGCAAGATTTTCCCCCTTCCTTCAAGCTTTCCCCCTAGCAGGTGTTTAATAAATATTTTGCTGAATTGAATGGAACGTAATTTGTCTGTCTCTAATTTTCACCTATTGTTTCTCATTCTGCCTCCAGGGAAAAACAGAAAAAATCTAATCTTTCAACCACATTACAACCTACCAAAAAGATTGAAGACTGCCATCAAAAACAGAGATAGAAATATGATATACCTATCTATATATCTATCTATCTATCTATATATGCATATATATTATGTATGTTTATAAATCTCATTTTGTGTATTCTCTTTTTTGATAAATTATAGTATCATATAAGAAACTGCAAAAAGATTAAACAGACCAAAGAAGCAGTAAATCATATAAAGCAAATACATGCTCTAATTAACTACTATAGTTCCCCTCCCTCCCACCCAGAGGGATATGATTGTCAATTGCATGTCAGTATTTATAGTGCAACCATCTCTACCCAAGAAAAGTTAATCACAATCAGAAATGAATTACATGATTTGGAAAATAGAGAAATTATAGCATGAAAAAAAATTGTGGCAAGAACTGAATAGAGATTAAGCATTGTATTTACAAAAATAAAAATGTAATTGTCCTTTTAAAAATTAGCACAGCCCAAATAAGCTCCTTCCCCAAGTATTTTCCTCATGTCACACAATTCTAAGTAAGTTACATCTGAGTAATTTAGCTATATTAATTCAATTTATTTGTAGCCACCTCTTTTTTACCGTGTGCTAAAGATGAAGAAAAACATATGAATGGTCCTCAAGTCATAGGGCTGCTTATTTCAGACCTAGTGTCTGATAAAGTAAACATGCTTCTTTAACTCTCAGTAGCCTCTCTACTTTATCTCTCTCTTCCCTATCAGTACAAACTCACTTGGCCAAAATTAGAGGGGTGTATAAAATAATAAGGGAAGTTTAGGTCTGAGACATAGGTCTCGGCCCTGGATCCTAGACTATGCTCAGAAATGTACTAGTGGTGGAACTCTAGGTGAGTTATTTATTTCTTTGATCCTCAGTTTCACCTATAAAAAGAAAAAGTATTTATACTAAAGACATAGTGTCTTAGGGAGTGACAAGGGACTAACCTTAGAGTCCGGAAGACCTTGGTTAAAATCCAACCTCTAGTAACATCCTAACTGTGTGTAACCATGGGCAAATCTTAACCTCTCAGGGCTCTGAACAATCTATATTAAAGAGAAGTTCTTCTCTAATCTGTCCTGATGGAGGGAGTTTCCACAGCAACTGTTCCCTATACTGATGAGGTCACAACAGCCACCCCAAAACAAATATCTGTGCTCTCTATCTCACAGGGTCACTGTGAGGAAAGGAGATTGTGAACCACAAAGCACTAGGTAAATGCCAACTATTAGATTGTTGAGTAATAAAAGGAGCAAAGTAGTTTTATTTCATTTGTCAGTTTATCTCTACCTCTATCAATCATATTATATGTGCCTTTATATATCAACTTTTGACTACATTCAACTCAAGTGTCTCCCTCCAGACTTTATCCTGTTTTCCATCATGTTGCATAGGAAGTCTAAAAATCTCTACTCTTTATCAGTCAAATCAACTTAATCCTCTCATTCAAAAAAAAAAGTTTTGCAGACTAGTTTGACTAGGTAGGAATTTTCACCTCACCCAAACCTCAATTTATTAATTGCTCTGGGACTTAGTTCAAACTTCCCAAACACGCAAAGCAAGTGGAAAATAAAATCAGAGACCGAAAGGAAAAACAAAATGCTTAGTAATACCAAAAGTGGTTAATCTGCATTTCAAAGAGATATCCAATCTGTACAATGCTAAAAAAAAAATACAAAGCTGAGAAAACAGATACCATTTTGTATCTGTTCTGTTCCATAAAAAATGTAAAATACTTTAGGGATTCCATCAACACCAAGACAGCATATAAAACTAAGTCCATCTGTACAAGTTAACAACGACATATTTGATTTACATGAGACACAAAAAAGCTTATAAGTTCTATAAACGTACAATTTTCAAAATTCTACTAAGCAAGACAATAACAAACACCCAACACTTTCAGTATTAAGCCTTTTACACTATACCTAACTTTCAAAAGGGCAGCTAGGTGGCACAATGGATAGAGCACTGGCTTTGTAGTCAAGAGGACCTGAGTTCAAATCTGAAATAAAACACTTACTAGCTCTGTGACCCTGGGCAAGTCACTTAACCTTATTTGCCTCAGTTCTTCATCTCTAAAATGAGCTGGAGAAGGAAATGGTAAACCATTCCAGTATCTTTGAAAAGAAAACCCCAGGGAAAATGGCAGCATAGAAGCAGGGAAACTCCGTGTGCTCCCACAATAACCACCTCAAATACCTATAAAAAATGACCTAAACAAACTTTAGGGCTACATACCCCACAAAGTGACAGATAGAAACAAATCTTTCACTGAAGGCAAACCAGCAGGCCTCCAGGAAGGGTCCATCACAGTGTGCTAGAAGCAGAACCCAGCCCCATATGAGTCCGTGGTTTTAGCCCCAGGGCACCCACAACCAGCCATGGCTGGAGGAACTTCAGGAGAGTGGATAGCCAGAAGCTGTGGCAGTTTCCAGAATTATCAACCCATAAATGCCAAAGACAAAGTGAGAGGTCAGTGTGGACTTTGGGAACAGGGGGTCCAGGAGTGTGGTCCAGCCTCTGCCCCTGGAGGGAGAAGTGGCTGAGGCATCAGCCACCACTGTGTGGCTGCTTCAGAGCTCCTGGCCTACAGATTGAAGGGGGACCAAACAACCAGTTAAAGAGGTAATTGATCTTGCTTTAACCTGCTTGGATCTGTACTGCTGTCTAGGTTGGAGGTCCTGGGGTGCATGACATAAGAGGGATTTTGAAAATGAAATAAGAGAAGAGGAGGAAAAATTGGGAAGAAAAATGAGAATGATGCAAGAAAATCATGAAAAGAAAGACAACAACCTGACTGAAGAAAATAATCCCTTAAAAAATAGACTAACTCAAATGGCAAAAGAGGCCTAAAAAGCCAATGAGGAGAAGAATGCTGTAAAAAACCGAATTTGCCAGATGGAAAAAGATTCTCAAAAGTTCACTGAAGAGAATAATTCCTTCAGAATTAGATTGGAGCAAATGGAAGTTAGTGACTTTATGAGAAACCAAGATACTAGTAAACATCCACACAAATTAAAAAAATAGAAGGCAATGTGAAATATCTCATTGGGAAAACCACTGACCTGGAAAATAGATCCAGGAGAGATAATTTAAAAATTATTGGACTACCTGAAAGCATAATCAAAAAAAGAACCTAGAAATCATCCTTCAAGAAATTCTCAAGGAAAAAATTTCCCTGATGTTTTGGAACAAGAGGGCAAAATAGAAGTTGAAAGAATCCACTGATCACCTCTTGATAAAGATCCCAAAAAGAAAACTCCTAGCAATATTATAGTCAGGTTCAGGAATTCCCACATCAAGGAGAAAATATTACAAGCAGCCAGGAATAAAACAATTTGAATATTGTAGAAACACAATCAGGATAACACAGGATCTGGAAGCTTCTACACTGAGGGATCAAAGGGCTTGCAATATGATGTTCCAGAGGTCAAAGGAGCTGAGATTAAAAGCAAGAATCACCTACCCAGCAAAACTATTATGCTTCAGGGGGAAAATATGGTCATTCAGTGGAATAGAAGAACTTCAAGAATTCTTGATGAAAAAAACAGAATTAAATAGAAAATTTGACATCGAGATACAAGAAGCAAGAGAAGTATGAGAAGGTAAACAGGGAAAAGAAATCATAAGTAACTTATCAAAGTTGAACTATTTACATTCCTACATGGAAAAATGATAATTGTAACTTATGAAAGTTTTCTCAGTATTAGAATAATTGAAGGGAATAGAAATGTCTGTGTATGTGTATACACACACATATATGTCTATATAGGAGGGTATATGGGCATATGAATACATATGTGAATGCGTGTGTATATATATATGTGTGTGTGTGTGTGTGCAGGTATACATAGATAGAGGGCACAGGACCAGTTTAATGGTAAGGGATGATACTTAAAAGGTGAATTTAAGAGGTGAGAGAGGAATATAATGAGAGGAGATGGGGAGAGACAGATTGGGGTAAATTATCTCATATAGAAGAGGTAAGGGAAAATGTTTACAATAGAGGGCAAGAACAGGAAGGCAAAAGGGAATGGGTCAACCTTATTCTCATTGAATTTGGCTTAGGGAGGGAATGACATACACACTAAATAGGGTATCTCATGCTACAGGAGGGGGAAGAGGATGAGAGGGGCAATGATGGAGGGTAGGGGAAGGTGGTGGGGAGGGAAGTTAGAGCACACCCTTTTCAAAAGGGACAAGGTCAAAGTAGAGGATAGAACAAGTGGGGTGTGGAATAGAATAGAGGGAAATATAGTCAATCTTTTGCAATATATCCACTATGGAAATGTTTTGTGTAGCTACACATGTACAACCTATATGGAATAGCTTATCTTCCCAGTAAGAGTTAGTGATGAGGGAGAAAGTGAAAGAATTTGGAATTCAAAGTTTTAAAATCAAATGTTTAAAAAAATGTTTTTTTTTTTACATGCAACTGGGAAATAATATATACAAGCACTGGGGTATAGAGATCCATCTTGCCCGACTGGAAAGTGAGAGGGGGGATGGGAGAGGATATAGGAAAGAGCAGATTGGGGGAAGGGGTATACAGTGGGATCGCTGTTTTGGGTTGGTGGGTAGAGGAAAGATGGAAAGAAAATTTGTAACTCAAAATCTTGTGGAAATGAATGATGTAAACTAAAAATAAGCATAAAATTTAATTTAAAAGAAAAGAAAACCCCAGGGCCAGCTAGGTGGCACAGTGAATAGACCACCAGCCCTGGAGTCAGGAGGACCCGAGTTCAAATCCAGCCTCAGATACTTAACACGTATAAGCCATGTGACCTTGGGCAAGTCACTTAACCCTAACTGCCCTGCCTTCCACCTACAAAAAGCAAAAAAAAACAAAAAGAAGAATACCCCAAATAGGGTCACCAAGAATTGGACACAACTGAAACAATTCAACAACAACAAAACTTTCAAGACTTTTCAAATCTTCAGTGCTCTATACATCATATATGTGTGTATACATATGTATGTATATTATATTTATGCATGTACATATGTATTCTTGTATATGCATCATAATTTTCCATGGGCATATTTTCCTAACATATTTTTCACTGCTCCTTTTATTTTCTTATAATGAAATTCACTTTTGTGCCTTTTATTTCATTATGTAATAGCATAGTATTAGAAAGATATTGAGCTTATTTTTAATGAGACTATTACACAGTAACCCACTAAATTGAAAACTCCTTGAGACAGCACTTTTTTGTTTCATATTTGCATCTCCCATGTCTAGCACAACACATCACACTTGGTAGGTTCTTAATACGTACTTCTTAAATTGAATTAACCCTGAATTAACTTATAAAAACAGATATTCTATCTACGAGAGCGTAGGAGAGAACTAATTTCTCTCCTAAGCATGCAAAGAGTAGTCATTAATTCCCATTTGCAATCCCTAACAATTCTCTACTCCATCAAGGTTTCTGCTTGGCTGGAGAGAGAAATTGCCCACAGGTGCCCTACAGTGATAAATAAAGTGATGACTGGAAACACACCAGACACTGTGATCATGCAGGCCACTTTTAGCAGAACCCCCTTGAGACCAACACAGCAATAGCCCTCACATATTGACTCTTTCTCTATCACCAGCTCCAGTTCCATCCTGCAAATGAAAAGGATTATCTATCTCCAGGAGTCTTGTCCTTAGTATGATTTCCCCATTTCTTTGTATTGCTCTGAAGTTACTTTTAATTTACTACATATCTGTTTTATATCTCTTTATCTCTGTACATATTGTGTCCCACAGAAGAATAAAATATCCTTCAGGGCAGGGACTGTTTATTTTTTGCCTTCATATCCCCAGCACCTAGCCTTGTACCTGACACATAGTTAGCAATTAATAAATATGGCTGACTTGAATTGAATATTCCATTGTGCTGCTGTTAATTTCCTTTGGTTTTCCATCATGGACCACAGTTTGTCAAGTTTCCCAACTTGGACAGATTTGTTGTTTTGTTCTGTTTTCTAGGATTAGAAATGACATAGTGGTAGACATTGGGTACCCCTTTATCAACTGTATCTTTGGCACTAAAGACAAGACCACAGAGAAAATACATCAAATACCTGAAGTGGTTCATCGGAACACTTTTCTCTCTGAACTGGAGGGGCAGAATGTTCTTGCTGGGATTTCGATGGCTTCTTTTTGGCTTTTTCCATTTGGACATTAGTAAAATAGTTGACCGCAGCAAACTCAATGAGCGCAGAGAACACAAAGGCAAAGCACACAGCTATGAACCAATCCATGGCAGTAGCATAGGACACTTTGGGCAAGGAATGCCTGGCACTGATACTCAGAGTGGTCATTGTCAGAACAGTAGTTATTCCTTCAAAACAAAGAAACAGAAAACAACAATATTTAGTTTTATTTCCAAACAACTGGAGATGAGGGGACATGATAAAATTTTAAATAACTATTCAAGTATTTGGCTACTAAATTGAAGGAATATATAATATCTGAGGTGGGGTGAGTTGGTGTATATAATTAACTGAATAACTTTTAAACCATATTACCAGTGAATAATGAAGAGAAAGCAATTCAAGGGGGGAGGGCTTGTGTCAGAATAAAGTATACTTAGACAACTATATTTCTAAAATGATAACAAGGAAAAAAAGATGTTTGTTAGCAATTGCAAAATTTTCTCAGGTTATGACTGACCTGAAGATTTGGCAACAAAAACTAAGATTCATTCAAGTAGTTCCTGAAATCCTAACTCCTCTGCCATACTCTTCCTCATAAACTAGAAAACATGGTATTCCCTAGAAAAAGTTCCACAGTTCAGTCCAGTCTCAATTTTGCAGCATAAGATATTTCCAAAGGGCATATACACAAGAACCCTGAATTTTCACATCCATTGATTTGTGTATGGTTATATGTGTCTATATATCTTTTTTATGGTTACTGTGTCAGTCTCAATTAAACTTCTTTTCTACATAACCTAGTAGAAAGTCAACCAAGTGATTAGACAGCCAAATAAGTGCCTTTCAATGACAATGAGGTGTGATTACAGAAGTGCAAAGCCTAAAGTATCAAGCCCAAGGAAACATAGACAGTATTTAAGAAGATAGATTCAATCTATCTCCAAGGGAGCATGACATATTGATGTTCCTACTGATAGCAATCTTGGGAGGAAGTCACCACTCCATACTAAATTCTGGAATAGAGGTAGTTCAATCCCACAAGAATTTATTGCGCACCTTTTACATGAATATACTATGGTAAGTACTGTAGACACAAAGATAAAATGAAAGACAAATACAATTCCCTAAAGTACTTACATTCCACTGGGAAGTTACAACAGGTAAAGAGATAAGTTTATTTATGATTATTTGAAGATGCAGAAAGAACTAAGATCTATGGCAATTAATCTATACAAAGGCATGGAGGCAGAAGATAGATAGTTTAGGTTCATGGAATGACAGGTAGATCTTGTCAGTTTATACACACTTATAGTGTGTAAAAGGAAAGAATGTGAAATAAGTCTGGAATGGCAGACTGGAGTCATAGATGAAGTATTTTGAATGCTAAACTGAGGAGAAGAAGCAGCAGTGGGCCAATGAAAAGAAGAGTCTTGTGGTAAGATTCATAATTAGAAAAGGAGAGGGAATATAGAAATAAGGTAATATAAACCCTAACTTAGGGAAGAGAGATTTAACATAGTTTAGAAAAAGGACAGGATGGATTCCATGGATGAAAATTCTTCTGTGGAAATCATTTGAAGTAGGATGAAAAGCTCCCAAAGAAATAAATTCCAAAAGAAAAATAATACCAAAAAAGAAGAGAAATATATATTTTCTACAGGTACTGATGTGGATGCACAGAAAATTCATCAACAAACTCAAATTTTTCAAAGACAGATGTAGATTATGAAAGCAAGGGTTATGAAGGATGAATAGAAAAAAATATGTTATACTCCTCTAAGAATAGTGGCTGAAGTGCTGAAGTCCAGAATGAGCTGATACTGGTGAAGAAGACCAAGGATAACAATTTTTGCTTTATTTTTGCTATATTGAAGGGCGTCAAGAAAGAGATAAGAATGCTACTTGGAGTGGAATGGATGGGTATAATTAGTGGCAAAAAAAAGCTATTCAACTCTGTTTATTTTTCCTCTATCCAGGAGAGTGGAGACAATACAAAGATGACTAACATGAAAGTAAAGATTATAAGAAACCAAAGGGCTAGTCTTGAAGAATTCATGTCACCTAATTTAAATGAACTATATCCTAAGGTACGTACTGAAAGAAATAGCAGATTGGTTTCCAAGGCCATTTGTTCTTCCCTTTTCCAGTGGACGGAACTAGGAGTCATGTCTGGAAGTTACAAAGAGGCAAAATTTTACTCAATGTAAGGAAAAACTTCAAAAATAAATAGTAGTGTCCAAAAGTAGGATGGGCTGGTTCAGGAGTTGATGAGTTCTACCTCCTCAGAGATCTTACAGAAAGTGTTGTCTGATGACTTATATGGTATGCTAAAAAGAAAAACCTTATTCAAAAATAAGTTTTGTAAAATATGTTCTAAAGCTTTTAAGAGAAATAGAGGTTAAATTATATGCTGTTACAGAGCACCATAAATACATTAGGTGATTAAAACAATTTGTCCCTTCAGGAAAAAAACAAACATCTTCTGGATCTCACAGTCTCTTTACCTTACTGATTTTCACATGCACATTTAATAAATTCATGGAATTTTAGTATTTTCCCTATATAACCACAAACTGACAAAGCCATAAAACTTTCCAGTTGAAAGGAAATTAAGATGTATTTTACTGTTCAGAAAAAAACCGTTGTCATGCTGACAACTTTGTTAATTAACATTTGCCTGCCATGGCTTTTAAATCTTCCAGCTACATAATGTGGAGATGAAGCCTAATTAGTCTTTTATCTTGTGAAAGACCATCACTTTAATTAAAATTTAGGAGCAATAAGGTTTTCTGTGACCTCTATAACTATTTCCCTCTAACTAGCTACAATCAAGCGTGCTACCTAGAATAGATATACGCATCATCTGTGTGAAGGAAATAGCTCAGAAAGCCCTTCAAATTGAAAAGTTCCTATTTCCTTTATTAAAACTACTCTGTTACTGAAACATCAAAGGAAAAATAATTTACCTCAACTTTAGTGTGATTTAATGAAATTCAGACTAAGAAAACAAACAAACAAACGAGTGTTTCTGTGAGCTTCATTGCTTTGGAAACCTGTTAAAGTAGAGTAAGCCACCCTAAGGACTACTTCTCCCACAGGCAAGATGGCTCTCAATTTCTTTTACTGTACTTTGGGAAGTTTCTGCCTTTGGCTTTTTTTTTCTACAGAGATAAGGTAAATAAAGGGGATGCATAATTCCAGTAACAATTGGGAAGGAGATGTTGAAGGTGACTTGCCTGAGCCAGGCAGGCTATATACACTAACTCAAGATCTCTGGACACTAGAAGGCAAAGCTGGTGGTGGAGTTAAGGTAGGAACTCTCCTGAACTCTCCACCAAACCCCTTCAATACCTTTAAATAATGACTCTAAACAAATTCTAGGACAGAAGAACCCACAAAAAGATGGAGTGAAACAATTTTTCAGCCCACAACAACTTAGAAGGCCAGTAGGAAAGGCCTGTTGCACCAGGGAGGGAGAGGAGCTCAGTTCAGCACAGGCTATGCCAGCACAGTGGCCCCCAACAAATTAGCAGCAGGCTTCAAAGTGACTGAATCAGTGGCAGTAATGGTAGTTTCCAGTCCTCTAAGCCCATGGATGCCAAAAACAATATAGAAGGTAAGGAGGAATGGTCTGTCGTACCAGGGTGAAAGTGGAGCACAGGCCACACCAGGCCAGCCCTGGAACCAGCAAACCAGGAGCAAGCCTTGGGAGCAACTGAATCTGCAGTGGCAGTGACTGCTTCTGCAGCTGTCATCCCATAGATGGTAAGGAGGTCAAACAACTAGTCAGAAGGAGATTACAGGGGTCTCTTGGCTAGTACTAAGGCCGGACTCTGTGGCTTTGCCAATACTCAGATCTGGGTGGCAGTCCCAGGGCAAAGAAGATCACTAGCACACCACAGCTTGCAGCCACAGTAGCATGAGTACCTTCCTTATAGTTCCATGGCAGAAAAGAGTGCTTGTAGTCACTCACAGACCCAAGCATAGGCCAGGAGAGTAGTAAATACCTCTCCTTAGGTCATACCACATTGGAAAAACTGAAAACTTACAGGTCCCTAAAAGTATTGCTGAAAACAGTTCCAGAAAAAAACCCTGAGGCTTGATACAGTGTGCCCTCTACCCTGGAAGTAAAGTCCTACTTTTATAGAGTTAAAAGTCAAGTAATAGTCTGGGAATATGAGCAAACAAAAGAAAAAAAATCTGACCACAGAAAGTTACTATGGTGACAAGGAAGATCAAAACATGCACTCAGAAGAAGATAACAAAGTCAAAGCTCCTACATCCAAAGACTCCAAGAAAAAATATGAATTGGTTTAAGGCCATGGAAGAGCTCAAAAAGGATTTTGAAAATCAGGTAAGAGAGGTAGAGAAAAAATTGGGAAAAGAAATGAGAGTGATGAAAGAAAAATCATGAAAAAAGAGTCAACAGCTTGGTAAAGGAGACACAAAAAATACTGAAGAAAATGACACCTTAAAAATAGACTAGGCAAATGGTAAAAGATGCAGAAAAAAAACAAGGAGAAGAATGCCTTAAAAAGCAGACTTGGTCAAATAGAAAAAGAGGCACAAATATTCGCCAAAGAAAATAATTCCTTAAAAATTAGAATGGAGAAAATGTAAGCTAATGACTTTATGAGAAATCAAGAAACAATAAAGCAAAACCAAAAGAATGAAAAAATAGAAGACAATGTGAAATATCCCACTGGAAAAACAACTAACCTACAAAATAGATCCAGGGGAGATAATTTAAAAATTATTAGACTACCTGAAAGCCATGATCAAAAAAAGAGCCTAGACATCATCTTTCAAGAAATTATCGAGGAAAACTGACTTATATTCTAGAACTGGAGGGTAAAATAGAAATTGAAAGAATCCACCAATTACCTCCTGAAAGTGATACCAAAATGAAAACTTCCAAGAATATTATAGCCAAATTCCAGAGTTCTCCAGTCAAGGAGAAAATATTTCAAGCAGCCATGTGGAACCAGAGTCAAGATAACACAAGATCTAGCAATTTTTACATTAAAGGATCAGAAGGCTTGGAATATGATATTCTGGAAGTCAAAGGAGTTAGGATTACAACCAAGAATCACCTACCCAGCAAAACAGAGTATAATCCTTCAGGGGAAAAATGGAGATTCAATAAAATAAAAGGCTTTCAAGCATCTTGATGAAAAGACCAGAGCTGAATAGAAAATTTGACTTTTAAATACAACATTCAAGGAAGGATTATAAGTTAAACAGTAAAAGGAAATCATAAGGGACAAAGATGACATCTGTAATTCCTAAGAACTTTCTTATTATTAGGGCAGTTAGAAGGAGTATAGATAGATGGATACATAGATATAGATAGGTATAGACTGATATAAAATTATAGCAAGGGTGACACAGAGCATGTCCTTGGACATATGTATTACACATCAATTGTAGCATAGTAAGGCATGACAAAGGGTATAGGTGTGAGTTGAATATGGAGGGACGATATCTTTAAAAACAAAATTAAAGGGTGAGAGTGATGAAATTAGAAAGGGGGAAGTGAAGAATGGAGTAAATTATCTCACATAAAAGAGGCAAGAAAAAAATTTTACAATGGAGGGTGGTGAGGGTAAGTGAATAAACCTGACTCTCATCAGAATTGGCTCACAGAAGGAATAACATATATACTCAGTTAGGTATAGAAATCTATCTTACCCTACAGAAAAGCAGGAGAAGGGTATAAGAGAAGAGGGGTGTGATAGAAGGGAGGACAGATTGGGGTAGGGAGTAGTCAGAAGCAAAACACTTTTGAGGAAGGACAAGCTGAAAGGAGAGAGAGAGTAGAATAAATGGGGGATAGGATGGAGGAAAAGACAGTTATCAATAGTAACTATGAAAAAAATTTGAAGCAAGTTCCTCTGATAAAGACCTAATTTCTCAAACATAAAGAGAACTGAGTCGAGGCAGCCAGTTGGCGCAGTGAGTAAGAGCACCGGCCCCGGTGTCGGGAAGACCTGGGATCAGTTCTGGCCTCAGATACTTGGCACCCACACAAAATAACTGGCCATGTAACCTTGAGCAAGTTACTTAACCCCAATTGCTTAAAAAAAAAAGAGAAAACCGAGTCAAATTTATAAAAGAGCCATTCCCTTGTTGATAAATGATGAAAAGATATGAACAGTTTTCAGATGAAGTAATCAAAGCTATCTATAGCCATATGAAAAAAAATGCTCTAAATCACTAATGATTGTAGAAATGCAAATTTAAATAATTCTGAGATACTACCTCCTACCTATTAAATTGGCTAATAGCACAGGAAAGGAAAATGACAAATGGTGGAGGGGGTGTGGGGAAAATAGAGCATTAATGCATTGTTAATGGAGTTGTGAACTGATTCAATTGCTGTAGAGCAATTTAGAATTATGCCCAAAGGGCTATAAAACCATGCTTTGACTTAGCAATACACTACTAGGTCTGTGTTCCAAAAGAGATAAAAAAAAAAAGAAAAAGAACCTATATGTACAATGTACATATGGACAACTCTTTCCTGAGGGCAAAGACTTGGAAATTGTGGGGATGCCCATCAATTAGGGAATGGCTAAATAAGCTGTGGTGTGTGATTATAATAGAATACTTTGTGCTATGGGAAATAGAATCTCAAAAGTCTGAACAGACTTGCATGAGCTAATGCAAAATGAATCGTACTGTATACAAAGTAACAGCAGTAATGAAGGATGATCCACTGTGAATGACTTGGCTATTCTCAGAAATGCAAAAATCCAAGACGACTCTTAAGGACTTATAATGAAAAAAGCTATCCATCCCCACATAGGGACATGATGTTGTCTGTGTACAGACTGAAATATGATGCTTTTTTTGCTTTCTTTATTTTTCTTGAGGTTTGGTGTTTTGGTTTTGGTTTTGGGTTTTGTTTTTTGTTTTTGGTCTACATTTTCTTTTACAACATGACTATTATGGAAACATTTTGCATGACTACACATGTATAACCTATATAGAATTGCTTGCCTTCTCAGTAAGGGGGGTGGAAGAGAGGAAAGGAGAGAATTTGGAACTCAAAGTTTTTTTGGGGGGGGTTTGTTTTTGTTTTTCTTTCTAGACTTTATTTATTTTTAGTTTTCAACATTCATTTCCACAAGGATTTTGAGTTACAAATTTTCTCCCCATCTCTCCCCTACCCCCCACCCCAAGATGGCAAGCATACTGAATACCCCTTTCCCCAGTCTGCCCTCTCTTATATCCTACCCCTAATTCCTCCCTTTACCCTCTTCCCCCTTACTTTCTTATAGGACAAGATGGCTTTCTATACCCCACTGCCTGTATATCTTATTTCCGGTTGCATGTAAAAACAATTTTTTTAACATTTGTTTTTAAAATTTTGAGGAACTCAAAGTTTTAAAAATGAATGATAATTTTTTTACATGTAACTGGGGAAAAATAAAATACTAAACAAAATCTCTGGACACCCCATTCTCCAGGTCTCTTTGGTGTATGTAAACCTGACATTAAAATATGAGTATGGAAATGAGAAAGAGGGAGATGGGGGAGAAACAGGAGGGAACCCTCCAACCTATATGGCCTTTGTCTTCTGGGTGACTATCTGAAAGATTAACAAAGGGCATGACATTTTGAACACAGGCTGAGATGTTTAAATCATTCCCCTTTCAGCCAGGGAAAAACACCTCTCTTTCTAATATTATTATATCAAGGGTGACACAGAGCATGTCCTTGGGCATATGTATTACACATCGATTTAGTGTAGTATTTGCCTGACCACACAGTCAAGTAAATGTTGCACAGGGCAGCAGGCGGAAGCAACAACCCAGATTAAAATCAAACCATAGCAGCCATGCCTCTTTGGGCACTAGAAAGGCTGATGTCAGTGTTCATCTGTCTGAAGACATTTCTTGGCCTGTGTGTACCTTACAGATACTTCAATACAATGGTGTGCTTTTTTGTTTTCCCTTTTTGGCACATTTAAATGCCAATGCCAATCCCTGAGTTAGAACACAGAACATGAACATTTTTGCCCATAGTGTGAATACAAGCTGTTATGTACATAGAGGTGAATATGGGCTGACCAATCACAAGGGAAATAAGTAGCATTAACTTAACAGTGTGATAACACATTTCTGCCCGCCAGCTGACATTTACTCACATGTTTTAAGTTCCCCTTTCCAGGCCTATTTTTAAATCTTAGAATCATAGAATGTGAGAGCTCAAAGGAAGCTTAGAGGTCATTTACACTAAACCCTCTTTTTACTGAATGGAAAATGAGGCCCAGAGATGTGACACCCAAGGTCAAGTACTTTTCCTTTTTCACTTTTTGACACCCTCTTTGACTGTATGTGGTAACAAATATCCTGTAAAATGAAGTTAATGAACTAGAGGGCATCCCACTAAGTTCCCTTCCAGTGCTAAATCTATAATCCTCTGGTAGAGGTAGAAATTGGTTATGAATGCAACAGTGTAATTTAGACACTGAAGAAAAGAAATTGCTAAACTAATAAATAATATTCTCATATATGCTTAAATTTTTAAAAAAATGTTTCTATGAAAAGCAAATTCTACTTGCAGAATGTCTGACAGGTCCTTCTGATTACATAGAAAAATAGCTCTCTAATAAGTTAGTTGTATCCACTTTAGTTCTTTAGAATCCCAGAGCTAAGAGAGCTATAGAAATTCATAGGTCGCTTCTTCAACTGGGCATTCTATGAGTAAACTCCTCTCAAACAAATGGGACAAGTTATCTGAGACATCCTCAGACTGTACGCAGACATGCATGCTATGATGTTCCAGAGCAGGGAATGAGCCTAAGAAACTCTTTTTTTCTAGATGTCTAGTTACTTTTGATTTCCCAAAGTTAAAATTTTATTATTGCTGCCAGGAAGTGGGCAGAGGTTGCAGAGTGACAATCATCTGAGTCATCGACACAAGAAGGGTGACTGACAGCGATAGTTCCCCTTCTTCTCTAAGAATACCCAAAAAAATCATTGTAGAAAATAATGTGTGGCAATCAATAGATGAGAGATAAAGTTTCTGATATCAACTAATAACTGATCACCAACGATTCCTACTCTGTGGATTCCTTGGGCCCATACTTAAAAAAATATAATGTAAATCAAAGCACTTATCAAAGATTATAGTCATTATGAAATGTTATTTCTGGATGGAGGTTTTAATGGTAAAAGTCATAAGGTAGCAGTCTGGCTTTACCATAACAGCATGTGATATTAAAAGCTCTAAAACATTCCAAGAAAGTATTTGGTGATGCAAGGAGCAGCAGATTTCCAGGGCTCCCTTGCCTCCAGGCAGAATATATCAATCATTTAGAAGTTTCCTGGCCAGACATCTGGCCCAAAACTAGACCAGCACCTGTACATATTCTCCATGGACTATGTCAGAATACCCTGGGTGCTTCATAAAGCCAATTCAAGGTTCAGAGGTTTATATGGAGAGTTCTGCATATTCATAATTTCCTCAAATATTCACATCTTATTATAAAGGTACTCCTCAAAACAATATAATTTCGCTGACCCTTTACTAACAATACCCTGACTCCTTGTCAGGAAAAGCAAAAAAGTATCCAGATGCCCCAGGAAACATCCAAATATCACCCACTCCCATTTCAGGCACATCCCATGTTAGTTTTCTTCTGTTCTCCCACCTCTCTCTGCTCTTCTCTAGTAAAGCACAATTATCGGAGTGAAAAGTTAGAAGCTTTATAATTTAAAATCCCTTTAAAATCTAACTTACTATTTAACAAATCTGATCATTAAGATTATAGGTTTGGAGCTAAAATGGGCCTCAGAGGCCATCCTGTTCAACCCCACAGTTCTATTGATGGGAAGTAGAGGATAAAGCCAGGAGACATGAAGTGTCTTCACAGTCAGAGGTAGCAGGTGGCAGGATTTTAACCCAAGTCCTGTACTTGGACTGTAGAGCCAGAGCTCTTTCACTTGCCCAATGATCCCTCATATATGGAAAGTAGTCATTAAAACTTACTAAATTTCCCAAACTCAAGCAACTCAGGGCATTATATGTTATAGAAAACCAAAATATAAGCCAATATAAAAATATACCACATGTGTGGTATTTAATAATTAACCAATAAACTGCAACTATTTTGTTTCATTGCATTTAAACCATTTAAGTGTTGGGTTATTTTTTTCCCTTTCATTTAAAGCCAAATTAGTCTAGGACTTCACATAACCATTCAGCCATGAATTTTATTTGTTTTATTTTAAGCTTTTCTTTGCAAATTACATCCCAGTGTATTTCATTTTAACATCAAGATACAATTTCAATTAAATTACACAGCATTAGACTACAAATCCAAGAGTATCACTGAAAGGGAAATTGTGTTCAGTGGTACATTTGACCTTCACACTCATGGTTCCCATTGAGGTTAATTCAATATGACTCCAACAGGAGGGCTTCCAATAGTATTTTTACACAAACACCTAAAGGTAACATGAGTCCTAAGGCATAACCTTAATGTGTTTCTTTCTGGCTGGACAGTTGAAAACACAAATAAGCTTCTGTACACTGTTCAACCTGACATAAAAATGCTAACAACCATGCTCTTAAGGGGCAGTTTCATTCTAAAAGCAATATTCTAAAGGAGGGCAGGTAGCAAAAAGGACCAATAAATAAATTGTAATTACCAAACACGGTTCTAGCTGGAACAGATTCTTTATTTATCCAGAAGGAAACTTGAGAAAGAATCACAGTCATGATGCATGGGATATATGTCTGAATCATGAAGTAACCCATTTTCCTTCTGAGATGGAAGTAAACTGTCATAACAATGTATTCACCTACAAAACAAAACGGGAGGAAAATATGTCACTGGCTCTGCATACCATTTTTTTCCCATATTCAATTTATATCTGAAATAATAATATCATCTAAGCTTTGTGACAAAATCCAGAGTTCTTGTGTGTGTGTGTGTTTTAGAAAGAGATGCTTAAAGGAGGCTGAAATCACCTTTTCTTTTCAGTGTAACAAACTGTTGACTTAATGTTTAGGGCCAATAATGACAATGATTTTGGGGGTGAGGGATTATAGTATAATGAGTTCTTAGCTAAGCTCGTTAAGCACTTAAAGGAATGATGGTACACATACACAGCACAGACTTTGGGATCTAAATTATTTACCTGGAAAATTATAAATTAAACCTCACTGATTTAGACGGATATATTGATAACAGTGGGAATTTTTTTGGTTTTGGTTTTGGTTTATTTTGCGGGGGGGAAGGGAGGCTGAGGAAGACTGGTCTGATATTATATATGTATAAGGAGCTCATTGTGTGGAAACTTCCTCCATTAAAGATTAGCAATTCTGTGACTAAAAGTCTTAGAAAGTTTCCTGGGGCATTGAATGTTTAAGTGACTTTCCTATAGTAACAGAGTTAGAATACGTTGGAACCAAGAGTTGAAGGGGTGTTCCTTACTCCAAGGCTGGTTCTCCCTCTAAGGGTCCAAATCACTTTTCCTAAGAATTTAGGTCAATAATTTCATCCAAAGACTTTATTTCTGTATGTTATAACATTTGAAATGAAATAGATACAGCTATATATGTGGTCACATCTGAACATTCATATGTTCTACAGAGTTATAATTTTACCTTGCTTTTTAATTTGCTTAAAAAATAGACCTAATAAAGAAAAATATTTTAATTCCTACTATCTGTCCAAAAAAGTATTAATAAAGTAATTTAAAACACCGACAACAAAACTCCCATGAAGAAAGTTTTGGGGGGAAACTGGTCCCCATTAAGTAACTATGTAAGCTAAGGTTTCAGAAGATATCCACATGTTCTTAAAGTTGTATTGCCCCACAGGAAATTGGATAATTCCTTTTTAGAAATGTATATGAAGTAAGTGAGCTTATGTCTGAAAATTGGGGAAAAAATCATTTTTAACTCACCAGTTTGTGTTTTCCCTTTAAATAAACTAAAATAAAATCTTTTATTCTTTTTCACACAAATTCTAAGAGCACAGATTTTATAAATACCTTTTACACTTGTCAATCACATCTTCTCTAGAGACAACTTTAAAGCACTACCTTAAAGCTCCTTATACATGGTTCTACATCGTTTGCTATTCTAAATCAGAGGTAGAAGTGCAAACTGAGCAAGACAAAGATGGCTCTGTGAAAACATCAGCAACTTCAGTGAACTGCAGAATAGCCTTTATCTTAGATATTTGAAAAAATAAAAATGTCCCCTACACCTTGGATGTGTGTTTCAATGATCACAACACACACTTTTCTAACCTTTCTGACTGGTAACATCATCTGGTTTCCTTGATGGACTTATGACTCAAGTACCAGACAGATGTTTTGATGAGTTCAAAAATATGAGTCTAAAGAAAGAAAACCTAAGGTATACTTTCTATGACATTCTGCTTCTGGAGGCTATATCAGAATCCCCTGTAAACAATGGGTAAGACAAAACTGCACTGTAGATACCAATACCCCAAATTCATTCTAATTGGTAGTCATCTTACCTGTAATAGATTTGATGGTTTCACTGGACACTGTTTGCCCAACCAGGTCATACTGAACTAAACTGGAAGATTCTTTTGGAACTTCCACAGATTTCTCAGGACCTTTTGTCCAGGTATAGATCATCTCACTCTTTGGGTAAGCGTCTAGACAGCAACACAGGGTAAGGGATTAGGTTGAGGGTTCTAGAACCTATCAGTTTCACATGTGGACATGCTGGGCTAGCTCAGAATAGCAAAAGCAAAAACTGTTAGAAAACAACAACCCTTTAACTTATTTGGGGTCAGCTTTAAGCTTCTAAGAAGTCTGATATCTAAATAAGCCTTGCAATTCAGCAGGATTTCTTTTGTTCAGGTCAAAGGAAAATAAACTAAAATGCTGTGTCTGCATCACTGCACCTGGAAATGTGCAAGGAAAAATACCAGGCAGTCCATCTAAAATTTTTTTATATTAAAGTTAAATAAACCCATTCCTTCCTCTCTCTCATCTCTGAATCCTCTCAGATTCATACTGGACCATAACTTACTTCTTCCACCTTAATGCAAAATTGCCAATAAGAAAAATGCCAAATGCTATTTATAACAAAGGATGCTATTGTTGGAAGAGATCTCCAGGGGTCACCTAGTCCAGCCCGCTGCCTCTGGGCAAAGCACACTGCATCTAAACCACTCTACACAGATGACTGCCTATGTCTTTTTTTTTTTAAAGTTCTCCAGGGAATGAGATTATATAAACAGTTGCACTACCTTTGAACCTTTACAATCAGGATATTTTCCCTTACATCTATCATAAATCCCAGTAGCTATAATTTAAATCCATTTCCTCTTGTACTGTTATCAGTGTAAATAGATAACAACTGCTTACCACTCTCCCAGGAGAATACCTTAGCTTATACACACGCCAATCCAACATTATGAACATGGAGCACTGACTTCATGCCTGAGACAAGACAGGAACTGCTGCTTGACCCTACCCTACATGAGACGATCTGTTCTAAAAAACAAACCGAAAAAAACCAC
Organism: Petaurus breviceps papuanus; assembly: GCF_028583685.1. NCBI lineage: Eukaryota > Metazoa > Chordata > Mammalia > Diprotodontia > Petauridae > Petaurus > Petaurus breviceps. Next base: position 7,177,059 of record NW_027186473.1, read on the forward strand.
ACATGCACAACCCACTTTACAAATTACATGGAGAAACAAAATATGAAGCTACCTGTCTTCAATTTACAACATACAGCTATGTAACCAAAATTTACCTTTGGCAATTTCAAAGGATTCTATTAATATTGTCAATGTGCTCTGTACCTCAGATAGCACCCTCTTCTGATTCTCCTCCCCTTTTCTGCCTTCCTGTCTTCTCCCTGAGCTTTTCATTTGGTAGTTCCACAAAGGTCTCTCCTTGACCCTCTGCCCTCCTCCCTTGGATTTTTTATTTGCTTCCATGGTTCAATTATCTATGAAGAATGAATGAACAAAAAAGCATACAGGCTCAGTATGTAACTCCTAGAACCTTCCTTCAAAGTTTCAGACTGGAATTTCCAGCTGCCTTCCTGAATGTACCACCAGTACCTCATACTTAATGTCAAAAACAGAGTTTGTCATCTTTCCTCCTAAACCTGCTCCTCCTTCTGAAACTCATTCATCCTATCGGGGGTACCAACTGGTCCCTAATTTTCATAACTTTAAGATCATCTAGATTTTTGATACTTCCCTTTCCTTCACCTCTCACAGACATAATTAGTGAAAAAGGTCTTCAAGATTCTAACTCTATACCATGTCTCAAATTTATACCCTTATCTTAATTCCCACTACCATTGTTTTATTTTTAATATTTTGATAAATGCATTTGAATATAATTGGTTTCCTTTGTAATATTACATATTTTATTTTATACATTTAAAAACCTTTTCTAAGGGGTCCTTAGAATTTGACAGACAGATGAAGGGGTCCATGATATATACAAAAAGTGGGTTAAGAAGCCCTGCTCGGGGTGGCTAGGTGGTGCGGTGAATAGAGCACCGGCCCTGGAGTCAAGAGGACCTGGGTTCGGATCCAGCCTCAGACACTTAACACAAAAAATAACCGTGTGACCTTGGGCAAGTCACTTAACCCCAACTTCCCTCCAAAAAGCAAAAAAAAAAAAAGCCCTGCTGTAGAAAATGTTCCCTTTAACACCTCAGACCTTCTTGCCTGCAGAAGCAGACTTCCTTTAATCTGTCTTCATACTAATGACAGAATAAGCTTTCTTGGAATGGATCTGTGTCTATCACTCCCCCTGCTCAAAAACCATAATCAAGCTTTGGCCTGATAGTATGATAGATGTTCAGAAGGAAGAGAGCTCCCCAGTGTATACAAAGCTGTACAGTATGTGTGTGTACATATATGTGTGTGTGTATGTGTGTAAAATTTATCTCAATTATCAGCTTATGAAAACATATGTACAAACACATTTATACATAAACATATACTTGCATATGCATATATGTATGTGTGTATGTTCCTTAGATATAAGAATAGATAAGTACTTTAAAATAAACACATAGTGGTTGCTTTAAAAATGATTGTTGAATGAATTGAAAAGAAGAATAATCCCTCGTTAAAAAAAAAAAGTACCATGCTCTTTACTTCATTCTTACAACAGCAACAAATGTTTTAGATTTCAAATAAACACCAATGAATTGTTTTCCCAGTGTGTCTAAAAGAAATAGAATGGGGAAAGGGAAATCTATGTGGACATGGTATCTGGATCTTAAGGTCATGTTTTCGTAATGACATCAGCTAAGTGCTGTCTCCATAGGCAAAAGCTCCCTCCAAATTCTGGGAAACTAAATTGATGCATCTACTGAGGTATTTATACACCAATATTGAATCAAGAAGTCATGACAGTAGAGAGCTTCCTATGGGTCGCAGTACTGCCAACTCGATTTTGAATTACTCTGAATCATAATCAGATCTTGAATTAAAAGGTAGCTGGATGCAGAACACCACTCACTTAATTTCATGAGACTCTAAAACTATCCTGTTGCCCTTTCTGAGACTTGTGATAAATCACTCCATTTGCTTATTACTTTTTTCCTAAAGCACTTACCCGAAGATCAGCTGAATGACCAGAGAGTAGCCCTAACCCCATCCCATAAGTCCCTTGTGCTTATACAGAAAAACTGAACAGACAACCTGAGAGCTAATATGGCAGGATTCTATCATTCCTTCCACCCAAATTGTCAGCAGATACAAAGGGTCCTTCAAGAATAGTGTTGCCCCTTTATTTGAAGGTTATACGCTTATGGATGATATACTGAAAACCCAGTCTTTTATAACCTGTGTTGATTTTGCTTCCCAAAAAAAATCTGAAAACTTTTCTGTGATAAATCACGTGAATCTATAAATATGACATTCTATCCATCCTGCAAAACACCAAGGCTTGCAACCTTGGAGTGATCCTTGACCCTCTCCTCTCATTCACACTCTGTGGAATGGAATGGGTAAGCATTTATTAAGCACTCACTGTGTTCCAACCTTCAGGAAAATTAAATAGAAAAGAAAGACTGTCTCTACTCTCAAAAAGTCACCTTCAAATTGAAAAGACTACATATACCGAGTATACAGCCAGACCCTATTTTTTAACAAGTCTTGCTGAGTCTTCCTCTCCAATATCTCTCAATCTGACTCCTTCTCTTTATTCCTATATTATCTGCCCTACCTCATATCCTCCACTACTCTGGTCTAGACTCTTGAAAATAGCCTCTAAATTGGTCTCCCTACTTCTTATCTCTCTCCTCTCCAATCCATCCTTCCTACAGTTGGGAAATTAATATTTCTAAACAAAGATTTGGCCATATCACTTGTCCCAATCAAAATCTTCAATGACTGCATCTTACAGTACATTAAAAAAGAAACCTAACTTTTAAGAGCCTCTACGATCTACCTGCCACCTACCTTTCCAGTCATTTCTTATTATTTTCTTTCATACATTCTTCATTCCAATCAAATTACCCTACTTTCTGTTCCCCATGCATAGTATTCCTTCTACTGTCTCCAGGCCTTTGCAAGTTGGTTCCCACTGTCTGAAAAGCTAATTCTTAGAAGCTCTAGCTCCCTCAAAACTTCAATACCACTTCATCTTTTATGATGCCCCTCTAGTTGTTAATGCTCTCTTTCCCTTGAAAATACTTTGAATTACTTTGTATTTACATATACGTGCACGTTATACCCTGGTCCATGACCCCCGGGAGAATATATGATACCTAAAGATAAAAACTTTTTGGTTTTCTATCTTCATATCTACAATGCCTAGTGTGTCTTACAAATAATAGTCAACTTTATAAATCTTATTACTAAATTGAATAGTTAATGAAAACAAGTTTTATGATTTTAACTTACAACTCCCAAATTTCAAGGGACATGCATGACCATCCATGGGGAAATCCACTAATCTCATGGGGCACTCTGCACTTATGGTAAGTCTACAATGAAAGAGAATAAAAAAAGATTTAATCATTTTCACAATCATCTTTGTTTCTTAATATGCATAAAAATAAAAGAATGAATTGATCACCTCATTGTATATAAAATGGTGCCATTTCTCATAATTCTAAAGAGCTTGTTTGGGGCTGTCATATTATGGGAGACAGATTTTTTTCCATTCCTAAAGAAAGTATCAGGTGTCCACACTTTGGTTACCATCATATTGTTCAGTCTTAAAATTTCAATGGGGCCATCATATTTCAGTCTTTTGTCAATCCACGTTTGCCGAAAGAAGACATCCATTGTGTATTCCTAGGTGAGCAAACCACAGCAGTCCCAAACACAGGTTATTGTACATAAATCAACAATAGAATGCAGAAACATATATGTACACATGCATACAAAATCACACAAGTAAAACCAAATCTATAGGAACAGACATTTACAAAAGACAATGGCAAAGAGTTCCAGCAATTAAAGCATGTTTTATATGTCTTGATACTTCAATTCCCCACATTAGTCAGATAAATAAATTGCCATGAATATTTAATCATTCAAGAATAATTATTATAATTTAATAAGATTGCAGGAAGGTAGCAATTACAGTTTCACTCTAATATATATCCGGAAATAAAATGAGATAATTCAGTAACAAATATCACTGGGATTTTTAGGAGAGTAAAATAAAAGAATAAAGTAAATCAACAAGTAAAAAAGTATTATGCCCCACAAACTAATTAAAATTAGAAAGTAGATAGTCAAGCATTTTAAATCATGTACACCTGATTTAAAGGTACTACCGACCATCCACTGTGCAAGCCAAACATCTTTATGTAACCTTAAGAGAACACATTTAAATAGATGAGTTTATTCTGACATCTACCAGAGTTTGGTGTACTGAGTTCTTGAAGCATTAAGGGGGGAAAAACATACAACTGGACCAAAATGAAATGCTAAAATATGGCCCCTCAGGACTGTGAGATAGTTTTGTGCCAAAAATAATTTCAGCAGTTATAATCTCTAATTTTCTCCATCTCAGTGGTTTTTTTCACAGGGAAAAAAAGCAACTCATAAAACTGTCATATGGATAGCAGTAACAATAAAGTTCTTTCCTTTTGTAGAAAATTAATCCAGGCAAAAATGTACTCAAATGTTAGGGTTGAAATGCAAATTCTGTGACCTCCTCTCGACAAATGTATAGGTCTAATTACTCACACTAGAAACAGAGCTGCTCTTACTCTCCTGATTGACAGTGAAATAAACATCCATTTCCTTCTGTTGTGCATGGTTTCTCCTAACTACGGAAAGCTATTTTAAATTTCCCCAACACCTACCATTTCCACATCAGAAACAGGCCCAAAGCTGGTGACATATATGTCAGTTTTCACTTCTGTAACAGGACCTAGTAGATAGGAAATAGATAAGTGTGAAAAAACAATCATTAATTTTACAAGATAACTGAGTGAGAAGAATAGAAAAATACACAAAGCTCTTTGTAATTATTGTTTTAACATTTCTCAGAGAAAAATATCACTAAAAAAGTAAACATGATTTTTACAAAGATACACATATGCAGGCAATAATACTCAATTAAAGTCAGAAGCAAAATTCCAATTACTTACCAACAAAACTATTTGTATCCTACATCAAAGAATTTAGAGGTAAAAGAGGCCTCAGAGATCATTCAGACCAATCCCTTCATTTTACAGATAAGGAAAATGAGGCTCAGAAAAGTCAGTCAAGTGAAATATCCAAGGTCACACAGAAGATTTGAACCTAAATCTTCCTTTCAAAATCTAGCCTTTCCACCACTGCACACAGTCTCTCAATATTTTAATACTAATAGATCCCCAGAAATAGTTATATCAGTATAAAATATATATAACAGGCCTGGCGATGCCATTCTGAACATCTCTCAAAGAAAGCAAAATCCACAAGTACCTTAGTGTTAACACTAACTTAAAAAGTTTGTTTCTACAAATATATGTTATCTGTGACAACTGCTATGTTAGTTAAGCTCTCTCAGGTTAACCAGGCATTAAATGAAAGACTTGTTTGTCCTGATAGACAGCAGTTATTCCAAGATGTCAAAGGAGCCTCTGGCCTTTGAGTGCCATGGTAATGCCAGATGATTTTGAGAGATCTTCAATAGACCCAGATACCCTATGGCAAGGAGACAAATCATTAAAGGGTGGTTACCATGCAACTTACTAAGGTGGAAGGGAAAGGAAATCCATAATAGCTGCCAGAAGTCATATATTTTCACAGAAACATGAATATTATTAAATTGCCCAGAGACAGGAAACAAGGACAGCTGTGAGAAGCAGTTGAAAGTGCTGGGGATGTATAGCTTGGGGAAGAGGAACGATAGAATGATGGACTCAGAGTCAAGAAGACATGAATTTGAATCTCACCACATAGAATCACTAGCCATATTACCAAGGGCAAGTCATTCAGTCTCTCTCAGATTCAGTTTTCTCACCTATAAAATGGGGAAGATAATACCACCTCCTTGTGAGTGTTATGTGAGGATCAAATAAGATGATGTGTGGAAACCATTTGTCACACTTTAAAGCACTGTATAAGTACTAGCTATTCCAAGAGAAGACTTAGGGGGCCTTGTCTTCACATTTTTAATGGGCTACTTTCTGGAAAAGGGAATATACTTGTTCTGCTCATCAGAGATCAAAACTAGCAGTAATGGGTAGAAGTTGAAGAGAAAAATTTCAACTTGACGTTAAAAAAAGCAAGTAATAAGTTCTTCCTCAATTAAGGTCTTTTACAAAAGACTGAATGAGCTCTTGTCCTTGCAGCTTATGCAGTCTTTTATAAAATACCTAAATTGTATCTTCTGTCAGGTACAGGTTGGACTATGTAGCCTTTCAGATCATTTCCACCTCTGAAACTGTGATTCTACCTGATACGAAAAAAAATTATCAACTGATAACACTGATACCTATGTAGATGGATCATGGGGATGTGGTTAGCAAGTTAAGAAAGATAAACATCATTCTGGAAAAGGAATACTATGTTGATGTTTTTCAAAGGTGAATACTATGAGAGAATCAATGAATGCCAGACCCAGAAGGGACTTCATATGTCACCTCTAGCCCACAGCTTGCCTAAAATTTCATTTATAATGTTCCCTCTATGCTATTATCCAGCCTTCACATGAAAGCCTCAAGTGAGGAGGCACTGTCTTGAAGCAGCTCTTTCCATCCTCGGATATCCAAAGCAGTAGAGCTTTATGAAAGTGTGGGGAGGAGTCGGGGGAGCCTGTCCTACAGATTTCAGAGAAGGGTATACTGGGAAGTCATGATCATCCCATTCCTTATTGATCTGTGGCTTTGGAGAGCAGAAGTGGTGCAGGATCCTCATATGGATACTCTCTGTAAGACTATAAGCTGCCTGCAAGCAAGGAACTTGTATTCTTTATTTTAATTATATTTATCTCTAATATAATCCTTTAAGTGGAGCATGCTCTTAATAAAAGGATTTTTAATTTAGTTAAAAACAAGTTGCCCATTGGATTTATACCAAAGAAGTCTTAGACTGTTGTCTATTGTGTAATGTCCTTAAGCTTTACTCCATATATGTGTGTATATGTATATATGTGTGTCTATATGTATGTGTGTATATAGTATGTGCCTACACGTGTGTGTATGTATATACATATGTATATATGTATACTGTATATAGACATTATCTCTGAGAAGTAAAGAACAATGCCCATGAACAAGAAAGGTTAGTGGACAAGAAACCTTTCTTAATCTTTATGCCACTTTTAAAAAGAACTAAGAATGGATATTGAAAATAGCTTGTCATTTAAATGTTTTATAGAGAATACAAACATATATGTGTGTATATATACACATATCTATATATGTATGTGTGTATGCACATGTGTATATGCATATATATGTGTATGTATATATGTGTGTGTGTGTATATATACACAAATACCTATATCTTTCCCATCACAAACTTGAATTTTAGAAGATCTTTAGAAAATATAGAAATTAAAAACAAAGAATCAATGTACTTCCCTTCCAAAACAGAAAAAAATTTTTCCAAGCTTAGAGCATTATAAATGTGAGCTACTATTACATACTTGGACTCCATGGCACAGAAAATAATCACAGAATTACAGAATCTCAGAATTGGAAAGTACCCCAAAAGCCATGTAGTCCAATGCACACCTCAATCACCTTAGCTAGAAGACCAGAGACAAGGAAAAATGCACTAGGCCCTAAGGCATTCCATTCTACCTTGGTTACCTGTAATTAGCATGTTCTTCTTTGTATCAAATCCAAATTCAGTCTGCAACTCCACCACTTGTTCTTCCCTCTACCATGACAGTCCTTCAAATATGAAGACAATATCCTGTCCCACTTGAGTCTTTTCTTCTCCAGATTAAATATTACCAATTACTTCCATTGATACTCAGATGGCATGGTTTTGAAGTCTTTTATAAGCTTGATCTACTATCTCTGGAGATTTTTTAGCTTATCAATAACCTTCCTCAAAAGTAACACTCAGTCTAAGGCAATGTCAAAAGACTTATGGTGGAATATGTTATCTACATTCAGAGAAAAAACTATGGAGTCTGAATGCAGATTGAAGTATACTATTTTCTCTCTTCTTTTTTTGGTTCTTCTTTCTTGTGCTTTTTCCCTTTTGGTTCAAATTCTTTTTTATAACATGACTAATGTGGAAATATGTTTAATATGACTGTACATGTACAGCCTATATCAGATTGTACTCTGTCTTGGGAAGGGGGGAGGGTGGGAGAGAAAATTTAGAACTCAAAATCTTATGGAAGTGAATGTTAAAATCTAAAAATAAATTTTAAAAAAATTTAAAGGAAAAAAAAGCAACATCCATAATGAAACATAATATTCCAAATGTGGTCTGACCAGATCATAGCTGAACAGATCTTTTTCCCTTGTTATTAACACTATAATTCTCTTCTCTCTAAGAAACCCTAAGTTCTCATTAGCCTTTTCAGTTGCCACTTCAGAGTGATATGGAATTTGCAATCCATTAAAATCCCTAGATGTTTTTCTTATGAATTGCTGTCCAGTCACACCTCCTGCACACTGTACTTGTGAGAATAAGACTTTTCATCACAATTACATTTTATCTTACTGTTTTTCCCCAATCCCCTAGCCTATCAGGAACCTTTTGCATCCTGATTCTCTCATTTGGTGATCCTATCAGTTCCCATGGGTTCAATTATAATCTCTATGCAGATAAGTGTCAGATCTGTATATCCAGGACCAGGCTCTCTCCTGAGTTATAGCCATACATCTCTAACTGCCTCTTACATATCTCGAACTTGAATTCCCCTAGGCATCTTAAAATCAACATGTCCAAAGCAGAACTCATTATTTCTCTCCAAATCCCACTCCATTATGAAATTCAATATTACCATCAAGAGTACCATCATCCTTGCTACTATCATCTTCAATTCTTCCTTTTGATTCAGCCCACCTCACTAACCCCATATCCAATGCACTGCCAAGTCTCATCATTTCTACCCTTGCATTGCTCATAAACCTTGCCTTTTCTTCACCCGTACCTAAGTTCAGATCTCCATAACTTTACATCTAGACTGCTGCAGTAGCCACCTATCTGGTCTTCTCGTCTCAACTCACACTGATTCATCTTCCACTAGGCTACCAAGGTGATTTTTCAAATGTGTAGGTGTGAACGAGTCATCCCCCTGCTCAATGAGTTCCAGTGGTTCCCTATTATTTCTTAAATCAATATAAACCCTACTCCTTGTCATCTAAACCTCTTTATAACCTGTCCCCTTCCTACTTTTCCATTCTTCTTATACCTTACTCCTTTCCACACACTTCATGACAGGAATGGGCAACCTGTGGCTCGAGGCCACCACAGGTTCCCCACCTCCAATATGAAATAGTCATGTTGGCCTATTTGCAGCTCCTGGACCACATCCCTCCGTTGCCTGTCTCCATTCTTTTGCAATGGCTATCCTCCCGGAATATTCTATCCTCTCACCTCTACCTCCTAGGTTCCCTGGTTTCTTTATTTAAGAGTCAGTTCAAAACCCATCCTCTGAAGGAAGCATTTCTCAAGACCCGAGCTGCTAATACCTCCCTTTCAGATTACCTTCCATCTACCCTATATTTTATATGTAGCTAATTATTTGTATGTTATATCTGCTATTAGAATATAAACTTTTTGAGGATGCAGACTATGTTGTATTTCCAGTTCTTAGTACAGTGGTTGGTACATATTAACTGATTAACAAATGCTTGTTGACTGAATGATTAACTTCCCTTCTAATAGCTAATAGATTAGCTATCCTTCTAAGCCTAAAATTATCTACAGATTTGGTAAGCATACCATCTGTGCTATCATAGAAAAAGAAAGTTGAACAGTAGGACCAAGAAAGGATACCTAGGGAACTTCACTAGAGACTTTCCTCCATGTTGCATTTTAAAATTTCCAAATCCAACCAAGAGTAGAGTCAAGTAAACCACATTCTCTCTATCTTGTTCACAAGTACTGCACAAAAGGTTTTATCACAGTCTTTGCTGAGAAATGAGGAAAGGGGGAAATAGGGCAAAGTAGTCCACTAATCTCTCTTTTACTGGAACATGGACAAATTTTTAGGATGAATTATTTTTAATGTTACTTGAAGGAAGCAATTTCTTCAAGATGAACATGTTTACAGGCCAGTGGTTACATATGATGGAAAAGATCAAATAAAGAAGCATTTATTAAGCACCTAAAATGTGTCATCTAGCATGAGATTACTGTATACTATAAATAATAGCAGGGGTATTGATAGACAGATAAATAGACATACAGATAGAGATAGATGTAGATATAGATGTGTATGTATATGTCTGTGTATTTTCCTAGCAATAGAGAAAAATTCATCTTGATCTCATTCCAATTTGAAAACAAAACTGAGTAAAGAAGAAACACTCGTGATAAAAGCAGTGTGTGTGCTCTGGCCATCTCTACCAGAGCCAAGCTAGCTACATCTCTTCCCCTAAGGATCCTAGTGTACCCTGAAGGCTTGGATTGTTTGGGGTTTTGGTGGTGAATGGGAATGGAGAGAAGGAAGGGAAAGATGTCTCTTCTCTAGTAATATCAGTCTGAGCCTGGGCCAGTTCTGTTTCTCTCATTGTCAGGGGACATTTAACCACTTAGGAACCACATTTAACTACTTAGGAACCACATTTAACCACAAAGGAACAGCAAGAACAAAGTTCATGCATTTGACCCAATATCTTAGGGGTATGTTCTCCCCTGTGCCACCTTCTCTATGGAGTAGTACAGAGGATGTAGAGTTGACTTAGCTCATTTCCTGCATATTACTGTTCCCATCAGATTCACATCTAGATATGGGTTGTGTCTAGAACAGGGGTGGATAACCTGAGGGTTTGAGGCCACGTGTGGTCCTCTAAGTCCTCAAATGAGGTCCTTTGACTGAATCCAAACTTCACAGTTTGGGTGTGACCTTTTAACTGAGTCCAAGTTTTATAGAACAAAGCCTTTTTTTAAAGGGATTTGTTCTGAGAGGTCTGGATTCAGTCAAACAACCTCACTTGAGGACTTAGAGGACCATATGTGGCCTTGAGGCCCCAGGTTCCCCATCCATGGTATAGAAGGTCACTCCTTGCTCCTTAAAGTATCAATTCTAGGATAGCTACAAAAACAGCCCTGTAACACCAGGACACTGAAGGTACTCTGTGCTCTGGACCACTGGGATGCTGAGATGCCCTCTGCATTTTCAAACTAAAAAAGTCATAGAAGGTCTACTCTTTTTGCTTAGAACGGGGAAAAAACACAGAGGTCACAGACTAGAGAACAGTTCTTGGGCTGTATGGCCTCAAAGAGGAAGAAAGCCTCAGTTCCTTTACCCTTGAAGCATGAACTCTCTATAGATACTATAACTGAATGAAGGCCTCTTTGAGTGTTTCTGCAGCCAACCAAAGTACCCGCTCTTCACCAAATGATTACCCAACTGGAACTAGTAATGGAATGTCTACTCATACTCCACAGTCTCCTCAAGGCACTGCCCTCCTACATAAGTCTCCCACAAGGACTCTTTTCAGCTTCTCCACATGGGAAAGTTGTATTAGTTGAGCAAGTTGCTAGGGTATGCACATGCATCAGACCTTGGTTACATAAGGAAGAAACTATAAGGATTCTTATTTTTATCATGCTTCAAAATAACTACAAAATGCATAAAAACATCAAGAAGTCAATCTAGCAAGGTATGCTGAAGACTTATGTAGACGACTTTTATAGAAATGATTATAAGACAGTTTAAGAATTAACTTTAATAACAGCACTTAGCATATTCCTTGGCACTTAGTAGTTGGTTAATAAATGTCTGACTGACTGGAGAGTTATTCATTGCTCATGGCTGGGCCATGCCAATATAATAAAAATGACAATGCTCCTAAATTAATTTACAGATTTAATACCATACCAATTAAAATACTAAGAGAGCCTTCCTCAGGGGCGGAGCCAAGATGGCGGAGTAGAAGCACCACCTTCCTGCGGCTCCGGCTTCCACCTTCCCCAATCCATGTAAAAAGGGGACTCTAAACAAACTTTGGAGCTGCAGAACCCACAAAATGACACAGAGAAGCTAACCTCCAGCTGAGGACAGCCTGGCAGGCCAGCAGGAATCAGCCAGCACAGCACTCTGGGAGCCGAGCCCCGCACCACGAGGAGGCTTTAGCCCCAGGGCGGGCCTGACCAGCCGCCTGCCAGAGGGACTCTAGATCAGCAGCAGTTGTGGCCATTTCCAGATTTATCAACACATAGATGCAAAGGACAAGGTGAGAGGCCAGTGCAGTCTGGACTTTGGGACCCAGTAAGTGGGAGTGCGTGGCTTTTACCCCCAGGGGGAGAAACCGCTGAGACACCAGCACAGACCGCCAGCCCCACATGGAGGCTTCAGCTCCTGGCCTGCAGAGTGTAGGGGGACCAAGCACCAGTCTGAGGGGTAATCGCTCTTGCTTTAAGCTGCTTGGATCTGGATTGCAGTCTAGGGTGGAGGTCCTGGGGTATGTGTCCAGCTTGCCAGAGCGTGTGGAGACCTCAGAGAGGGCACCCATCTAATACCTCCGGCAGCTGAGAAAACCCCAGCGTTTGGGACAAAAACTCCCCTGTCTTCTGGTGGCAGAGTCCTACTGTGGCAAAAAGCCCAAAAGTCAAATAATTGAGTGGCAAAATGAGCAGGCAAAGGAAACAAAGCAGACAGAAGATTCCAACATTAGACTCCTATTTTGGGGACAAGAAGGAGCAAGGCATGGAACAGGAGGAAAACAGTGAAGTCAGAACTCCTGCACCAAAAGCTTCGAAGGAAAATACAAGCTGGTTACAGGCCATAGAGGACCTTAAGAAGCAGATAAGAGAAGTGGAGGAAAAATTGGGAAGAGAAATGAGAACAATGCAAGAAAATTATGAAATGAGAGTTAACAGGCTGACAGAAGAAAATAATACCTTAAAAAACAGACTGACTCAAATGGCAAAGGAGGCTCAAAAAGGCAATGAGGAGAAGAATGCCTTAAAAAGTCGAATTTGCCAGATGGAAAAAGAATCTCAAAAGCTCAATGAGGAGAATCATTGCTTCAGAATTAGATTGGAGCAAATGGAAGCTAATGACTTTATGAGAAATCAAGATGCTGCTAAACAGATCCAAACAAATGAAAGAATGGAAGGCAATGTGAAATATCTCATGGGAAAAAACACTGACCTGGAAAATAGATCCAGGAGAGATAATTTAAAAATTATTGGACGACCTGAAAGCCATGAACCTAGAAATCATCCTCCAGGAAGTTCTCAAAGAAAACTGCCCTGATGTTTTAGTACCAGAGGGCAAAATAGAGTTTGAAAGAATCCACCAATCACCTCCTGAAAAAGATCCCAAAAACAAAACTCCTAGGAATATTATAGCTAGGTTCTGGAATTCCCAGATTAAGGAGAGAATATTACAAGCAGGCAGGAAGAAACAATTTGAATATTGTGGAAACACAATCAGGATAACCCAGGATCTGGCTGCTTCTACACTGAGGGATCAAAGGGCTTGGAATATGATATTCTGGAGGTCAAAGGAGCTGGGATTAAAACCAAGAGTCACCTACCCAGTAAAACTGAGTATCATGTTTCAGGGGAAAATATGGTCATTCAGTGGAATAGAGGACTTTCAAGCATTCTTGCTGAAAAAACCAGAGTTGAATAGAAAATTTGACATTCAGATACAAGAAGCAAGAGAAGCATGAGAAGGTAAACAGGGAAAAGAAATCATAAGGAACTTATCAAAGTTGAACTATTAACATTCCTACATGGAAAAACAATAATTGTAACTTATGAAACTTTTCTCAGTAGTTGAAGGGATTAGAAATGTCTATATATGAGGGTATATGGGCATATGAATACATACATATGTGTATGTGTGTATATATGTTTACAGGTATACATAGATAGAGGGCACAGGACCAATTTAACAGGAAGGGATGATACTTAAAAGGTGAAATTAAGAGGTGAGAGGAATATAATGAGAGGAGATGGGGAGAGACAGATTGGGGCAAACTATCTCATACAGAAGAGGCAAGGGAAAATGGTTACAATGGAGAGGAAGAATAGGAAGGCAAAAGGAAATGGGTCAACCTTATTCCCATTGAATCTGGCTTGAGGAGGGAGTGAAATACCCACTAAATAGGGGATCTCACCCTCCAGGAGAATAGTGGGGGAAGGGGATGAGAGGGGGGATGATGGAAGGGAGGGCAGGCTGGGAGGGGAGGGAAGTTGGAAGCACCCACTTTTGAAAAGGGACAGGATCAAAGTAGAGAATAGAACAAGTGGGAGGTGGGATAGGAGGGAGGGAAATATAGTCAGTCTTTTACAATATATTTACTATGTTATTGTTTTGCATTAGCCGCACATGTACAACCTATACTGAACTGCTTGTCTTCCCAGTGGGAGTGAGTGGAAGGGGGGGAAGGGAATGAATCTGGAATTGAAAGTTTTAAAATCAAATATTCAAATATATATATACATGTATATATATATATATGTGTGTGTGTGTATATATATATATATATATATACTATTATTAATACCATCTAACATGTAATTAAGAAATAAGATATACAGTCATTGAGGCATAGAGATCCACTGGAAAAGTCGAAACGGGTGTGGGAGAAAATATGGGAGAGAGCAGATTGGAGGTGGGGATATCCTGTGGGACTGCTGTTTTGGGGGGATGGGTGGGGGAAAAATGGGGAGAAAATTTGTAACTCAAAATCTGGCGGAAACAAATAATGTAAATCAGAAGTTAATAAAGCATCTAAAAATACTAAGAGAATATTTTATAGAGTTAAAGTAATAAAATTCATTTGGAAGGACAAAAGATCTAGATGGTCAAAGATGTAGCAATGAAGGGAAAATAATACTTCCAGACCTCAAATGATACCATAAAGCAGTTATTATCAAAACCATTTGGTACTGAGTAGAATAGTATAAAAGTAAATCAGTGGAACACAGTATATAAAGAAGAATCAGAAAACTTTACTCAATAACAACCTAGGATTTGCTAAGTCAGTAAATAGATTACTTAGGAAACAACTCCCTATTTGAATAAGAACCAATGGAGTAACTACTAAGCAATTTGGCACAAATTAGGTTTAGACAAGCACTTGACACAATATATATACTACGATAAATTCAAAATGATTACACAATCTGAATGTAAAATGCTATGCCATTAAAAAAAATTAAGAGAGAACCAGAGCAGGTACCATTTACAATTTAGGAATGGGAGGAAAATTCATGACCAAATAAAAGATCAAGTTTACATCAAAAGAAAAAAACAATCATTTTAATTATGTGAAATTGAAAAGATGTTGCATGAAAAAATTAATATGAAATTTTATGATAAGAATACTCAGGTAAGGGATTAATATCTAAGATATATAGGGAACTAACAAAAATATATGATAAAAAGCCATGGTGAAAGAATATAAACAAATATTCTCAAAGGCAGAATCACAAACTTTATACAATCACATGAAAGACTGTTCGAAATGACTGCTTTTTGTTTCTTGTTTTCTTTTGTTTTGTTTTTAATCCAAGTTTGCATCTCCCATTCAGCAAATTGTCAAAGATAACAATGGCTAGGAATAAAGGGTGAGGAGGTCATGAAAAGACAGGCACACAAATATACTTTTGATAGAACTGCGAATTGATTAAGCCATTCTAGAAAGCAATTAACTAGAATGTCCATGCTCTTTGACTTAAAGATCCAACTGCTAGACATACAGACCAAAGAAGTCAAAGATAGTTAAAAAAAAGAAAAGAAAAGAAGATGCAATAAACACCAAAATCTTTATTACAGCACTTGTGGTCCTAGCAAAGAACTATGAACAATGTAAATGCTCATTCATTAGGAAGGGTTAATTAAACTCCCATGCATTAATATGAATTTTTACCACACTGTAAAAAAAGACAAGTGTAAAGAATATGGCATCAAGGCCCCCTGAAAGTGAAACGGGAAGCAACTTGGGCCAGGCAAGTTATCTTGCCCCAGCACCTTGCAAAACATCTCTGAGACACCAAGGGAGACAGCCCAGAGTTTGGGGAATGGAAATGTCTCCCCGCTCTTTCTTATGGTCATCATCCTGCAGAGATATAGCCTGGCAACTGCTCCCACAGGTGCTATAGTCACAGCTACTAGGGACCCAGGAAAGAATATTCTTGCCACCAAAGTCCTTGACACTGGCAAATAGATCATCATCAGCAACTCTTATGACCTTTATCAGAGAAAATGACATTTAAAAAGAGGCATTACCATCTGCTTTGCTATTGTACAATAAGATAAATGGGACCTTTCCATCCGAATTGCAGCTGAAATGTTCCAAATGTGTCAACTCCCTCATTAGAATGTGAACACCATGCGGACAAAGACTGCTTTGCTTTGGTATGGGCATCCCCTGTGCTTAGAAGAGTGCTTTGTATATAGTAAGCATTTAATTTTTTTTAATTTAATGTTTTATTCATCCATTCATTTCAACACTGAGAAGCATAGGAAGATTTGTATTAAGGGGTACAAAGTGAAATAAGAAGAAGCAGGAAAATAAAATACACAATGACTACTACAGAGTAAATGTATAAAGTAAAACCACAAAAGGGGATGGGCAGGTGAAGGTGTAAGGAGATGGATTGCAAATTATCATGATCAAACTCAGCACTAAAGAAGAGAGAAGAAAATGCACTATTGTGAGGACAAATTGAAATCACATCTTTGGAGTGTTATGCAAAAGCTAGCTTTATTATTCTGCTGAAATGCTTTCTCTTTTTTCTTTTTTAATTCATTGTTATAAAAAATGGCTTCTAGGGAGTGAAGGTTGAGCTATATTTGTAAATGAATTGAGATAAAACAAAAAAAATAAAAATCTGTCATATTTCATACATGGCACATTCAAGCTATAAAGTACATGAATGTTCTAATAAGTTACATAATTTGTCAAGTATCCCCACATCTAAATTATCAAAGATATTCTCCTCATAGACCAGCTTCTAAAATAACAAAGCAACTTTCTCACACTCCTTACCTATAATAAACACATAACTATGAAAATATGACAAATTAACATCAATATAAAATTTCTATTTCCTTAAGAAAAATCAGGTTTTCCAACGATCAAAAGGAGGTTAAAAGGTCTTTGGTGCTCATCTTACTACCTTTGGCCTTTAGTTGCCACCTCTCCCCTTTCCAGACTTCCTCTATGTTCCCACCTGGGCCTCTACCATCAGTCTTGAAGTTGAAAGGAGTTTTTCTCTTCAAAATGACTAACTTTCAAAAGGGAATCAAATGTGACCTAAAGATCACTTCAAATATAGTCTAGCAGCTTGAAACAAGACTGAGACCAAAATATCATAACCCGTTCCTTTAGAAAACCAGGCTAGTGACAAGAAAATATGCCTAAATGATGATATAACCATGCCTTTTATTTGTATTTAACTTTACAGTTTTCAAAACATTTCCATCTACACCATCTCACATGATCCTCACAATGACCCTGTTGAAATTGGGTCACAGGAGCATAGATTTAAACAGTCATGGGAAGTTTTATCGTCCTGTTTTACCAACAAGGAAACCAAGACTCAAGGATGCCAAACAATTAGCCCAAGGTCACACATGTAGTGTATGGAAGGATTAGGAACAGAATAGAAGGGCTCTGACTCCTTAGCCCATATTTCTAGTGTTACATGGGGCTGCCTCTTGAGGAAGGCAGAAGAGGAAGAGAATAAGCACCTACTATGTGCTAGGCCTGTGCTAAGCACTTTATAAATGTTATCTCATTTGATCTAAATTATAAGACATGTAACAAGCACAGTATAAAATCAAGCCTTGCTGCTTCGTGTTGCTAGCTGAGTCACCATAAGTGACAACTCAAAAAGCTATGTTTAGCCACACAGAATTCATTCCAAAGACTTTATGTAGCTATCTGAGTATTATTGAATCAGTTAGGGGATCTTGATGTGTATCAATACTGAGACATGAGGCCAATTTTGTACGCAAAATGAAATATATGGTTGCGACTATCAAGTGACTAGGGAATTTTATGTTCTGAATTAATTCATTAGCTGGTATGTAGAGGTGTTTACTAGATGATTATATGATTTTACTGATTCAGAATTATATGGATAGACCTAAAAAAGTTATTAATGGCTCGGTATCAACATGGCTGGACATCTTCAATGGCATCCCTCAGAGATCTGTGCTTGGCCCTCAACTATTTAACATTTTATTTGTGATTTGGATAAAAGCATAGATGGCATGTTCATGAAATTTGTTACAGGCATCATAAAGCTGGAAGAAACAGTTAATAACATTTTAGCAAGGTTGGGATCCAAAAAGATCTTGGTCAGAGAGAGCTTTGAAACTAAGAATCAATCACTCATTCAATCAAGAAGTATTTATTAAATAAATGCCTACTATAAGACAGGTACTGTGCTAATATCTAAAGCTATAAACACAAAAAATGAAATTTATATAAACTCTCACATTTGGATTCAAAAAGTCAATTTCACAAGTGCACATGTCTGAAAATCATCCCCACTCCATGTGACCTTGGGCAAGTCACTTAACCCCAACTGCCCTCCAAAAAACAAAAAAGAAAAAAAAAATCATCCCCACTTTGATGTTTACTACATGTATGACTTTGGGCAAGTCATTTAACTTCCCTGTGCCTCAATTTCCTCATCTGTAAAAATGAAGGGATTGGACTAAATGGCCTCTCCTCCTGCTCTATATCTATGCTTTTACGATCTACAGGTTTTATTGGACCACAAGTTTAGTATGATTCCACAGTTTGATGTGGTGACAACAACCACCACAAAAATTGACATGACAGACTACACATGGTACCCTGTTGTTTTCTAGTAAGAACACTTTTCCTTTCCTTCCACCTAAGCTGGGAGTACTTTCAGTATCTGGTCTTAGAGGTTTATAATTATTAATCTTATGAGTTATCAAAGACAATGCTATTAAAGCCCACCTTTTAAGCTACTCAGACCTTATAATCCAAACAGAAAAGGAGAATGCTCATCTCTGTGAGAACAGAATGAGTCTTTTGATAAAACTTGGCTGTCCACAGGTCTCATGTAAATTGAAATACTCCTGAGATTATACATATCAAATACACTATCTTTTGATGTATACTTGGGGTGTCTTACTAAGGTGTGGCAAGCACAGACATTTGGAATATATTGGAAATGCACTATTCAAAAAACAACACCATGACCAAGGACAATTCCCAACTTCTGGATGCCAAGAAGGAAATTACTATGGTTGAGTCTCCTTTGTGTAATGTTCTCCCTACGTGAGAGCTTAACTTACATAACAACGGGTACAAATGAAGCTGAAGCAATTGAATCATTGAGCTGCATCAGTAAGTCCACCTACTGAATACTGAGTCTAGTCTAAACAATACATTTTTCAGCAGTAATTGCTTCAGTGTAAACCAGGATGAAGCTCAGAAAGATTTAGTTATGTCCACCTCTGTTCAAATTAGCCTCCAGGACGCTGAGTTCTTCACTTTTTTTTAACTGAAATTCTCTTATTAAAAAATTGCTGTGATATATGTGTGTATACATATATGTGTGTGTGTACATGAGCATTTTAGCCTCATAGCAACTGGCCTTCTTATGAGGCTGAGAATTTGGTTGCTTCTGGGACTGAGTAGAGAACTACATATGCATATACTGTGCATGTATATATCATGTGTGTATAGATTAATTTGGTGTCTATGGAATTTTCTGTTTTCATGCAATTCTAAGCAAACATGAATGGCATGAACAGGTCAAATATACGTGTGTTTGTAGGGGAAAGGGACTGAAGTTTTCCCTACTATACCCCTTCTCCTGGCCAACCCCCCACCCAATAAATGATAACTTGGACCTATGCTCTTTCTAAGGTCTCTTCCAGCTCAAATAATCTATGACTGTATTATCCATTAAACATTTCAAGGAAGCATGGGAATTTCTAAATGTCTAATGATACATATCAAGTTCTCAAACGTCATCATTTTTATTCCTTCTAGAATTCTAAAATGATTTTATAACTATCTGATCATTTTATTCATTACTTTATATTAAGTATGAATTAAATAATAGTAATAATAACTCATATTTATATTATTTTAAATTTTGTAATATAGGGAAGATTCCATTAGTAGAGAAAATTCTTCTACCAATAGATACTTTGAACTACCTCTAACCTATGTCAATTGTAAAGAGTTACCTGAGTGATAAAAAGGTTAAGGATCTTGTCATGGGTCACACAGTATTGTCACAGGCAGATTTTTATTTCATGCCTTTCTGACTCCAGCTTCAGAAAAGAATTTACTATGCTACATTTCCTCCAACAGACCCAAGTTATGAATTAATCCATTGTCCCAACAGAGCTAAGAATAATATTCTCCTACTAGGTTATAAATTCTTTAAGAAAAGGGACTGTAATTTTTACTTTATGCATCCAAAAGTGGTTTGGCACAGTGCCTTAAACACACTAGCTACTTAATTGTGTTGAAGGAACAACACAGTGAAAGAATATTCATCATGCAATTGTTTTTACACTATGGCATTCTATGTTTACTATTTAAGAGCTTCTAGGTCTCTCATTTTTGAGATGGAAAAAGTAGAAACAGGAAATCAATAAATTAACATTGAATATGATCAATAAAATCAGATGCTTAATGCAATTTCCCTAATTTTCTCTAGTGGGGTATAAAAATAGCTTTCTTTATAGTATATTGCTTCAAGAAGGCTTATCTCCTACTAAGAAACAATCTTTTCACTCCAAAACTGGGTGAAAATTTAGTGGGATATGTAGTAGTTCAAAAAAGACTGGTTTTTCCACTTTTACTCTTTCTCAGATAGCCTTTTTCTCACCTAGTCATACCCTCTTCCCATGCCTAGACCCATCTCCCTTTCCCAGAATCTTTCAGGTGGAACCCTCTATCTGCCATTCAACCTTGTAGGCTGGAATCTCCCTTTCCATGACATCCGCACTGGAAGGACAAATATTCCTGACTTAGTGGGACTTTGTGCTGCCCCATACAAAAACTGTTCCTCTTCCAGATTTCTTAGCTTCCCAAATGCATTCCAATGCATAAAGGAAGAGTGATTATAGTTAGATGTAATGATGAATAATAATCCTAGGGGTGGCCTCTCTCAAAGACCCAGAGATTCAGTAACTTGCCCAGTCGTAAGAAGCAGTTCAGACTGAACCTATGTTTTCTGACTTCTGCTCTTTCTATTTTACCATACCAGCCTTTAAAAGCAGCGGTGGGGTAGGGAGGATTACTCCCAAGGGCAAACAATCACAAATTACGATAGGAAGTAGAAATCTGTAAACTTACAAGTGAATATGAACAGTGTAAACCATAGGTGTCAGACTTAAGGGGGCCAGATTAAAATGTGATGGAGAAACATCTAACAAAATAAATAAAAATATAATGCAGCATAAATAGTGGTAATATGTGGTTTGAGTTTTATTCCACTTGTAATACAAGGATGCTGTGTCCATTTCTTAGACAACTGACAACTAGTTTTTGCCCTTAGAACTGGCAAAATGTCTTTTTGAGGGTTTTTCCCAAGCTCAGTGTCTGATGTCCTTATCATCACAAACTGAAGGACAGAATTATCTCAACTGATGTTACGAACCATAATGAATGCTGGTCCAAAATTTATTCCTAATAAAAAAATCAAGAAATTCAGAAAGCTCATGCTCTCTTTCAGGCCCCTAGAAACTCCCTTTCCCACCAGGGCACCTGAACGCTTAGCTTTGTTTCAAAAATCTTTTGGCTATATCTCTAACATATAAATGTCTTGAGGTATTTAAGCTTAAGTAGTTCCACAATCCAAAGGTTCACCTATCAGTGCTAGTTCAAAGAGTGAACTCCTAGATAGACCAGCAAAAATTTAAAAAAGGGCTCCTTACCTTTTGTTAGTTGCAAATGAATACATGCCTTATAATCCTAAAGCAGAAGGTCTACTTGGGTAGAATTACACCAAAGCTAACAGATATTCATGGAGTTCTTATATGTAAATATAACATTTTTAGGGGGATTTGTTTGGGTGTCAGGACTAGGTAGAATGTAAGATTAGATAACTCGAATAAATTCACTCTTTTTTATTCCTTAAGAACAGAAATTCTCTTTAAATTGTCAAACCCTCTAAAACAAATAAAAGAACCATTAGGTTTAATGGTACATGAATTCAGATTGAAGAGTCTAATGGGCCCGGTAAGAAAGTATCTCATTTAGTAAAAGTGTCTAATAATGAAACTATCAATACTATTTAACCGCATTTTCTGGGGCAATTCCATAATGGACAAAATATACATACCGTTCATCTATAGGTAACTTACAAAATATTGAAACTTTTAACATATCTAACTGTACCAATATTAGACAGCATATTACCACATCCAGCTTAAAAAAAAGGCAGGATAATTAATGTGTACAATAGTCAGAAGGAAATAATGACTGAAGCTTTAAATATTTTACACACACACATACTTAAAAGGTGTTATGGACAGAGAATTGAATCTGGAGTCAGGAAAACCTGAATTTAATCCACCCTCAGACACTAAATGCCTATGTCACCCTGGGCAAGTCATTTAATCTCTATTGACCCCAGTCTTCTCATCTGTAAAATATCTGTAAAATAATCACACCTACCTCCATGGTTGTTATGAGCATAAAATGAGCTAATATTTGTACAGTGCTCTGCAAACCTCAATGCACTATATAAACGATAGCAATTATTATAAGAAATAATATACTGAATACTGAAATAATTATTTTTCTCAACCAAATTGTGTGTGGTTTCAAGGTTTTGGGGCATGGGATAAGATTTTGATGCACTTGAAAAATAATACTAACAAATTTCACCTTTTTGAAGTTTTATGATTTGTTACTGAATCTTTTAATCTTGCAGAACTGAGCAATCATATCACTTACATCATGATTCATTTTGATGAAACTTGTTAATTTTTTGCCATTTTAAATGGGCAACTTCAATCAGCAACAATAAGATTTGTTCAAATGGATTTGGCAATCCATATAAACAAGTCTTGGGAATTAATGGGAAGTTAGATTTTCTTTCCTGGTCTCCAGGAGTTTTTCTAGGACATAAAACACTTTCCAGTGTCTGCTTGAAAATTGGCACCCCCTTCCCTAATTCAAAGAAGCTGTAGTAGATTGTCCAGGGCAATGAAATCATAGGATCATAGGATCTGAGAATTGAAAGGGATCTTAAGGGTCAGCTGAGTCAACACCCTCATTTTAAGAGATGAAAGCTGAGGCCCAGAGAGGCAAAGTCATTTGCCCAGGATCACAAAGTAAAGAGCAGAAATGCGATCTGAATCCAGGGCCTCTGCTACCAGATCCAACATTCTTTCCATGACAACATTCTAAATGATTTCCTATATCCCAGTCACATCTGGTCCCAAAGGATCCAGATATTTTAGATCATATTTCATTTACTGTATCATCCAATAAGTGATTGGGTGATAAGCCAAGCTTCCTTCAGGCACACAAGTTGTTTCTAAATCAGAGCTTGTGGTATAGGTGGAATAAGGTACAGAGTCTCTCTTATATTTTTTTTTAAAGAAAGCTTTAATTTTATTCAGCTGTGGAGCAGATGAAAACCTGTTCAGAAAACTCACCAAGGCCCCACCCATACTTCTTTCTGAGGTTTTTTTTTCCTCTTAATTTCCTTCTCCCCCCCAAAAATAGTTTTGTTCCAAAAATGACTGGGGTAACAAGAGAAAAGTGGAAATATGAAAGGTTAGGGGGCAAAGCAGAAGGCTAGAGGTGGTAAAAAAAATCCCTTTTCCTTTCCCCTCCACAAATCTATTCAAACCCCTGCCTAGTCTAATGAGCAAGCTGTCAACCAAGATCCAAATTAAATGCTTGCTGATTGATTAATCTTCCATTCTAACTTTTATTTTAAAAAGAACATAATAAAATGTTTAAGAAAAGACATAAAAATGATTTATCTGTTAGAGAGTTAGCAGAACCAGAAAGTAAATCCTTCATTATGGTTTTTTTTGTGTATTAGCAAAAGCCAAGTATTTTATATTTCACTTTTAAAAAGCCAAAACTTTCCTTAAAGCAGTGCATCTGAGAGAAGAAAACAAACTTGAAGACTTCACTTTAATACTGAATTTTCTCTTGATTTTCAGGGACATATAACATTAACAACACAAAAGCCCATATGTTTTCTTTTGGTATGAATTATTTTCCTCTGTGACACCTGGAGGATTCTCCTTATACCAATGGGTGTCTCACTTTAAAATTATGAATCATTTTCTGCAATAAATATTTATTAGAATAAGCCAGAAGACAGAGGAAAATTTGATTTGTAGAGTAAATATTTTAATGATCAATCAACTCCTAACATTCTAAGTAATGGGAAGGAAATTCCATCCTATAAAGTTTTCAAAGTATGGATGTGAGACAACTTTAACTCAAAGTCAACAAGGACAAATGAAGGTAACTAAGTATACCCTTTAGAATCACAACAGTATTGCAGTTAGATACATTTTCCGTTCCCAGAACAATGCAAGCGGAGTCTTAAAGCTCATTGCTTATTTGAATTACTAACAGTTTACTGACTTGAGAGGGAGGAATCTGAAGTTAAATGACTGGGAACTCAATACTGGGTTCCTCCCCCACACCTACACACACACATACTTGCAATATAAGTTGTATAAAGCATCCAAACTGAAGATAATATAGCCAAGTGTATCAGTAGTCAGCTGAAGAAATATTAATCCTCAGTCTCATAATCTCACTGATGATATTAAGCTAGACCCTAACCAATATTAAAATTTATTATTTCATGTAATTTATAATTTCTTAACATGTATTTTAAAATCATAATTACTTTATTCTCTTTAAATTTCATATTGAAAAATATTGTCAAGTAAATACCTCCTTTATTGATATAATTATCTAAAATAACCAAATGGTATCCTGAGTCTTCTTGCATGCTATTTTTGCAGACATTAGAATTACTCAGGAGCTTGGGAAAACTCTTAATAGAGCAAATGTTTTTTTTTTAATCTGTTCCTAGTTAATTATTAACTTTTCATTGTAGTTAGGTGGAAAAAGAACAGAACTTGAATTTGAGTGGCTGCCCTCAAATCCTAACTATGCAACTTTCTACCTCCACGGCTTTTGGCAAGTCACTTCACCTCTAAGGATTTCAGTTTCTTCATTTATAAAATGAGGGGGTTGTAAGATTATTTCAAAGGTTCCTTCCCACTCCAACATTCAATGATTGTACATAAAACCAAGGTACTCACTGTTCAGGGAAATATATCTCTGTCAAAAAAGTCATAGCACTCAAATACACTGGCTTTTGTTTCTTTGTTTCCCTAGGGGAGCTTACTGGTATAAATCATCTGGGTTAAGAAAACAGCACTGCCTCCGGTGTCAGAGGACCTGGGTTCAAATTTCTCCTTGATGCTTTCTACCTATGTGAACTTGGACAAGTCACTTAACTTCCTTTGGCCTCAATTTCCTCATTTGCAAAATGCAATTAGACTATATGATTTCTTAGGTCCCTTCCAGCACAAGAGGCATAATCCTATGATACACACTTTCATATGGGCTCTAATACAGTTAACAGCCTTTGGATTTGGAGTGAGAGAAAAAAAAAACTTTTATAAAAAATGTTCAGTGGTTCCCTGTTGCCTGTGAGAGGAAAGTTCATACTTCTAATCCCAGCCTGTCTTTCCAAGGTTATCTCCCAAATATTCATTAACATGAATTAAAGTTCTAATCAATACAGATTACTCTCTGACCCTTACTATCGTTATTTTCACTACCTATTTTCTTCTCACTGTTTTCCTGTTTCTAGGCTTCAACTCTCAAAATGCTATCTTTAAAGACCAGTTCAAATGCCACCTTCAACCTACTTTTCCAGCATTATTTCATATTACTCTTCATCACAAGTTCTGTGTTTCAACCCAACTGGACTATTAGCAGTTCCTAAAAGCATTCACAAAGCCCCTACCCCTCTGCCCACTCTAACCCAACCCTGGCTCTCAAAAGAATTGAAAGTTGAGCTGAGCTGAAATAGAATTTAAAAGCGAACAAATGTAAAGTGTCGCCTTAGGTTCAAAAAATCAATGTCATAAATACAAAGTGGTTACATTACAATTCCTATGAAAATGTTCTAGGGTTAAAAGTGAACTACAATCTTAATAAGGGTCAACAGTGTGATATGACAACCTACAAAATTAATATGCTTGTAGATAACATTGCAGAACTGCTGTAATTTGACCTGATCAAACTCCATCTGGAATATTGTATTCTGTTCTAGAGACCACATTTAGGAAAGATAAGTTATGGAAGCATCTAGAGTTTGGTAACTAGGATTGTGAAAGTCCTTAATATAAAACTGGGTGGATCAGTTGAAAGAATTGAGGGAGTTTTGCCCAGAGAAAAGAAGACCTAATGGGAAATGATAGCTATCCACACTATTTGAAGGCCTATCATATAGAATGGGATTAGATATGTTGCTTGGTCCTGGAAGAATTAGGAGCAAAGAATAGAAGTTTAAAAGATGCAAATTTAGGTTTGATATAAGAAAGAATTTCCTTACAATTCGAGCTAAAAAGAAGTTAAATGGAACATCTCCCTAGATGACTTCCACAAAATGCTAGGTGACCACTTGTTGAGTATTTTATAGTGATGATTCTTGCTCAGGTATGGGTTGAATAATGTGGTTTCTCAAGTACCTCTCAACCCTGAGATTCTATAGTTCTTCCATGACCTCTCTGCTCATCCTATGTGGAAGTATTCTGTCCCTACTCTCTCAATTCTTAAAAATACTTAGTCTGCAATGCTCTTATCTAGCCTTTTTTTTTTTCTACTAGTAGATTATGAAGTCCTTGCAAGCAGGGAAACTAATTGTCTTAGCCAACTTCTTGTCTTGTATAGAATCTAGCAAAGTGCATTGCACATCTTGAGTGCTCAATAAATATTTGGTGAATATATTAATCATGGAACCTAGAAGACTCCTAAAACCGTGGAAGAGAATCAAATACACTAAGAAGAAAAAAACCATCAATCTAACTGAAGAACTGAAAAGAGCAAGTGCTTATGTTTCCCTTAGTATCTGACCCGTGTGGAACATACCTACTTATTATGTTCTAGTGGGAAGACAACAGGTGAAGCTTGTCATGAAACACTTCAGACAGAGAGTAACTCCAAACACTTTGTCTTAGTGTATTAGAATTGAAATACAGTGGCACTCTCCCCCCCCTTTTTTTTAATTCCCTAGTCTCTTAACCCACATAGACTAAGTGATTCTGGGTGCTATGAAAGAAAGAAAAGGCAACTAGGGAGAAGTGAGGTGGGAGAGGGTAGGAAAGAGTGGAGGTGGGATTTATATCATAATTATCATAGATAGAAACTGAAGAGACAGAGACTGAGGCAGAGACAAGGACAGGGACAGAGACAGATTTATATTTGCATAAGAAGCATACCTACTGAGATCCCCAAAGACAGACAGACAGGCAGACCCAGAGAGTGACAGACAGGAGGGACAGGACACACTTGCGTGTTTGAAATCATTCATACCCCCAAATCCAGGACGAAGTCTGTTGTCATAACCATCGAGTAAACTGTCCAGGATGTGGGTGAAATTCTCTGGACGCAATTTCTCCTCCTTTATGATATCTCCTGGGGGTTCGTTTAAACTGCACCACAAAATCAACAAAAATGTATGAAAGACAAAAAATAATAAATGAAAGATATAGGGAATGGTGAATTGATTTTCAAGGGTCAAAGCCCTTTACCTGAAGCATCATTGAAAGAGGCTGGGGGGGGGGGAGGAGGGAGTAGAGGGAGGTAAACTGATTGAGGGAGGAAGGGAGAGAAAAAAGAATGGTCAAACAAGGCGCACTCCCTCTCATTTCCTCTCCCCCTACCCACCACACATGCACACACATGTACACAGGCTCTTTTCTCCCTATCCCTTTCCTTCTCTCCCCTTTGCCAGGTCCCAAAGAAAGCCTTGGTTCAGCCACAGTTCAAAACCCAGAGTGGGTGCCCTGGGAACTACCCGGGGCGCAGGAGGGGGCTGGCTAGCAGGCCACTTGGGCCACCCTACACCCCACGCCCCCAAGGCCTCGGGGGAGTACTCACCAAGCCGCCAGGCACAGGAAGTGCAAGAGGGTGAAACTGACCCCGGAGGACATCGTGGTTCCTGGCTCCTTCTTGGTAGAAACCATCTTTGCAACATGCCATACTTTAAGCCTGTTCACGTTTTTCGTCTCGCAAATGCCTAGTCCAGGGAGCGGAGAGATCACACAGCGGTTGGCAACCGCGCGGGCACACACGCACACTCGCGCTCACACTCACACTCTGACACACTCACCCAGTGCGCTCATCACAGGATGAGCGTGTGTGTGTGTGTGTGTGTGTGTGTGTGAGGGTGGTTGGGGGAGGGGAAGGGGGGGGGGGGTTGGGGTGCGGGTGGGAGGGGAAGGCAGGACCTGATTTTAATCTCTAGCCTTTTCTAGGAAAAGCTTAAGCCCACCTCGGCATCCCTCCCACTCCTCCCTACAGTCCAGGTTGCGCAAGTTTGTCTGAACCTTCAACTCTGGGGAGGAAAAAGAGGCATATTCTCCACCCCCACCCCCTATTCCAAGCTCCTTCTTTAATCCCACCCCCACTCCACCCCCACGCACACCTCCATTAATCCTCTTTCCCCAAAGGATGGATTTTGATTTTGCCAATGAAATGTAGGGTGTTTGACTTATCTTTCTCAGGGCAAGGATAGGAGTGCGGGGGGCGGGGTCCTCCTACTTCCTCCTCCTCCTCTTCAACCCCATCAACTGAGAGGGTTTAGGGACAGAAACAGTGGATCCACCACCTTCAAGAATTTGGGGAGAGGGGCGAGCCAGCTCGTGGTAAAGGGTTAAATTCCACGGAACGGACCTCAGCCTGTGACTGATAAAGTGACTAGAAAATAGGCACAAGCCTCACCATTCGTGTTTAAGACAAGTGCTTTAATAAAACTTAATTCCTTTTCCAGTACTCCTTCCTTCCCCGCCAATATGTCCTTGCTTCCTTCCATCCTTTATGTCCTTCCCCCACCATTGCTTTAACCACCCCACTCCAACCCCCAGGACTGGGGGCCTCTGGAGAGAGATGAAAGGGGACGCCTACTGAAAATTACTTTGACTTCTTTGCAACCCTCTCCCAGAATGACGCACACTTGCTTTCAGACCTCCCCTTCAGTTTTATTCTCTAAAAAAGAGGAAAAAAAAAAAGACCAAGGTTCTTTGACTAGATCCTGACTGCTCTGGAAAGTTTAAAAATAAAGTGGAAATAAAACGCATACCTGCTCTGCTAGTGTGTTAATTCTGTTTGTTCTCTGATTTAAAACCAGATGGGGGGAAATGTAGAGCTGAAATGAACAGGTCATAGACAAATCATGATGGTTTAAATGGCTCTGTGGCTGCTGTGCTAAAAAGAAAGAGTGCACTGCCACCCAAATCTATATAAAATAGTTCATTTCTCTTATTTGCTAAACACCAGGAACAGAAAGAAAAAGAGGGGGAAAAGAGGCCGTATGGCTTACTCGTTTGGCTATGCATGTGTTAGTTTTCCTAAGGTGAAGCCTGATTTGATGACCCAAATAATTTTCATTATGCAAGGTCTTTGGGATCATGCCCCAATTAGTGTGCCCTGTTTAAGGGGCTTTTGTAGGTAGATGGAGAAACATATTCCATTAGAGACTGGTCTTTCATCACACTGGGGAGGAGAGCATCCAGTGCAAACAATCAGTCCCTACCCCACTTCACCCCACCTTCAGATTTTACTAGAAGTCATATATTTCATAAATCCTAGCACACAACAGGCAAAAATGTTTATTTAATAAAAGTGATGAATTTTAATGTGGAAATTCAAACCCAGTCTAATGAATAAGAATTCAAGTCCTGGCTTAGTTGCCATACTGTCTTGAAAAGAATTGTGTATTGGTTAGTTTCTTCAGAGTCTTCCATGGCTGGAATGTTCAGAATTACCATCAGCTTGAAACCAAATTATATTTTACTTAATTTCTCCAAATATTATTCAATATTTTCTTTTATAATGAGCCAAATATCAATGTATTTTTGCTAAGTCCCCTGTATCCAGAAAGCTATCTGAAAAATAAACTAGAAAAATTAAGAAATATCTTTGAAGGCAAGAACTAGTTTTTTAAACTAGAAAAATTAAGAAATATCTTTGAAGGCAAGAACTAGTTTTTTAATAGTTAATGTATCTGCTGTCACTGCTAAATGAAACCTCTTAAGAAGTCATTTGATTCTTTCACTTAAATTCTTCTATATTCTTTTTGTTTTTTGAGCCTTTATCACAAAGCACAGAATTTGAGAGTTGAAAGGAACCTTACACAATATGAACCAACTAATATGCAAAAGAAATCCTCACTCTAACATACTTGACAAATGGCTGCCCATCCTTTTTTGAAGGAGTCCAAGGAGAGTCCCACCACCTCTCTAAGCATCTCATTCTACTTTAAGAGGGCTCTAATTGTTTGCAAGGTTTTTATTTGTTTGTTGTCCCTGATGTGGAGCCTAAATGGCTCCTTTGCAATTTCCACTAATTGCTGCAGGTTCTGCTCTCTATGGTCAAAACAGAACAAACTAAATGTCTGTTTCACATGAAAGATATTCACATACTTGAAGAAGTTATCATGTACTGCATTGGTCTTCTCCAAGCCATACATGCTCAATTCCTTCAATCAATACTTATTTGACTAAAGGCCATTCATTACCCTGGTTGCCTCTGGAATCAAGGTCTTTTTTAAATCATGGTGCCAAGAACTGAATGTGATACTCCAGATAAAATCTGACAGGAGACACTATCACTTCCCTATTCCTGGAAGCTATTTTCACTCTTAATGAAGCCTAATATCTAATTAGCTTTTTTTTAGCTTCCATATCACAATACAGACTCAAATTGAGCTTACACTCCAATAAAACCTCTAATTGGGGCAGGGGGGAGTTGTTTGTGGTTTTTTGTTTTGTTTTGTTTTATTGGGATTTTTGTTTTTGTTTTTTGTTTTTTTGCTTTCCAGCTATACATCTCCCATCTTATGCTTGGGGAGTTGATTTTTTGTACTCAAGTAGAAGACTTTACATTTAACCCTACTGAATTCCATCTTACTGGATTCAGTCTAATGCTGTAGCCTGCCAAAATTCTTTTTGATTCTTACTCTGTCATCCACTGTTTAAGCTATCTCTCACGATTTTTATCATCTATAAACTTATTGAGCATCCTGTTTTTCCAGGTCATTGATAAAAATGGCAAACTGCACTGAGTCTAGAAAAAAACCCTTGGGTATTCCCTTGGAAGTTTCCTACTACATTGACATTGAGCCATTCTTAGTTGTTCTTAATAACCATCAAACCAATTCTGAATCCATTCAATTATATTACCATATAATCCATATTTCTCCATCTTTTCCATAAGAATACCATGAGATATTTTACCATAAACTTTGCTACAAATCTGGGTAAATTATATTTACAGGATAAATGTTATTTACTAGGTTTTTAAATCAAGATACAGGGAAAATGTGTTTGCACTAATGAAAGTGCTTTTTGGGAAAAAAAGAAATGCTACATGGATAATCCAGATGATATTGATTCATTCTAGTAAATTATTTTTACAAGTATGTATAGGTTGACATTGATCCATCCACACTTTCACTCCACAAACATCATGAATTTCTGAACTGACTACATAGGGTTTGGGATAAGATATAGATATTGCATCCTTAAAACAACCGTCACTGAATTCTGGTACAATGGGGCAAATTCAGTTGAGTTAGGAAATCTTTCCCACAATTCAGCTGAAACCAAAAAGGAAAGAAAGATTCAGAGAAATAGATGCTTCCTCCCCCCACACCCCCTTTTCAGTGAATTAAGGCCCTGAAGGGTCCCTGCCTAATAATGGAAAGTGGGTGAGAGACTGCCATTTCAGTCTGCTCCTCATCCTGGTGGTGTCCCTCTGCTGGAGACTATGCCTGGATTTGGAATAACAGATTCCAAAGAATTCTATCCATGCCTGTTTCTAATCCAGATATTGATCCTTCATGAATTGTTGCATTTTTAATTCCCCTACCTCTCCCCACTTAGGTAGAGGACAACCTTAGAAAGGAAGCAAACTCTACCCTCTCCCAAAGTTCACATGCTGCATAAACATTGCAATCATCTCACCTTGGCTACAGCGCTGCCTAGTAACTGACTGAAACTAAGCAATCTTTTGAACTAAAGTCCATGATTTGGACCTAATTAGTACCATACTCTAATAAGGATAACAAAGAAAATATATATAATAGGAAAGATATAGGGTTATACCCAATGCTGTATTTCTCATTTCACTCATTATCTGATTGAGCTTGTTTCTCTCTGCGGTAAAATAGATTGTAACCCCTCCATGGCTTCTTATCCTGTTATAACTCTTGCCCTGTTAATTCTCCATAGAGGAATAACTGAAATGCACTGCCTTCCTGTGAATTTAAAATTCTATGGGTAAGAGATCAATCATTCAAGTTGTCGATCAATTAACCTCTACTCTTGTTACATGGCTAGTCTACTTCTCCTTGTCTAATTCTCCATCTCCTAGATGTATTGTCTAGCTCTCCTAGGGAGGGAAGGGAACAAGTATTTATTAAATGTATCATATCTCAGGCATTTTGAAAATGTTTTATCATTGGATGCTCAAAACAACCCTGGGAGGTATATGCTATTATTGTTTCAATTCTACAGATGAAGAAACTGAGGCAGACCAAGCTTAAGTGACTTGTCCAGGGTCACACAGCTAGTAAGTGTCTGAGGCTAGATTTGAACTCAGTTTTTCCTGATTGCAAGCCCGGATCACTATGCACTGTACCACATGGCATATAGGTCAGAAAAATATCCTTGTGGGTGGCCAGGTGGCTCTGCGAGTAAGAGCACCGGCTCCAGTGTTGGGACGACCTGGAGATTGAATCCCGGGCTCAGACACTCAGCACCACACCCAGAAAAAAAAAACTGGCCGTGTAACCTTGAGCAAGTTACTTAACCCCGATTGCTTAAAAAAAAAAGAAAAAAAAGAAAAATATCTTTGATAATGGTCAAGTTCCAGGTTTGCCTCTTAAGGAGCATTCAATCAAGAAATAAGCACTTTGAGGCAGCTAGGTGGTACAGTGAATAGAGTACCAACCCTGAAGTCAGGAGGACCTGAGTGCAAATGCAGCCTCAGACACTTGACATACTTACTAGCCATGTGACTTCGGGCAAGTCATTTAACCCTAATTTCCCTCCAAAAAGAAGAAAAAAAAAAGAAATAAGCACTTTTTCTTTTTAACTTTTTAAATAGTATCTTATTTTTTCCAATAACATGTAAAGACAATTTTTAACATTCATTTTTTTAAATAAAATCTTGATTTCCAAATTTTCTCCCTCCCTCCCTTATCTCTTCCTTCCTAAGACAATAAGCAATTTGATACAGGTTATATATGAAGTACTTTTTCAAGAAAGAAGCATTTGATTTCCACAACAACCATGTGAAAAAGGTACTTATTCTCATTGAGAAATTGTCCTAAATTTAAAGATAAACTGAGGCTGAGAAAGATTAAACGGCATTCCCAAAGTCACACAGTGTTTGTAAGAGGATTTGAATTAAGGTCTTCCTGACTCCAAAATCCAGTGGTATTAACTACCATTAATAATCAATCGATCAAGAAACTCACCTTACCCTCAAAGGAGTTTACATTCTATCAGAGGAAATGTGTGTATATGTGTGTGTGCATATATATATATATATATATGTGTGTGTGTGTGTGTGTGTGTGTGTGTGTGTGTGTGTGTGTGTGTTTGTACACATACACACATACAAATATATTAGTATAGACAAAATAGAAATAAATATAAAGTAATTTGTGTAGGTGGTGGGACAGGGAAAGCACAGTTGAGGATGAGGAAAGGATTCATGCAGAAGATGCCACTCAAGTGGAGTTTTGAAGGAAACAAGGGATGAAAGAGGTAAACATAAGAAAGGAGTGCCTTCCAGCCATGAGGGAAAGCTAGTATAAAGGTACAGAGACAAGAGGAAGAACACTGATCTGGTGGGATTGTAGAGTGTATAGAAGACAGCATTAAGGAAAGATTAATTACAAGTCTTCTAGGTTTTTTACAGATTATCTTTCACATTCAATTCTGAATTTAATGAAATTAAATTATGACTTTGCCCCCTTGAATTCTCCCTGTCACTACTTCCTCTCTCAATTTTTCCCATCATAATACTAACAACTTTGCATGGGTCCATTAGATGTAGGTTTATGGTACTGAAAGACTGATCACTAATTCAGATAGGCATATCTGTTGCTTTCAAATAGTTCCACTGGGAGTTTGGAATAAAAAAACATGGCAACTTGTATCAACACCTCAACAAATGTTTTTAAGTGTCTATTAAATTCAAAGGATGGTATATTACACCCTTTTTGCATGTGAGTAGAGAACATTGTTTTCTATTTGATTTCTTTCCCTGTTGTTTATATTGTAACATGATTTAACTGAATGCTTTAGTTATTCAAGTTATTTATTTCTCATCTAGTTTAGCAGTAGAGAATGCACTGGATGGAGCTCACACCTTCACCTGCATAATTAGTTATCAACAAAATTCCATTATGAGACCTGGGAATTGCAACTACAATTATGTAGTACTACAAATAGGAATTATTTCATAATCCTGAAATATTAGTTAAATGACAGTTATTATAAATTATATTTTATTTCTTATTTATCAATTTCTTATCAGATATTTTTAATGCCTCAAGAACTTCTTTAAATTTAGTCTGGCCACAGTTGCTATTCAAAAAAATACCATTTCTATCTTTAAATAACATACTCAATTGTTTTAATATTGTGTTTTCTTGGCTAACCTGGAGACCAATCAATTAGTTTGTTAATGGTTTGATTAGAAATGGGATGGAATCTTGTCAGTTAGTAAGTATAGGCCTGAGTTCAAATTCTGACTCTGCTACATAATATGAGAAACCTTAGAAAAGTCACTATGGCATCTCTAGGCCTATTATCCTCATCTGTAAAATGATGAGGTCAGATATGAAAAATAATTCGTCTATAATATTCTTCTAACTATTACAAATTATAGAAGCTGGTCATTACCCTCCTTCATCCCTGACTCAAGTACCTGGGGATCTATTGAATTATAGAATGTCAGAACTGGAGGAGATCTTAGAGATAATCTAGTTTCTCTCCCATTTCACAGATGAGGAAACTGAAGCCCATACAGATTAAATGACTCACTGAAGGTGAGACAACTACACCTACTATTGTGGTTAGTGAAAGAGAATTGGTACTAGAACCCAGGCCCTTTGACTCCCAGTCTAATGATCTTTTCACATTTTTTTTTCTAAAGCAGTACTAATATTTCTCCACTGTAATAGAGGATTCCAAAGGAAACATTCCAAATTTTTCCAATATCTTGAATTTTTTTCCACCTTCCATATATCTAAGGAGAGAAAAAAAATCACTTTATGAGATCCCTAAATTTCCTAACTTTCATTAATTCCTTAAGAGAAAGAGCATAGAACCTGGATTCTGAAGACTAAAGTTTGAATCCAAGCTCCATCTCTTACTAATTGTGATTTTGAGCAAACTATTTAACTTATATGAGTCTCAGTTTTCCTCATCTCTTGAATAGAAATACCTACACTAGCCAATTTACAGAGATGTTGTGAAGATCAAATGACTTGATACATAGAAAGCATTTGTTATGAATAAGGTACAATATAAGTTTGA
Organism: Petaurus breviceps papuanus; assembly: GCF_028583685.1. Classification (NCBI taxonomy): domain Eukaryota; kingdom Metazoa; phylum Chordata; class Mammalia; order Diprotodontia; family Petauridae; genus Petaurus; species Petaurus breviceps. The sequence continues at coordinate 7,212,766 of NW_027186473.1, forward strand.
GGTGCCATAATTACTCAGTTATCCCTTTATTCAACAGGTTTTTCTAAACACAATTTTGTGTAAAAACAATATGTTGGGAACACATTCAAAGTCATATTTGGTATCAAATTAACATGAGACTTTGTGTTACTTCTACAGTTAAAGGAAAAGGCAGGAAAGACTCCCATTTGGGAAAAAGCTCTAGGCAACAAGGAAGATTTAACACCATAGTTTTATTGAAAAGTATTTGAAAAGAGGGAACTTGGTAGATCCGACAGAAATATAATGAACAAAATGAAGCAGCTTGCTATAATGGCTGGTGTGCTAGAAGCAAGACTAGGTGCTAGGAAGGCTTTTGTGTCAAATCCTGCTTCTGGCACTTCTCATTTGTGTGACGTCATTAACCTCTGTATCCCAGGAAAATGGGAACATCTTGAATCAAGCAAGATTGGTTTTTTTTTGTCATCATGTCCTCATGGCTTAACACAGAGCTTAGGGTGCAGCCAAAGCTTAATAAAAACTTGGTGGTTGATTAAGATAAATGTCCTTCTAAATTGGTGGAGGGAATTCCCACATGCCTCACCAATATAAGGGAAGAACACCATATAAAATATATTTATTGATGAATTCATTTTTTGTAAATTTATTACTATCTTTGTCAAATTGCCTAAATCTAAAGAGAAGTATTATTTTTCTAAGAAATAAAGTGGTACACATATACACCTACATTGTATTGGAAAACATTTTAAAAGTTCCCTAGTATATCCTCCTTTTCTTAGGGATGAAGACCCAGGGATCCAGAGAAGTAAAACAATTTACCCAATGTCTCATAAAAAAATTGGTGGCAGATTGGGTCCCTACCCTTTCCACTATACTGGGATGCATCTTGCATTCTTCTTGAACCTTTCAAATATTTACAGAATTATCAGCCTTCAGAGAAACATGGGGGAGGTGGAGAGGAATATTTTATATTGCTTTATAATGCTTTGTTGTTGTTGTTTTTTAAGTTTCCTAATACTTTCAAACACATAGCAAAGGCAGTTTATTTATATAAATGCGATTAATCAGGATGCTTCAACTGCACATTCATTTGCCGTGTAACTGAACAGCCTGGCTTTTAGAGTTGAACTTGAATTTCTGGTCAGCAAGGCTAAATATGTTAAAGTGTTAACACACTTAATTCTCAGAAGACAGGGAGCCAGATTGCTCTTCATTACCATCTGGTGGTTACTTCACAGATAGACAATACTACCACTCAGAAAAGAAGTTAAAAGCATTTGGAATTATTTCTAACAATGAAGACAAGCTCCTTGATGCCGCTAGTGACCAATGAACTAGAAATATTGGAAAGTCAAGAGAATAGAGATCAAAGACACACCAACTTGGCTCACTAGGTGGGGTTTTCAGGTACTACAAAGAGAAATGGTAATGCTTATTTGGAGCAATTTACAATTGCTGCAACTACAATTAACAATTATTATAACTTATAAAATAGAAGACGGGCCTCTTGTTACCTTTCTCCAGGATTGAAATATCAAAAAACAAGTGTTTTACATTTATAATGGGGATTGATGGGTGGAATTCCTGGTCAATTTTATGATTCCCCCAGGTATTTTGATGAGACTATAAGATTAGATGTTTGTCTGATGGACTTTCTACAGATGTTGAAGTATGTGCTAGTACTTTTCTGAGAGGAAGGAGGAATGTGACTGGGATTGCCCCCAATAGGATTGTCAACTGAGTATGAGCGGAAGGATTATTGTTAAAAGAACTAACTCTCTCATAGTCTATGAAAATAAACTATGAAATGTTTCAGCTTGTCTCCCCCACCCTCTCCTGGAGTGAAGCAACGTGGGGGGCAAAGGATTTCTCTCTTCCTTTCTCCCCACCCTAAAGCAATAACAGAAATTTGTAGACATACACGGCAAACAGTTTTTATATTTCCAGTTCCTTGTCGCCTCCTTTTACAATTTTCCCTCTTTTTAAGTACATCAGAGTTTAGGATTCCTGAAAAAAACTTCCATGTTTACCATATGCAGCAGCAGCCAAAACACTAATGGAGTTCCTTCAGAGAAATATGACATTCGTAGATAGGTACTTAGCCTAAGAAGAGATCCTGAGAGCAGAAATTCCCAGTCTTGTGAGGTAACTTGTGTATTCCAAAGGTGTTGAATGTGAAGAGGTCTTGAGTTCAATTATATGGGAAGTGACTTCCTAGAGGGAGAATATTTCAACAGTATCCTTCTTAGAGAAGGAAAATGTCCCACAGTATATAATGGTTTGCCCTACATCTGAAGGACTAAAATCATGTGGACTTTGCAAACTCCTCTTTTGCAATAAGTTGCTTGGGAAGTTCAACTTCAGTGTGAAGATGGATTATTTCTCTGGCATCCCCCTCCCCCCCAAACAGCTCCTTTCTCCCAAGTGTATTCATCTTCTAGTAAGGATTTAATGAACTAATTTGCATGCTTCATGTTTCTGTATTTAATAAGTTCCTAGGAATCATTCATGCCTTATGCATTTTCTGTGGTGAATGAAATAAAGTTTATCCCATACCTGATATAAATATTGCATAATCAATGTCTATATTGGAATTGGAGACCTTATTACCTAGATTTGAGGAAACCTAGACATAAGCTATTCCTAAGCTTTATTTTGGACATTTACCCAGAAAAAAAACCTCTGAGATGGAGGCCAGAAGGACCAAAAAGAAAACACTGATTTCTTTGGGGCCAGAACCCAGCATCAGAATCACTAGCCTAACTCAAATCTGATACGATCATAGAAAAATATCATATCAGTCTGGCATAAGTTTTCATTATTGATATATGCAGGTTATAATTCAGTATCTAATTCATTTCAGCAAACTGATTTTTAATTATATCTTATCCTGCTTTTCAGGTATGAGTTAAATTTATAGGCATGTAATCTATAATCATCTTTGTATGTTGAAAAGATATGTACTAAATTGGTTCTTGTCCAGATTTCAGTCACAATTCCAGTCATAAACAACCTCCAGATAATAAGAACTAATGGTTCCATAATAACTCTGGACGATCTCTTACCCTGCAGGAATCAATAAATGAACTATTATTGTTGCATATATAGACGAATGAATGAATTAGATTCATTTGTTAAATTAGTAGAATGAAAAGATGAATAAATATCCTAGAAACTAATACAACAAATACATCTGAATAATCTAGTTTATTTGCATTGAATAAATCTAAAATGGGGTTCATTTATTATTAACCTTCCCATTCATTCAAAGAAGAGGTCACATTTTAATTTTTCATTCTCCTACTTGATTTACTTAAGGATAGTATCTTCATACCTCCTGACTGCATTTCTCCTAACTTCCCAATTCAATTCAATAACTTATTAAGTATGGATACAAAGAATAAAAGTACAATCCCTGCCTTCAAGAGCTTACAGTCTAACAGGAAACACAACCCACAAAAGGAAGCTGGAAAGAGGGATAGCAGAAGGTATCCAAAGCAGGGGCATCATGTTCCATTATGAAAACAAGCAGAGCTGTGGATGGAAGGTGGAGTGAGCTGTAAATTCAAATCCTGTCTTCTATAAAGGGAAGCTTTCAAAGGAGTTTAGTGCTCCTCCCTCCAGAGAGGAGAGGATGATGAAGGAAGTGGAACAGTGTTTACTATATGAGGCTGAATAGTAGCATGGTGATGAAATCTGAAGAGATAAACCCTCCATTCCTTCTTTCTCACCTACCTCTGGCTCTCTTCCCTCACTCCCACTATTTTCAGTTTCCCTTTATATGTTATTTTTCTTATTAGAATGTTAAACTCCTTGAAGGCAGAGACTGTTTTTCTTCCTGCTTTAATTTGTATATGAGTTTAGTATTAGTATTCATTATAAAAGAGAGATGATAGTTTGACTGTTTGTCCTTGTTCAGTGGTTTTAGTCATGTCCAACTCTCCGTAACCCCATCTGGGACTTTCTTGGCAAAGATACTGGAGTGGTTTGCCATTTCCTTCTCCAGCTCATTTTATAGATGATACAGGGTTAAGTGACTGAGGCTGAATTTGAACTCAGGTCCTCCTAACTCCAGGGCTGGCGCTCTAAGCCACTGTGCCACCTAGCTGCCTAAGTTTGACAGTACTAAGCTTGATCAGACTATCTGGAAAATTCTGCCCAGTTCTGAAGGCCACATTTTAGACAGGATATAATTCAGGTATAGAACATCCAAAGGAGGGTTACCAGAATTCTTAGGAACCTAAAATAAGTACATATGATGATCAGTTGGTAGTTTCTGTTGAATTGGCTGCTCATCGTCCTTTCTGCCCCCATACATACACAGCTTTACATAGCAGAGCCCCAGAAGCCTGTATCAGTGCCTTATTGTAAAGCCATGTACAAGCAGCTTTCCAGAGAACTGCTGCTGTGAACAGCTTTTATGGTTCTGATTACATAGTATAGTGAACTCTCTATTTATTCAATAATAAATCAAAACAAAACATTCACAGAAAATCAAGGTACAGTATTCAGAATGTTACAACTTATCACAGAAAATTGAAATGCAGCATTCACCATGTCACAACTCAACAACTTATCACTAAAATGGCCACATCATTTTCACCAAAGTGGTCACACAGCTTTCAACAAAGTACAATCATTTAGTAACTCATCATTCAATCATCCTTAAGGAGGCTTCCTCCTTAAGGGACACAATATACAAAAGTCAAAGTTCTCCACCCATAGGATGCAATTAAATTACAATTTCATCAGTCACTACTCAGTACCCTCTTGAGGGGTAGTGGAAAGTACAAAAGCCATCCACCCCTAGGTCACAAGTAAATCACAATTTCATCAGTCACTACTCAGTACCCTATTTCATCAGTCACTACTCAGACAATTTCGTCAGTCCCTACTCAGTATCCATGGAGAGGTCTTTTCATCTTGATTCAAGGCAGGTCGCTCCTACCTGAATCCACCAAACTATCACCTGGGTTCAAAGGTAGACAGCTTCCAGTTCCTTGTCCAGCTCTCCTTGTAGTTCCTGCTCCACAATGAAGCTCACAGTGTCCAGTCCATCTCAAATCCTTTACAATCTCTGTGTCTGGGAAGACAAGGCTTAACAAAGTCACAATAACATTCTTGCACATTAACAAAGCCACAACATTTGTACAAAATACCAGCATCGCAGTCATGCTTCTTCAGTCTTCAGCAGCTCCAGCTGGCCCTTGGAAGTCTTGCCACCACAAGTTCAAGTTTTGCCACCATAAGTCCGAGTTCTGTATCAGTTCTCAGTTCTCATTTCTCTTCTCAGTTCAGTTCAGCAGTAGCAGACCAGCCTCCAGATGCTTGCTGAGAAAAATATTCTCTCTCTCTCTCTCCCTCTCTCCCTCTTTCTCTCTCTCTCCCTCTCTCCCACTCCCTTCCTCCCTCCCTCCCTCTCCCTTCCTCTCTCCCTCTCTCTTTCTCTCTCCCTCTTTCCCTCTCCCCAGCAGCAGGTCTGCCTCCACAATGCTTACCCCAGGAAATTCTGTTTCTCCAGCTTGTGCTCTTCCTTATATATGGCATAGCTCCTCCCTGTTCAGCCCCTTCCTGTTATGTCAGCAACAGGGGTTCATATCTCCTGTTTCTTTACAGATGCTTAATTTGAAACTAGGTGGTAAGTACCGTGTTTCCCTGATAATAAGACACTGTCTTATTATTTTTTTTGGACAGAAAAACACCAGAGGGCTTATTTTCAGGGGAGGGTTTATTTTAATGAACATTGACAGCAATTTTAATAAACAGGTAAATGTGAACAAAAAAATGTACCTTTATTCAATAAGCAAATCACTGGGGAAGAACAGGATGACGCGCTCACTGCTGCAGCTCTGATTGGATGCAGCTCGGAGCGCGGCATGTGTTTCACCGGGGGGGGGGGGGGGATGGTGCATAAAGAGGGTACCGTAATGTAGCGTGTAGCGCAGGGGATCACCTTCACTACAGTAGCAATCTCAATAGGGCTTATTTTTGGGGGAGGGCTTATTTTAGAGGAATCTTACACAGTAAGGGGAGGGCTTATTTTAGGGATAGGTCTTATTATCAGGGAAACATGGTACCTGTTAGCTTAGCAATACAAAGGGATCTTCAAATTTCATTACTATTATACCCTACGACTAGGGATTTGAAAAGACTGAGTCTACATAATATTTCAATGACCATTGACAGAGCTTATTCTCCTAGACCTTAGCCAAATAACAAAGGGACTGAGTCTGATAGTGTAGTTGGGGTAGAATTATGGCTGAGCAAATATGGGACAGGATGGTAAAAGTAGGGTAGAGGCAAGGAGATAAAGGAGGAGTCTCAATGTCTTATACCTCTCAGTTGGACATGGGCTATGGACCATAAGGTCCAATTTGGGGAGACAAGTGGGCTATGCAAGAAGACCTACAATCCTCCCTCCAGGCTCCTAAGCTCCACTAGGGTATGAGGTAGTATAAATCTAGCTTCTCTGCTTCTTTTAGCAGTCTCAGCTTCAAACTCTGGAAAATTCTCACCAAAACTAAGATCTAGAATGGAGCACAGGGATGGGAATAGAAATGGTAGGTGGTCCTCAAAACTTAAATCTTCATTCTAGGCTGAGTTAGATAAATTAGGATGGAGGAAGATGGTACATACCACCAACATACTCTCATATACAAGGCAGGGGTGAAAGCACACATCTGGGCAAGGCTAAAATAGACAAGCAAGTTCCTCCTACTACTACCTAGGACTTCTACTTACCACTAATCATCATACCATACCTCTCCTGCCTTTTGTGACTAAACTCCTTGAGAAAGCCATCTACAATCAGTGCCTCCACTCTCTCACCTTTCCAAGGCTCTCCTTAACTCTCTACAATCTGACTTCCAACTTCACCATTCATCAGAAATAATTTTCTTTAAAGTTAACAAAGATCTCTTAATTGTCAAAGCCAATGGTCTTTTCTTAATGCTTTTCCTTCTTGACCTCTCTATAGCCTTTGACACTGCCAATCACTTTCTCCTTGATACTCTCTTCTCTCTAGGTTTTTTGGAAACTGCTCTCTCCTGGTCTTCCTCTTAGGTATCTGACTGCTCTTTCTTGGTCTTCTTTAGTGGATTTTTCACCCAGGTCATGCCCACTAGTGGTGGGTGTTCCACAGGGCTCTTTTCTGGGCCCTCTTCTCTTCTACCTCTTTACTATTTCACTTGATGATCTCATTAGTTCCTATAGATTCAATTATTATTTCAATAATGATGATTCTCAGATTTATTTATCCAGCCCTAACCTCTCTGCTGACTTACACTGCCCAACTATTTATTATCTCAAACTGAATATTCCATATAAGTCTTAAACTTAACATGTCCAAAATGAACTCATCTTTAAAAATCTATAAAATATAGACCTCTCAATTTAGCATTTAAAGTCTTTCACAATCTGACACCATTCTAATTTCCAGGTTTAATTTATATTAATCCCCCTCTCACATTCTCATCTTCTACATTCTTGACAGCCTCGTTGGTCTGCTTTTCCCTGAACTTGGCATATTCACTTTTCCCTCTTCTGCCTTTTCTGAGGCTGCCCTATCCCCCATGCTTTTAATTCACTCCCTTCTCATTTCTACCTTTTAGAACCCATAGCTATAAACTTTCAGGGTTCAACTCATACGCTGTCTTTCCTTACCTCTCTGTTGTTTTACTGCTCATACCCTTCCTCAAATTAAATTGGAATCATTTATGCATTTAAATATTGTATACCACAATAGAATATATACTCCTAAAGGACAGGGAACTTTTAGTCTTTTTTTAAACTCTAGTGTCTAATCCAGTGTTTTGCAAGTAGTGTATACTAAATGCATGTAGAATTGAATTGGAAATGATTTGATGATTCACCCTTGTGGAGTTCCTTCCCCTTTCCTCTCACAATGGTGTTCTGTGGTCTGCCTCACCACCTCTACTACCTTCCTCCAAGGGAGCCTTCCTAGTTATGGCTCTCATAGATACTACTTCACCTGCGAATCAAAATAATTTGTGGGAAGGAATGTATCTCTATTACATTAAACTCAAAAAGTTGGCATTATCCTCTAGAATATACTAAATTATTTTTAAAATTCAGTATAAACCTACCTTCAATACTTTAATAAATGGGAATCTGTGATATTATTGGTATGAAAACACCTGTTAATTTCAACTCCAGCCACCCCCCCATGCCTTAGAATATGATCTTGTTAAAATTTTTAGCCAAAATTTTAATCACATGACCAACCAGGCGGTGGGCTTCTCTGAACTTAGGCTGATCCTCATGCCTTATACTCATCCTCCCTCCCCACCACTTAGCAGGGTCTGTTAGAGGTTATATTTCTCTGGTAAAGCATTTAAAAAAAAAGATCCCCTCCATGTCATGATAAAGTATGGGGGGCAATATGTGGTGGTGTACAGAACAACTCCCCATTGATTTTCCTAATATCCTTTAGAACTTATTTTCATCCTGTGAAAACTGAAAAATCTATTATTCTGTAAGTTACCTACTTAGTATATAAAATGAATAGTTCTATTTTGGGTTTTGATTTTAATTCTTTTAAACTTCAAGGGACATTCCTATTTGTAGTCCTGTTGGAGTTGGCAAATAAGTCCATTACCTCTTTGGCTTGATCTTCAAGGCTATACTCAAATCATATCCCCTTTCAGCCTTATCCAAGACTGAAAGGTCCTAACAGTTTTATTCGCTTTAGATATTAAAGTATTTCTATCCCTTTGGCCCCTTTTATTTGTTTTGAATTTTTTCCAGTTTGATTATATCTTTCTTAAACAGAATATACTATAGTATCTCTGACTGTGCTAAGATTTTGCATAGGATGAGAATATTAAAATACAGGCTGATGGCCTTTTTTTTAACCACAAAAGCCCAGTGGGCCAATGTTTTCAGCAGATAATTTACTGTGACTCCTAAATCCTTCCCTTTGATCAAAACCAAAAGCTCAGAGTCCCTCATCCAGTAAACATTGTTTGAATCAATTATTTTCCTAAAAATTCATTTGTAAACTGCACTTCCTGCCCAAGCCCCAACACAGTTTCATTTTGATTTATTTGTTCCCTGAGTGGTATCTTCAGTCTTTGAAGTATACTGTCTAGTAAGTTACTATTATATATGGCATACAGAATGGGTATAAGGGGAGTAAGGAAGAGTTTATCCCTGTGTCAATAGATATAACTAGAGTTTCATGTTATACCAACTTGCATAGAAATCACTGTAATATATGTGTTGTTGATTGAATCATATAGGTATATGTATTTGAAAAAAAGGAAAAATGTTTAGCATAGGGCATGGCATATGGTGCTTAATAAATGCTTGTTTCTCCATTAATTAGATTTTTTATTAGCAGTTATGAGTTTATTTGTTTACAGACATATGTTTTGGTCCCTGAGAATCTAGATCACCTATATTCCATATAACCTTGCACATACACACTATTTTTTTTCCACTCACAGACATAGTATCCAGTTCTTCCTAGAAATTCCTGCAGATTTTCTTACCAAGATCCAAGTAAAAGCTAGGATGGAGAACAATATTTAGGGAATGGGTAAAGTAAGTTATGCTAGGTCTTTATAAGAGAGAGATTGATATATTTTGTTCTAGAGAAGGGAGAGAAGAAGCCACTACTATTATTCCCTTTTTGGTTCTTGGTATTTATACTTTTCTTCAACTATCTTAATCAACCCTTGATGGAAAATTAGAAAAATCTCATCATTCGGATAAAAACATGAGTAAAATTTGGTAAGTGACAGCATTGAAATACTGAATTGCAGAATTACTTTTAAATTCACTAAATCAGTTTCTGAAAGGAAAAATAAAGATAAAAATAAATTATGATGGAATTTTAATGAGTAGATTTTTGCTCTGTTTGGTTGTTTGACTCTGTAATGCAAGACTCTTAGAACCGAACAGGTCCTCCAAAGTCATCTAGTCAAACTTGAACAAATCCCCAACAAAATATTCCCAATAAATAGTTACCTAGTCTCTATTTGAAGACCCTCAGTGCTGGAAATCCTGGAGTTTTCCAATCCCAAATTTTGCCATTCTACTTTTGTATAACTTTAAGTTTTAAGAATTTTTTTCTTTATATTGAAACAAAACATTCCTCTCTCAAATTCTATTCTTTGGTTTTTAGCACAAATGGAATTCTGACATTTCTTCCTCATTTTCACATGGCAAATGTTTTACTGCCTTTATTGGCTGAACTATATAACATAACACAGTAGTAGTTCTGCACTTGAAATCACTGTCTGCAAAGATCATTAGTAGTATGTATTACCTTAGTCATTTAACTTCTCTGAGATCCACTTTCCTCATCAGTTGGAATAAATTGGACCAGGGGTGGAGAATCTGAGCCTTCTCAGCCATATGTAGCCTTCTAAGTCCTTGGGGATTTGTTCTGTGACGTTTTGATTCAATCAAAGGACTAAACTTGCAGACCTAGAGGGCTACATGTGGACTTGAAGCTACAGGTTCCCCGCCCCTGAATTAGACAGATTAAGTCTCAGGTCACTTCAGGCTCATAGGAGAGAAATGTCTCTTCCCCCTGTTTGCAGGCTTAGTACTTGTTTCAGAGTGAGAGATGCATCAGATCCATATAGCTCTCCTTTTTAGTGATTACAGCTCTTTATTGAGTATAGCTCAGTGGGAAAGTTTGGAGGATCTGTATGAGCAAAAGGGAAAGCTCATAGAGTGAGCAAAGGAATTACCCCTCAGAGGCACCAAGAAGTTAGCCTTTTCTGTAGGACCTGGAAGACTGCTCTGGAAGAAGCAGCTAGGCTGGTCTGAGGGAAGTGCTATACAGGGTTCCAGGGAATTCCTCTTTATACCAAACGGGCAGATAAGGTTTGAAGGCCTACCTGAGGCCTCCTGGTTCCAACTAAGAGAAGCCTTAGAATTTTGGCAGTGGAAACTTCTAGGTACAGTCATGGCTCAGGCAAATGTGAAGCAACACCCAAAGGGGCAGAATGAACTCTGAGGCTGCTGAGATCACTGTGGTGTGCTTTTTCTATCTTTGCCTTAAAGTATCTCGTTTCCTCAATAAAACACTTTAGGATACAGGGCTAGTGTAGTAAAGTGGAAAGAAGACTGGATTTGGAGGCAAAGGACCTGAGTTCCACGCAATAAAGTAAGCAGTTCTGATCCTTACCACCTGTGTGACCTTGGACAAATCATTTAACTTTTCTGGTCCTCTTTTCTCATCTGTGAATTGAAGGAGTTGGATTCAATATTAAAGTCTAAATGTATGATTGTCAGAGATTGTTTGATATGATTATTTCAATGGCCTACATAAAAAACATGGTTCCAGTGAAAATATGAAATTGTGTGGATTTTTATTAATTTCTTTCTTAATCAACTGCCTCCATTCCTTCGCTACATTCCTCCTAGCAAAGTGGCATTATCTTTATACTGTATTACATTCCAATTCATGGAGTAGCCCAAAATGTGCAATTGTGCAGCTGAATGTGACACTCAGATGATGTTTTCTGTATAGATATACAGAGATCTTTAAATTTCAGAGTCAACAATCAATCAACAAGTATTTATTAAGTACTTATTATAAGACAAGCACAATTTTAGGTGCTTGAAATCAAAACACAAAAGCACAACAGTACCTACCTCAAGAACCTAAACATTTACATTAAAACACATTTCTGCAAGAAAAAAAAATTACTGTGGGAAACTGTTTCCATGTATAGGTATATACAAATAGATATAAGGTGACTTGGAGAAGGGGGAGGCAGTTGGAGAGTTAAGAAGGGACACGAGTAGAAGGTTTCACATGAGTGAAGCTTGGAAGGGAGTGAAGCTTGGAAGGAAGTGAAGGATTCTAAGAGGGAAAGGTGAGGAGGGAGTGGCTTGAGGTGACGCTAGTTCAAAGGCATAAAAACCAGAAATAGAGTTCTAGCACTCACTTTACTTTGCATCTGCTGCCCTTCCTGGTTTCAATTCCAAGGAACAAGTTGCCCCTCCCAGGATAAACTCAACACTTCTAAATTCACCAATGCTGCCAACTCAAGCCTTCACTGACACCACTTCCCTCAGCCTGCCTCTCTCTCTCTCTCTCTCTCTCTCTCTCTGTCTTTTAATGTCTCCCCCCTCCCCCCCCCCCTTCCCTCACACCTACCCCACCACTCCCCCTCTCTCCCTCCCTCTCCCTCCCTCTCTTTTCCTCTTTTCCTCCCTCTCCCTCCCTCTCCCTCTCTCTCTCCCTCTCTCTCTCAAAAAAAAAAAAAAAACCTGAACTCTCAGTTCAATCCACTTTCTATCAGTTGCTCTTCCTGGTTTCAACTCCACAGAACAAGGTACCCCATAGTGTCCTGTTCCCCATCAGCCTCCTGCTATGCTGCTTTCTTTTCTGTATGGTCTCCTCCTTAACACTATAAGTTTCTTGAGGGGAGGGACTTTCTTTTTATTAACTATATACCCAGAGCTTAGCACAATTCCTGCACGTAGCAGGTAAATAATAAATGTTTATTGGATTGGATGTATAAGGAACAGTACAGGAAGGCAATAAGCATTTATTATAGTACCTACTATATACTAGGCACTGTACTATGGGTTATTTAGAAATGTTATCTTAGTAAGAACACTATAGAGTGTATGAAGGAAAATAATATTTATTAAGGAAAGGCAGGTGGAGGTCAGGTTGTGTAGAGTTTGAAAACTGAAACAAGGGGTTCACATTTGATTCTACGGGTTAAAGAAATCTCCTGGAGTCTGTGGGGAAAGGAAGTAGCATGGTCAGGCCTATGGTTTAGGAAAATCATTTTAGCAGCTGTGTGATGTATAGTTTGGAATTGAGTTAGACTTGATGCAGGGAGACCAGTTAGAAGGCTTTCAAAATCATGTGAGGGTCTGAGTTAGAGCTGTACAGGTAAAGATGAAGGGTGGGAGAGATGTAGTAGTATTAGAAATAGCAAGATCCAATGACTGCTTCAATATAGGAAGTTAGGGAGAGTGAGGAGTCAATTTTAAACTCTGACTCATGCTAGGTACCTGAAAGGTTATTGATGCCCTTGGTAGAAATAGGGAAACAGGGAAGAGATGTAGGCATAAGACTAGAAGAGATTGTTCAAATAGGTCATCCACATGAAAACTATGTCACCCAGATGAGAAAATGATCCCATTCCTTAAAAAACACAATAGGATATTTTCCCCTATCCCTCAAGGATTAATGACTTTTGTCTATGAACTATATGAAAAAGTTTTTTTTTTTTAAGTCAGTCAGTCACTTGGATATTTCTAGATGTCTAGTATCATGCAATAGTATACCCAGCAGCACATTTTATGCCAAAGAGCTGGAAATAGAAAACTATTTTGGGGAATCTAACATTGTCCATTTTTGAGACAAGATTAGTTCAGAGAAATTTTTCTGGCAACATAAGAGACTTTATTCTGCAAGAAAAAAATTATCCTCAGTTCCCTGTAGGTCTCAATCTCTGATCCTTCAGTCACTTTTGCAACTCTCCTCTGAATCCTATGCAATTTCTCTGTGATATCTGTTAAGTCATAGAAAGAATTAAGGCTAACATTACAGTAAGTTCTGAGCAGGGTTAGCCACAGTTTAGAATTTTTTGAAGTTTTGATTAATTGTGATAAAAGCAATTTTATACTTAAGTAAAATTGAGCCTAGGAAGTTTTTAAAGGTTGGTATTAAAATGATCAATAAGAATTTGAAAATATTGACTAAGCTTCATATATGCTATGTTAAATCCTTCTGGACACAGTGTGGCCTCTACCCTTGGCAAATCTTTCATCTTTTCCTTTCATTTTCCTTCCTTCCAATCATCCAATATTTGCTATGTGCCTACCATTTACAAGCATTGGAATACAAAAGAATAAAAAGACAAAAACATTTTCCTTGCCTTCAAAGAGCTTACAGCCTTCTGGGGATATACTAAATATGCAAATGTAAATAAATATAAAGCATGTACAAAGTAACACAAGGTTATTTCAGGAGGGAGAATTTGCTAATAATGTGATGGAATTAAAGGAGGATCAGCAAAACCCTGAATATTAGTTCTATGAATATCACTATATACAAGAAGTTAAAGGAAATAAAAGCCACAGTTTCTGACCTTGAGGAGTTTCCATTCTATTTGGAGTTGGCAAGATATAAAAGAATCATGAAACTAGAAAAAAGATCCAAAACAAACATCAGACTATGTGACATGCAGTGCATTATCCGGGATGATTGGAGATCTATATTGAAAAGGGAATTGCATTCAATAAGTATTTATTAAATACAATAACCATGAAAGGGGTTGTTTGCATGAAACAGTCACATTAATAACAAGTCTATCTTATTTTTCAAGAATGCAAAAATAGGTGTAGTACCACAGGGAGGAAAGCAAAGGCTAATCCCAAGGTTTTCAATCTTTAAAGATTGTTCATGAGTTAATAAATGACTAGGACATGGTAAGAATACTGGTCTTGAATCTAAGGACCATACTATATAATAAGATCATAGGATGCAGAGCTAGATGGCATCTTAGAGATAATTTAATACAGCTCTCTCATTTTATAAATGAAGCAGCTGAGGCCTAGAGAGGCTAAGGGACTTTTTTTTAAGTAACATTAGTAAACAGTCCTTCAAACTTAAGGATGTCTCCATTATTCTAGACTTGTGATTTCAATGGCATAGGAAATTCCCAGTGAGAAAAATTCCTTTACTGATGCAGACTAGAACTGGCTATACAATTTATCATCTTAAATGGATTGGCTGTATCGTCAAATGATTTGCCCTGTGTCACACAGGCAGTAGGTATAAGAGAAATCAAGGCCTTTATAACTCCTATACTGGTTATCCATAATAGAACACTTCTCTCTCCAAATAATGAAAGCTGTCTGAAAGCAGAATGGGATAACTTGAGAGGTAGGAAATTCCCTTTTATTGGTAGTCTTTAAGTAAAGGTTGGATGACCCATTCTTTGTCGGATGTTCTAATGTATTTACATCTATTTTGCAATATATTCACTATTAGACCTTTATTGGAGATATTTGCTATGACATTTTCCCCCTAATTAATTGCTTCTCTTCTAATTCTAGTTGTGTTGATTTTATTTAAGCATGATTCATCTGTGATGAAGGAGTACTAGACCTTTGTAATCATGTCTTCCTTTTCAAAATATTCAGTAGCCACCTTTTTAATGATTTTCTTCTATATGAAGGCTCTGGATTTATCGTCCCAAGCCTCCACTGACTTTAGTAGGCTGAAGCCTCAAGGAAAGGCTGCTACATCTCTCCTACAGGATTCCAGGAGTTATCTGGATAGATTGGGGGTAATTTGCTAGCCCTATAGCTCATGAGTTTCCACTGTCGTGCTTTCTCTCCTATCAGTTGATATCTGTTAATCAGCCAGAATTAACTTTCAGAAAGGCATATTTATTAAGGGGGTATGAAAAGAAGGTTAGCACAAACCATCCCTTCACCCAAGAAAAAAAAGTCTATAACACATTTTCCTACCAGCATGCTATAGAATTCAGGGGAAAGTGGGCTCCAGTTTAGGGGGCACACATGACAAAGTGATCCTTGTGGCTCCTGGCTGATGTCAGTCCCTTTGTGGGTATAATTATGAAGTTCTTTTAAGCACGATACAGCTTTTCTGATGGGCTCCTTCTAAAATCTTCAATATTCCTTTCCTTTGTGTATTGGTTGCTAATTAAGAAACTGGTACTAGTCCCTGCTCTTCCTGAAGCACAACTAGAATATATTCTCAAGCACTACGAAGTTCACATAGTCCTCTTAAGGTCAATGATGTGGGGAAAGGAGGCCAAGGTACTCTTCTCTCACCCCTCCCCCAATGAAATTCTTTCTTAAGGACTTGTCTGATGGCTTTCCTAAACTAATCTAACAGAGGTTTGAATCCCCAATTCCAAACTAGCTTGGTGGTTTTATACAGTCCCCAAAAGCCATGACCAAGTCTTCTCAAGCTTCTTGTACAAAGACACCCTATTTTACCCAATGACTTTCAAGGACTTCAAAACTGATTAGTTATTTTTTGCACCTAGGCTAAAAGCCTTTGGTTGATTGATTGAATTAATAGAATTTCTAAGTTTTATTGATATCTCATACCTCTGAGTCAATGGAGGTGTTCTCACATGATATAGGTATATATATATATATATACACACACACACACACACACATATATACATATATATGTATATGTATATATATGTATGTATGTGTATATATATACATATATATAGTGGGGATTGATATATTTGATCTGTTTATAAATTTGCACTAGAATTTGCCCAGGAATAAGCATCACTTTTTTTTGGAAGGGGGTTGTTTGCATGAAACAGTCACATTAATAACAAGGTCTATCTTATTTTTCAAGAATGCAAAAATAGGTGTAGTACCACAGGGAGGAAAGCAAAGGCTAATCCCAAAGTTTTCAATCTTTAAAGATTGTGCATTTTCAAATAAAACCAATTATAGCAATTCCTCTACCACCACCCCCAAAGGGAAAAAAATGAAGAAACACAATTTGTCTGTCATAATTACATTTACATAAAGGGAAATCTAATTTTTTAAAGGCCACTTTAAAAATTTCCCAGAAAATGAAACAGCAAAACAGTGCATTAGAGAGACCATAAGTTCTTGTCTTGATAGGCCTGAAACTTTTATATAATAGATTTTACAGAAAACACTATATAATCATAGGCCATGAAATAAAATGGCTTCAAAGCATGTTTTTTGAAACAACCTTTCCTTTGGAGCAGCATGACTTCCTGAATAACATGAATTAAAATGTTCATACTCTAAGCAATACAATGTTCATTAAGGAAGGCAAAGTCACATATAAACCAACTAACTTCAGAGTAAGGAATCAATGAATGACAATGCTCTACCTCAGCAAGATAGTCATAAATATACTAGTCAAAGGAGGAAATTAGTACAAGTATGGGTAATTCAGTGGAGGTTGGCATCAATAATGTAAAATAACTTGAAGTATGCATTCCTGCCGATGAGTAATCATGGTGTAGTGGACAGAGAGCTGGGAGTGGAATCAGAAATACCTAGATAGAAATGTTACTTCTGATATGAAGTACATGGCAGTGCATAAATAACTTAAACTTGCTGAGTCTCAGTTTCTTGAACTGTAAGATAGAGTTAATATTTGTAGAACTTGCCTAACAAGATTTTTACAAGGCTGAAATGAGATAATGTGAGAAAAAACTTTGAAAATTTTAAAAAATATATAAATTTTAGTTATTATTACTAACAGTATTTTCATTTCTAGAATAAGGTATATTATCATCTAGGAGATAAAGGCCTGATTAATATTATTTGTAAATGATTTTTAAAGTTAATATGGGAATGCGCTTTCCAAAAGTGCATTAATTAATATGATGCCTCATCATAATGTGGTGGTGACTCTGTGTCCTCCATGGCCAGCACAAGCTCTGGCAAGGTATGCCATGCCAGAAAGGATTCAAGTGTGATCCTTGCAACTGGATAGGCTAATCTGTTAAGCACAGAAATACTCTCACAAATAGGTAGGTGATTTTTTTTTGGTAATGATCATCTATGGTAAGGAGAAGAAAAATGTAAGAAGTCCCTCAGTCTTCTGTTTAACAGAGTGTTAGGATTACAGATTTTAAAATAATTTATAAACTTTAATTTAACTCTTTGGTAGTCTAAATGTGAGATCCTTGTCCAATGACAATAAATCTATATGCTATTGGAGGAATTGAATCATGTCAATTTTTATATTCTTGCTATAAATTAAACCAAAATTTAAGGTAATATTAAATGAAGAGATCACTCACAGGTTTTTCTTGGAGAAGCAAAGAAAAGATTTAAGGAATTGACAGTTGTTCTTATCATGCATCCAAAGGCAACAACAAACTTTATCATGTAGGATATTTGATCATTTCATATTGTAGTGTTCATTCTAAATGTTTGCAGAAAGATTTCGATGAAAACAACTGATGCTTGTATATCTGGTGCAAAAGATGAAGAGGTAGAGAAGTAATATGAAAGATTTTACAGAGTAAATCAACATTTTCTTTGATGTTTGATATCTTCTGTGTAAAGGCGGGAATAAGAAAAGAAAGCCAAAAAATATATGTTGGGAAAATACGTTAAAAAGGCCCAAGGCTTGTAGACTACAAAGAAGTCTCACACCTATACATCATGAATACTTTCTTTGAAAACTACCGGGAAGGAGGGAGAAATGGTTTATTGGACCCCTATTTTTTCCAGTTAATACTAATTAGGTCAGGATAATTCCATAGGGTAGTGATATTAATAGTAATTATATATATACTCATTTATATATATACTCATTTAGTGATATACATTTTGTCATTCTAGTCAACTAATATTAGTGCAAGAATAACATATTAATGCATATTTCACATATATTATATAGGAATAATATGGGGATAATTAGATAAGATAGATTTATTCTTACAGCAGGTCTCAAACTTTAAAACCAATATTTTATTGTTTATCACTTATTTGCCAGCTATAACGACCCCAAGAAGACTGACCAGGGTCCCTCTACCCTGTTTTGAAGCAATCACCAAGGCCAAATCTAGCATGGATGGAAAGCCGTGGCATAATACAGAAAGTCCTCCACTTATTTTTGTATTTTTGGACCACCATCTCTTGCCAAGTATGAGGAGGACCACATCTTAAGATCATTTATCAGAGAGGACCTTTGCTTTGCCCATCCTGCTGATGTATCATTTCTGGGTCTCCTGGAGGGTCAACATCAAGGTCTACCAGCCAGTGAGATTTTGTATTTTACTTTGCCTCTTCTGTATGTCTGGGTATCAAGCCTTACAAAAAAAAAGACTTTGGGATATGAGGGCATCTCAGATCGTGAGGAAGACCTGAGGTCCACTTCATTAGAGGGATCCGTGGACCATTTATTAAAGTGTTATTGGTTTGGAACTCTGGCTTAGTTTTTTTTATTGCAGACTGGACAATTCTGGACCCCACAAAGGACAGAATATGAGTGGTATCAAATGAAAGCATGCACATGTGCACACACAAGTCTATTTTAATGGCTGGAAAATGGTTCATTACTAATATGAATTAAAGGATCACAGATTAAGAACTGGAGTATGCCAGATATTATCTATTCCAATGCTATTATTGTACAGACAAGTAAACAAAGATCCAGGAAGGTAAGGAGACTTGGCCATGGTCATGTAAGTAGAAAGCATCAGAAGCAGAATTTTAACCCAAGTTGTCCTACTCCAAAGCCACTAGAGTCTTTCCACTTTACCACTCTGCTGAACTCTTCCTGATTCATTTGCCTGAGTATAATCAGACCATCAACTTATAAGAACAAAGTTCAAAATTTTAGTACAAAATTAGAAAAATATATGGAACTCAATGTGAAATCTCCTAAAGATGTTTGTGATAACAAAAATGGAAAACTGATAAAGAAATAGATATAAACATAGTATAACTATCTACACATTATAACACAAAATGATCTATCAATACCAGTGGCATAACTAACATATAAGTTAATAAAAGGCAAGTGATCAAAGAATACATACTATTATCCCTTCCAGATTGTGACTTTCCCTTCATGATTTTGATATAGCACAGGTAGGCATAAGAAATTAAATGGGAATTTTGGGGGAGTTTCGTGGAAGCTGCAGATGGCATGTGAAGGCCAGCAGATGACAAAGAAAAAGTTTAGAAACTAAAAAATGCATAATGTGCATGTGCATATGTATGTATATATGTATATACATATATATATAATTGTATAATGTCAACACATTTTATCTTTTAATACCATAAATAAAGGACAACAATCTTTTGGGTACAGGATTGGGTTTTTTTTTTTCCTAAGGCATTCTGGTAGCCTCAGGCATCATACAAGAAAAGGCTGAGTCCTTCTATGATTCCCTAAAGGAAAATGAAGGTGAAGGGTCTACTCCTAAAGATTTTTAGGCACAGATTTTCAGGTCAACAAAGGCTGGTTTGAATTTTTTTAAAAAAAGGTTTAGTGTATGAAATGTAAAAGTAATGGAAGAGGCAATTTCTGCCAATCAAGAACCAACTAGGGAGTTTCCTGAAACCCTGAAGAAAGTGACTGAAGAGAAAGGCTACAAGCGGGAACAGCTGTTCAATGCTGATGAAGCTACCCTGTATGGGAGGTGGAAGAAGGGGGCGTGCCTCAGAGGACATACATCAGCCAGAAAGAGAAATGAGCCCAGGGTTTTAAAGTCGCAAAGGACAGGGTAACAAGATACTGTAAACACACCATAAAAGCAAAATAAAAAATCCAGACTTCTCTAGTACTTACTAAGGGAGGGCCAAAATATTTTATGTGGATTTTCCAGATTATGGGGCACCATGTCCCTAACCCCTACAATGTTACAGGGATAACTGAATTGGCAGGGCTAAGACACTATTTCATGAAAAACCTGTAGAACTTATCTATCACTAGATATATCTTCAACAGGTACCCAGTGACAATGAGCTGGGCCCAGAACTAAATAGGGAAAGAAGAATAGGTTATTTTCCTTTTTTAAACTACATAATTTGTAGCTGGTTCAGCTATACGGAACAAAAAGCTAATGGGCATGGTGTATAAATGTATACATCTTTTGACTTTTCTAACTGATTTTATTTTTTCTATTTCTTTAAAATTATTTTGTAATTTGATTGACACAACCCCAAATTGTTAAATTAATTTAGGCATTATTGTAATTTTTATTATATTGGAACATTCCAACCATTAGCATTGATATATTTCCACTTAATATGCTCTGTATTTATCAGGGTTTTAAAACTGTAAACATTTATTTCCTCCATGTATCTTGGTAGGTGATTCCTAAACAGTTAATACATTCTATGATAATAACTAATGGAATTTTTGTTTTATGTCTTAGTGCTAGTCTTGTAAATAAAATGCAGAAAGTTTGATGGTCTCTGTGGGATTGATTTTATTACACTAATTTTCTGAAGTTATTATTTCAGTTGTGTTTTATTAGGGTTCTTTATGAAAACCAAAATATTACCTAATATCACCTAAAATATAATCTCATAATATCAATAATTTTTTTCTTTGCCTATGATTACTTTTTTTATCTTATTGTTACATTATTACAATAACGTCTATAACAATGGTATATATTTGTATAATGTAATAGATGATATAAGTTATATCATGATAATAGCAATTATTATTATAGTTAGTTCTCTAGGGCCATGTTAATAAATTGTGACGATAATGGATATTCAAGCTTTATTCAAGATCTTATTACAAAGGCTTCCAGTTATCTTGGTTAAAATAATGCTGCCTCTTGTTTCTAAGTAGATACTGTTTACCATATTAAGCAAATGTCTATTCCTATGCTTTATAGTGAGGTGAAATTTTTATGGAAATAGAGACATTATACCTTGTCAAAAGATTTTCTGCATGCTATAATCATATAATATTATTTAACTTAATATTATTATGTTCTATTTTGTTGATAGTTTTCATAATATTAAACCATTTTACATTACTGATCTAAATCCTACCTCACCATAAGGTACAATTTTTTTTTTAATGAGCAATCGGGGTTAAGTAACTTGCTCAAGGTTACACAGCCAGTTATTTCTGGGTGTGGTGCTAAGTGTCAGAGCCCGGATTTGATCCCCAGGTCATCCTGACACTGGAGCCAGTGCTCTTACTCACTGAGCCACCTGGCCGCCCCTAAGGTACAAATTTTTTGATGTGATGCTACAGCTTCTCTGCTAAGATTTAAAATGACTATAGCAATATTAGTTATGGATAGTGGTATATTCTTTTCTTTCTCCTGTTTTCCTATTGCTAGTATTGGCATCAAGACCATAATTATATGAGTTGTAATTTGATAGAATTGCTTTTTTGCATACAATCTATGTGATATTGGAATTGTTTTTTTCAATTATTTATTAATTCATTTCTTCTTGGAATTTTCCCTCTTGGGAAAAGTTTGTGAATTTCTTGTTCAATTTATTTTTTAAGATTGAATTCTGAGCATTATGAAATTCAAAATGGATAATTTTGATTACATTAAATTTAAAAGTTTTTGTACTTCATCTTTTGTTTAAATTATGCCAGGTACAGCTGAGATATACATATACTTCTTTTTTTCCCTATACAGTATTCATCAGACATCTATCATATCTAATTTACCTAATGTTCTAATCAGGTTCCTGACTTCTTTCTTTTGGTTAAAGTTGTATATGTCTGAGAAAGAGTATATTGAAATCCCTAACTGTTATGATTTTATTTCCTATTTTTCTTATTTTTTTCTTGATTCTTATATTTTCATTTCCTAGTATCTGCTAAGGTCGGTCTTTTAGGAATACTTAGAAATTCTCTGTTCCATTAAAGTTCCATTTCTACACCCCTCTAAGATACCCCGCTTTGCCAGGTTAACTTATTTTGGGTTGTAAGCCTTTTGAAATATCCTATTAGAAATTTCCCTCTCCGTGGGTATATATATATATATATATATATATATATATATATATATATACACACACACACACACACACACACACATATATATATATATATATATATATATATTATAGTGGGTAGCTCTGAGCTATTCTCTAATCCTGGATGTGGCTCCTTAATTCCTGAATTATTTCTGGATTCTTGCAGTATTTTTTTCTTTGACCAGGAAGCTTGGGATTTTGGCTATGACATTTCTTGGTTTCTTCATTTTGGAGTTTATTTCAGAAGATTATCAGTAGATTTTATTTTCAAATTTTCCTCTTATTATAATAAGTCTGTGCAGTTTTCCTTCATAATTTCTTGAAATATGGCATTTAATGCTTTTGTGGCTGAGGTTTTTATTATGGTCTGATTTTTGGACTATGTCTCTTTGACCTGTTTTCCAGAACAGTTGCTTTTTATAGATAACACCTTCTATTTTCTGATACTTTTTTTAGTCTTTCAATTTTATTCTAGTATTTCTTGTTTTATCATGGGGTCACCATTCTTTGTGAAGCCCAATGTAATTTTTCCAGAAGTCTGTTATTTGAATAAGGTCTTATACTTCTCATATGAAATTGTTCATTCCCTTCCAATTCTTTTCTGTAGAATTATCATATCCTTTCCTACTTTTTTCTCTGTAGCTCTCATTTCATTCAGATGACCATTTTTGCATTTTCATTTCTTAGAGAATTTTAGCAAATCTGTGATTTTCCTTGAAACTTTGTATGTGCATGCTGTGAACTTATTCTTTTCTTGGACTGTGTCTTGGGCATCCCAGATCCATGTTTCTCTGGGTGTTTTCTTCTATTATTTCTCTTTTCCAGTCTTACTACCAGAAGCAGACTCTATTTGCCCCTTTCCACACTCTTGGATGGGGAAGTCAGTGTCCTTTTCATTCTGACTTTTCTTTTCTGGGTTCCTTCTGCTTCCACTTTCTTTGTCTACACTCAGTGAACTGGCTGAATTCATAATCTCTGGTCACAATTATGTGGTTGAATGTCCATGATCAATGCTTTGGGTGATCTTCTATCCTCTTCAAGGATTTCTTTATCAGAAAACTGGATAATTTCTAGATCCTCTCCCTTCCCCCACCCCAGAATGTCCCTTGATTATGATTCTGGGTGATTATGATTCTGGGAAAAGATGTTTTCCTTTGTTTCTTATTATTAGTAATATACAGTGGAACTTCTTTGATCAGGGCATTATGCGGTTTCTGTACTCCCTGGAATTCTCCATATGAGGGTATTAGGTGGTCCTTTGCTAGGTGGCTTCTGTTCATCACACTACTTAAGTCTCTCCTGGGACTTGCAGGGACTTCCCAGTCATGTTTTTTCAATTGTTTTCTCTTCCCCCTTGTTATCTCTTCTGTTTCCTCTTGAACTTCTCTTTTCATGGCAATAGGTGGTATTATATCTCCTTTAAGGTTTCTCTAATCACGGTGCTTGGTATCCTGTTGTCCCCAGAATGTCCCAGAATAAGCACTATGACTTTTATCCTTCTCCCTTAGAACAGTTTCTCTGGAGTGAGGCCAATTCAATTTTATACATCTTCTGACTCAGCTTTTGTGAAGTTCTGGATTAGAAAAAGTGACTAAATGAATTTTCACTTTAGATATTTTTGGTCAGTATTTAATCTGGTCCCTTTTTTAATTGCTAAAGTAAAAGCGGTAGAGTTAGGCTCTTATGTGACCAACCATGCAATGCAGCTTTTAAAGTAAAAAGTCTTCCCCATTGTTCTTAACAATGGTTTTCCCCAAGATTCTCTTTAGCTACAATAGCTATGAATGATAGGACATCATAGTCTGAAGTAGTGAAGTTGAGGATCATCCAAAAGACATGGTAGATATATATTGCAAGTGAAAACTCTGAAGGAAACCTGATGTAAAGGATGTCATCATGGAAATGTTTGACACAAAATAGAAAGGATGTCCATATAGTGAAACCAAAGGATATCATTTGATAGTTTCTATGCTCTATTAGTATCCTCATGATCTCAAGAATGTTTGAGCCAGCTATGTGCTGAGCATTTGAAGTAACTTCCCGTGGTATTTTTATGGGACCACAAAATAATCAAGCTGCACAATATAGACAGAGATGAGTTGTGATTTGAAATATTTGAGGTCATTTCTATATCAAAGAAATCACAACTCCATTGCAATGATACAGTATGGAAACAGATACAGTTGCATATGGTTTAAATATATTTGCTTACTGACTATAAGTTACCACAACACCAATTATCTTCATAGCTCACATTTATCTGTTTGACTTTCTTCTAACAAATATTTAATATGCATCTATTGTTAAGCACCCTCTGCTCTTTTTTATGTGATTTGATTTTTTCTAGGCAAAATGCTATTTTTTTAATATTAAATTTTTAAATTTTAAGTTCTAAATTCTAGCTCCTCCCTCACCCATTGAGAAGGCAGGCAATGTGATACCCATTATGCATTTCCTTGTTGAAAAAAGAGGGAAGAAAGTAGAAAATATGCTTTAATCTGCATTCACAGTTCAATGGTTCTTCCTCTGGAGGCAGATAGATTTTTTCATCATGGGTCCTTTGGAACTGTCCTGGACCATTGACTTGATCAGAGTAGCTAAGTCTTTTGCTGCTGGTTATCATTACAATATTGCTGTGACTGTGTACGATGATCTCCTGGCTCTGCTCGCTTCACTTGCTACCAATTCATATGTCTTCCCAAGTTTTCCTGAAAATACCCCCTTCATCATTTTTTACTTAAAAGTAGTTTTCTGTCACAATCATATACCACAACTTGTTCAGTCACTCCTCAATTGCAGGGCTTCCTCTCAACTTCCAATTCTTTACCCCCACAAAAATTGCTGCTATAAATTAATTTGTATATATTGGTCCTTTTCCTTTTTCTTTTATCTCTTTGAGATACATACCTATTAGTGGTATTGCTAAGTCAAAGGGTATATATACTTTTATAGTACTTTGGGCATAGTTTCAAATTGCTCTCCAGAATAGTTGACTCAGTTCACAGCTCCACTAACAATGCATTACTATGACAATTGTTCCTTTAAATTTTTTCTGCAAGTCACAACTCCTCTCCTCACTAAAACTGTGAGCTATACCCAAGAAGGGCCAATGCCATCTCCACTTGTCCTGATCTATATCTTGCCACAGGACCCAGATGGCTCCAGAGGAGAAAGTAAGGCTGGTGACTTTGCTGGGCCTTCTCTCACTTAAGTCCAATTTGCTTGCAAATCAAGACATCACCTTTGAAGTCATATTCCTCTGGGAGAACAAAGGACAAACAACAATGCTTCCTTGCAGTCAATTACAAGTGCTCCCCCTGCCCTAGAACTACAACCCAGAGCTGGATAATTGACAACAGAGTGAGCATTCCCTGTACAGATGATGATGATGATGCCACTCCCATTGTCTCCAAGGCCACCAGCTATTGTCACTCCTGGGCTACACTCCTGGCTTGCCCCTACCTCAGTGCCCCAGACCTCTCCTGATTTCATAAGTTGCATTGGGCTGGGAAAAAATGCCTCACCCTAAAATTTTATTTGCTATATTGCTTTAGAATTTGATTTGGCATGGTTTGGTTGTTTTTGTTTTTTTTTTGCCTTTTGGAGGGCAATTGGGGTTAAGTAACTTTTGGCATGTTATTTTAAAGTTGTCTAGATGGGAATATTGAGAGGGATTGAGTCCACTATCTTGGCTCTACCTACTTTTCTCAATAGTCACTGCTATTGATAGCAAGACACCTGCATTGTGAGCTAACTATATCGAGGTTTCACTAAATGGAGTCATGTTCAGGAGAAATAATTTTATCCATGATACATTCAGACGTACCTAATGAACCATGAGAAAATGGATTCTATAATCACTGCTCTAGTACCTGAAGGATCTGTTGTTTCATCCTTCTCATTATTTCCTCTCCTAATAGACACTACAACTTTATTAGATGCTTTAATAAGCTACGTGCCCCCCCCCAAAAAATAATCACCAAGTATCCATCCCTTTGGTTAGACACCAAGTGATTTAGAGCACTTCTCTGAACTTAACTTGGCTTATCCTTGGATGATAGCTGCATATGCTCCATGATAAACCATGTACTCAAGGGTTTTTCAGCAAGGTGAGACTTGCCAGAGCTTGTGTTTCACTGAAATCACCTTCAAATCCTCAGGATCACCATGCTACAATTAAGCATCAGAGTAAGACTGTAGAGGAAGGGTTCTACATTACACCACATAGAATAAAACAAATTGATCCACTTATTCCAGTTCAATTGCATTCAAAACCAATTTGTAATTAGTACACTTGAAACAATTTTACTGTCACTTCAAGTTCAGAATGAGTTTTTTTCTGTCATGTGATTAGCAAGCACTTAGAGCATATTTCCACCATAACAAGATATGGTGATTCAGTGTATGGAACACTTGTGAGAATGTAATAGACTCCCAATAAATACTTATCAGTTGACTGGTTATTTAGCACTTTTTATTTGAACATGCAGGTTCAAGTTATACGTAGGATTCAATTAAGTTCTTAAAAGAAAAATAACAATAAAAATATTCAAGAATACATAGCAACATTAAAGAACATCATATTAAAATAATGTATTTAGAACATTACATATCCAGCTTTAATTCTGAATCTTTCTCATTATTAACTGTCATGAATTACCCCTTAATTTAACCCTAATTTGATTTTTCATACTCAACTAGAATGATTTCTTCTAGTTCACCCTATATCCTGATAAGAAATCAAACCCCCTGTCGGCTAGGTGGTGCAGTGAGTAAAGCGCCAGCCCCAGAGTCAGAAGGACCTGAGTTTGGTTCCAGTCTCAGACACTTAACATCCACACACAAAGAAAATCTAGCTGTGTAACCTTGGGCAAATTACTTAATCCCAATTGCCCTCCAAAAGGCAAAAAAAAAGAAATCAAACCTCTCACACTTGTCTTTAGGTTCTATGGCAGACTATTTTGTCACCAAAAGTTGTTGTGTCTTACTTACTTCAACTGCTGATTATCCCTAGCAAGAGTCCTCAGCAATTTCCATTGGCTTTGTTTTATTCTACTAGCTGTCCTCTTAGCACTTAATCTCCTAATCTCTCCTTGTCTCAGAAAGGGCCTAGGACAAAGGGAAGTATAGTAAAGGGAATAACATTAGTATTGGAAGAAAAATATAGCATTTCTTTTCTGGCAGCCCTCAGTTTTCTTGCCTTCTACCCACAAAGAGAAAAAGGAAGAAGTTGGATAATACCATTATATAGGCACCTCCATAATGAAATGAGATTTCTTCTAGAGAGTTGCCTGAATTTGTAAATGATTTCTTTCAAACTGAATTCCTTGGTTTCCTGTATTGTTGACACTCATGCTTTGTCAATAGATTGCTCACACTATTTGCCTGCTTTGATCCTCTTCTTGTGCTGGTGAACAGAACTGAAGACAATCATCCAACCATCTTGATTTCAAACAGTACAATTGAATGCTAGCTTATTAATAACTGGGACTACACACTACTACAAGGCAGTCCTCCATTAATGGTTCTCTATTCCACTCCTCTTAGCAGCTTTTTCAAACTCTATCTTTTCTCCCCAAGCTCCCCACACCATCATAAGTCTCACATTCACAACTGAGGACCTCACCTCATTTTTAGTCAAAAAAGAGGCCAATTTAAGAGTTATTTTTTTCCCTTCTTTCCATCTTGTTTTACATTATTTCCTATCCTCTCTCCCTTCATGTTAGTCTTTGCTGAAGAGGGGACTTTCTCTCCAAGGCTAACTCTTCTGTGTGTACCCTTAAACTCATCTCTCCCCTATTTTCTCTAGCAAATTGTCTCAATGATCATTCCTCCTACTTTACCTTCATTTTCTTCTTATTTACTGATTACATCCCTGCAGAATACAAAATACATAAGTCTCCATCATCCTAAAACAAATAAAAAATTTTAGATTTACCACTCTTTCAAGTGATCATCCTGATCTTTCCTCCATTTCTCAGCCAAACTCCTAGGAAAACAGCTGTCTAACTATCTTCACTTCCATGGCCATTTTTCTTTCCCCCCTCTTCTCAATCCTTTTAATTTGGCTTCCAGTCTCATCATCCAACTGAACCTTCTTTTTTCTAAATTATAAATGAGCTTTTAACTCCTGAATTTCATGGCCTTATCTCAATCATTCTTCTTGACATCTCTGCATCATTTGACACTTTGGGCTACTCTCTCCTGGATATTAACTGCTCTTAGTGTTGGTGACATTTATATCCCTTGGTTCTCATCCTACCTATATGATTTCTCCTTCTCAATCCCCTTTACTGGATTATCTACCATATCCTATGCTTTAACTGTGATCCTGCTCTGATCTTTCCATTCTTTTTTCACACACACATTTGGTGACATCAAAGGCTTAGAGGCATTGTCTCTATGTAGATAAATTCCAGGTGTACATATATATCCTTGATACATCTCCTAAGCTCCAGCCACACATCTGCAACTGCCTATGGTTCATTTTGGTCATCCCTTAGGCAGCTTAAACTTAAATATGTCAAAAACAGAATTTGTTGCCTTTGCCTCCAAATCTGCCACTCTTCAAAACATTGTAATTTTTTATTAGCCATATTTCAAAAGCATACACACACAGAAAAAAAAATAAACAAAGTTTAAAAAAGTATTTTTCAAACTTCACTTGGAGTTCATCATTTCTCTTTGTGGAGAACTGCATTTTTCATTAGGGGCCTTTGGAATTGTTTTGAATCATTGTCTTGATCAGAGTAAGTAAGTCTTTCACAGTTGATCATTCTTACCATATTGCTGTTACTGTGTACAATCTTCTCCTGGCTCTGCTTACTTTCCTCTCCATCAGTTCATATAAAATTTCCCCCAGGTTTTTCTGAAACCATTCTGATAATCATTTCTTATAGCATGATAGCATTCTATCACAACTTGTTCAGCTGTTCCCCAGCTGATGGTCATCCCTTCAATTTTCAATTCTTTGCCACCACAAAAAGAGCTGCTATAAAGATTTTGGTACAAAGAGGTTATTTTTCCTTTTCTTTTATTTTTTTGAGATACAGACCTAGTAGTGGTATTGCTGGGTCAAATACTGTGCACAGTTTGATAGCCCTTTGTTCATACCTCTAAATGTTTCCCCAGAATGATTAGACCAGTTTGCAACTCCATCAAAAGTACATTGGTATTCCTATTTTACTACATCCCCTCCAGCATTTGTCATTTGCCATTTCTGTCATGTTAGCTAATATTATAGGTGTGGGGTGATATGTTGAAATTTTAATGTACATTTCTCTAATTAATAGTGATTTGGATTATTTTTTCCTGTGACTATCGATAGCTTTAGTTTCTTCTTCTGAAAACTGTCTAGTCCAAGGGGAAACATGCAAACACAAGGCCATGTGTGGCTCTCTAGGTCTCTAAGAGCAGCCCTTTGACCAAATCCAAATTCCACAAAACAAATCCCCTTAATAAAAGGATTTGTTCTGTAAAACTTGGACTCAATCAAAAGGCCACACCCAAGGATCTAGAAGGCCACATGTGGTCTTGAGGTTTCCCCATTGTCCCTGTACTCTAGTCATATCTTTTGACCATTTATCAAGTAGAGGATAACTCTTATTTTATAAATTTGGATCAATTCCTACATGTTTGAGAAATGAAGTCTCTTTCAGAGAAATTTTTGCATTTTTCCCAGTTTCCTGCTTTCCTTTGAATGTTGCCTACATTGGTTTTGTTTGTGTGAAAACTTTTTAGTTTCATGTAATAAAAATTATCCATTTTACTTCCCATGATCTTATCTCTTTTTTGGTTATAAAGTCTTCCCTTATCCATAGATCTGACAGGTACATTTTTCCATGCTCCCTTAATTTACTTATGACATCATCCTTTATGTCTAAATCATTTATCCATTTTGACTTTATCTTGGTATATGGTGTGAGATGTTGATCTGCCTAATATCTTCCAAATTACTTTCCAGTGGTCTTCGCAATTTTTGTCAAATAGTGAGTTCTTACCCCCCAAAGTTTGGATCTTTGTGTTTATCAAACACTAGATTACTGTATCCATTTACTGCAGTGTGTCATATACCTAATCTATTCCACAGATCCACCACTCTATTTTTAGGCAATACTAGATTGCTTTGATGAATATTGCTTTGTAATATAGTTTAAAATCTATACTGCTAGGCCACCTTGCTCTACATTTTTGAATTGATTCTCTTAATAATTTTCCCTGTTCTTCCAGATAAATTTAGTTATTTATTCTTGCTCTATAAAGTACTTCTTTGGTAGTTTGGTTGATAGGGTACTGAATAAGTGTAATGGTAATGGTAATTTGAAGATCTTCCTTGCCCCTTAATAGGCCAAATATAATCACATGGAACCCATGGTGGGAGAAGCTTGCTGAAAGTGTGAAACAGGAAGGGTGGAGCAGGAAGGAGCAAAGGAGAGCATGAACAGAGCTGGGAGCAAGCAGTGTGGAGGCAGAGCAGCTAGCATGAGCAAGAGAGGGGCATTTTTGCTTGAGAGTCTTTTTGGAAGGCCTGAGAGAGGGAAGACTTAGGGATGTTGGTATTCGTTGCATTGGTTATGTGTACCAACTTCTTGGTTGCTATAATGAATTTGGCTTTCTGGTGTTTGAATAAATGTTTTTGTTCTGTCTTCCATGTGGAGAGTCTGTTATATTTTGTGATTCAGAACTACACCAGCCTATCCATAGCTGCAGTGGGTGCTGTGAATATCACATTGGCATTATAATAAGTAAATTAACGTAGGTAGAATTGTTATCTTTATTTTATTAGCTTGGCCTACCCATAAACAATTAATATTTCTCCATTTGCTTAGATTTGTCTTTATTTGTGTAAAGAGTGTTTTGTATTTTTGTTCATATATTCACTGGGTTTGTCTTGGCAGGTAGACTCTGAAATACTTTATATTGTCTTCAGTTATCTTAAATGGAATTTCTCTTTCTATCTATTGTTGATAGGTTGTGTTGGTGGTATGTAGAAATGCTAATGATTTATGTGGATTTATTTTATATCATGCAACTTTCTTAGAGTTGCTAATTGTTTTAAATAGTTTTTCAGTTAATTCTTCAGGTTTCTCTAAGTATACTACCATTATCTGCAAAGAGTGGTAATTTCATTTCCTCAGGGCCTCTTTTTATCCCTCAGTTTCTTTTTCTTGTATTATTGCTGTAGTTAGCATTTCTAATACAATATTGAATAACAGTGGTGATAATAGGCACCCTTTATGTCACTGCTGATCTTACTGAGAAGACTTCCAGTTTATCCACATATCATTACAGATAATTCTTGTTCTTGTAGATAGATACTACTTACAATTTTTTAAAAAGACCACATTGATTACCATGCTTTCTAGTGTTCTAAATAGAAATGGGTGATGTAATTTTTCAAAAACGTTTTCTGCATCTATTGATATAATCATATGTTTTTTGCTGTTTTGTTATTGATATGGTCAATTATGTTTATGGTTTTTCTAATATTCAACCAGCCTCACATTTCTAGTATAAATTCTAGTTGGTCATAGTGCATGATCTTTGTGATGTGTTGCTATAATCTCCTAGCTAGCATTTTATTTAAATTTTTCAAATCTATCTTAATTAAGAAAATTGGTCTAGAGTTTCCTTTCTCAGTTTTTGCTCTCCTTTGTTTAGGTATAAAAACCATATTTATGTCATAGATGGAATTTAGTAAGACTCTGTCTTAACCTATTTTTTCAAGTAGTTTATATAGCACTGGGATTAATTAATTATTCCTTAAATGATTGGTAAAATTCATTTTTAAAATCATTTTAGTCCTGGGGATTTTTTCTTAGGGAGTTCATTGTTGGTTTGTCCAATTTCTTTTCATAAAATTTAAATATTCTATTTCCTCTTCTATTAATCTGGGCGATTTGTATTTTTATAAATACTCATCCATTTCTCTTAGATGATCAACGTTATTAGTATATGAGGGCAAAATAACTTCTAATAATTGCTTCAATTTCATCTTCATTGCTAGTACATTCACTCTTTTATTTTGGACACATAATTTGGTATTCTTTTATTTTTTAATAGAACTAACTGGTGGTTTATCTATTTTTCTTTTCATAAAGCCAGTTCCTAGTTTTATTAATTATTTTACTAGTTTGTTTTTTTACCTTAAATTTTATTCATCTCTCTGATTTTTAGGACTTCCATTTTGGTCTTTAATTAGGCATTGAGCTCTTAATTTTGGCTAATATTCTGGGATTTGAGGATCTCATGTGATAATTAGCAGATTCCTTCAATTTTTATTTTACCCTCTGCTTCCAGGATGTTGGGGCAGTTTTCTTTTATAATTTTTGAAGTATAATGCCTAAGATATTTCTTTGATCATGACTTTCAGGTAGTCCTTCAATTCTTAAATTATCTCTCCATGGGGAGAGGATTCTAGAAAGATGGCAGAGTAGGTCAGAAAATTCCAAGCTCTCAAGATTTTCTCCCAAAAAAAGAGTTAAAATAGCATCTTAGGGTGAAAAAGTGTGAGTTGAGATAAATAAAAAAGGGGGCACAACCGGAATCTTCCTGGGACAATTTGAGAAGATCTGAAGAAAAATCCCAGGACAAGATTTGGTCCCATGTAGAGTAAATACTTTCAGGTTAGGTTCCATTTTAACAATAAGCAGCAAGCCCTGGGGTTAGTTGGTTTGAGAGGCTGCCTCTGCCCCAACCACAGGAACTTTTAGCCCTGGGACAGTGAGGGGAGTTGGACATTTGAGCCAGAGAAGATCTATGAAACCTTTGCTGACCAGGAACAGAAGACCCAGGTGTGCTGCAAAGAGTGATGAGAGTGAGAAGAAACAAGCACATGCCCAGTGAGTGCAGAAGAAGTGGGGCAGAAAGCCCCTGGCTGTGGGCACTTACTGGAAGTTGGAGGTTTAGCTTTGTTTCCAAGATAGAAGTAAGAACTGAAGATCTGGGACAAGAGGCACCATTTCCCATACCCCAGGGGTAGAGGTGATTACAAAAATTAAACTGTTACCACAAAAAAATGCACAGGCAAAGGAGAAAGAATCCAACCTTAGGAAACTATTATGGGAATAGAGATGGCCAGGGTTCATCTTCAGAGGTGGATAAGGAAGTAAAGAATAATGTCAAATGGTTACCTGCCCAAAAAGAACTTCTAGAAGATCTTAAAAAATTCTTTGAAAATCCAGTGACAGAGATGGAGGAAAAACTAAAAAAGAAAATAAGAATAATCCAAGAAAAACAAAGAGGGTATGAAAGGAAAGTGAACCAATTAGAAAAGGAAATCCAGAATCTTAAGAAAAAAATTAGTATCAGTAAAACTGAAATCAGTGAAATTATGAGAGATAAAGAAATAATTAAACAAAATATGAATAATGAAAAAATAGAAGAAAAAGTGAAACATAAGAAAAACAACAGATGTGGAGAATAGATCAAGAAGAGAAAATATAAAAATAATCAGAGTAACTGAAAGTTATGATCAAAAAGAGAATCTTGATACAATAAAATAAGAAATAATTAAAGAAAATTGTCCTGAAGTATTAGAAAAAGGAGAGGGGAAAATAGAAATAAGAAAAAAATCTATTAATCACCACTTAAAAGAGATCTGATGAGGAAAACTCATAGGAATATCAATTAAATTCCAAAACCCTAGCTCAAGGATAAAATATTAAAAGCATCAAGATTAAAACAATTTAAATATGGTGCTAACCCAAGACCTAGCAGCAGAGACATTAAAGAACCACAGGTCTTGGAACATAATATATCAAAGAGCAAAAGAAATGGGGTTCTGGTCAGAAATATCATACCCTGAAAAGTTAGTTATTATCCTGAAGGGAAAAAATGGACATTTAATAAACTCTCCAATTTTAAAGACTTTGTTAAAAATAAGTCCA
Source organism: Petaurus breviceps papuanus (assembly GCF_028583685.1). Taxonomy (NCBI): domain Eukaryota; kingdom Metazoa; phylum Chordata; class Mammalia; order Diprotodontia; family Petauridae; genus Petaurus; species Petaurus breviceps. The sequence continues at coordinate 7,247,109 of NW_027186473.1, forward strand.
GAAGTAAAAGAAGATTTCACATACAAGAACCAAGAGAAATATAAGTTACACACCAAAGACTAATTATAAGGGATTTATGAAGAACAGACTGTTTACTCTGTGTGTGTATAAAATATAAAATGTATGTCTAATATTCTTATTAATAATTGGGTAGCTCATAAGAAAGATTAGGGTAAACCTGAATATGATATGAATTTTCAAAGTAACACCTTTTAGGAACAGCTAGAAAGAGTAATTATTTTATACAAATTAGGTGCAAGAGAAAGAATCAATAGAGAAGAATTAGATGGGGGAGGAGGGCTGGTAGTTCTGGTAGCCTACTTTCATAAGGAATGGGTTTAAGAGGGAAATATATACTTAAAAGAATATAAAAGTCTTCTAAATTCAGAAGAAATAAAGCAGTAGGGGTACAGGGAGAGGGAAGAGGACAAGGGAGAGATCTTTAGAGGGGAGGGGAGAGAATAGGTAAAAGGGGGTATAGAAGGGTGTTTAGATGTATGGGAATGGGAGGATAGGGGAGGGATCCTTGGAGGGGGGTAGGCAAACAATAGGATGGCAAGGGTGTGAGAAGAGGAGGCAGGAAAGATAGGAAACAAGAGACATGTACAAACATAAAAACAAAGATCAGAAGTAGAATATGCTTGGGAAAGTATGTCTATATATGTATATATTTATAGCTATAGAGAAACATCTAAACTTTATTGTGGCCTTCTGGGGGGGGAGGGGAAGAAGGAGGGGAAAGAAACAAAGTTAAAAAGTCCACAGCAGAGAACAAAAGAAAGCTCACAAGGAAGCAAAGAAAAGAAGGACAATTTTCAACATAAACATTATCATTCAGACTTTCTTGAAATAAAGATTTATTGTTACATATTTAGAATATTCTCTTAAGTTCTGCTATGCACATGACAGACTTTTTCTTTTCTTTCTAATTTTGTATTTAAGTTCCAATATTTAAGTTTATGATATGTTTTATTTTTCTTTTCTCTATTCTGTATTTGTGTTCTGGGATGAGTCTAAAATAAATTTTTTAAAAATTATCTCTCCTTGATATATTTTCCTGGTAAGTTGATTTTTTCCTTATGAGATATTTAATATTGTCTACTATTTTTTTTTCATTTATTTGGTTTTGTTTTATTGTATCTTAATGTGTCATAGAGTAATTAGATCCCACTTGCCAAATTCTAATTCTTAAGGAATTATTTTCTTCAGGGAACTTTTGTATCTTTTTTTTCCATTTTGCTTTTTAAGGAATTATTTTCATCAATGAAGTTTTGTACTTCTTTTACCATTTGGCCAACTCTGTTTTTTAAGGTGTTATTTTCTTCAGTGTTTTTCATGCTTCTTTTTACTAAGCTATTCATTATCTTTTCATAATTTTCTTCCCTCTCATTTCTTTATCCAATTTTTCTTCTACCCAAAATCATTTTAACTCTTTTTAAAAAAGTTTTTATATATTTTTTATCTTTATTAATTTGTTTACTTTTAATTTACAAGATTCATTACCACAATTCCTTGAGTTTCAAATTTTCTCTCCCTCCCCCCCCCCATGGCAGCATACAATCAAGTATAGTATCTGCAAATAATTTCACATTAGGCATTAGTCAGGTTATAAAGAAGGATTATAACAGATGGAGTGAAGAATGGGAAAGAGGAAACAAAACCAAACAAGAAAATGAAAAAGGGCAGGTAGTTTGCTTCAATCTGGGTTCAATCTCAGTTCTTTCTGTGAATGTAAACATCTCTCTCCCTCATGAGTCTTTTGGGGTTGACTTATGACTCTGGATTGCTGAGAAGAGTCCAGTTTATCAGAGTTGGTCATTCTTTTTTTTTTTAAAGCAATCAGGGTTAAGTAACTTGCTCAGGGTTACACGGCCAGTTATTTCTGGGTGTGGTGCTGAGTATCTGAGCCCAGATTTGATCCAGGTCATCCTGACACTGGAGCCAGTGCTCTTACTCACTGAGCCACCTGGCTGCCCCGACCCACTCATTCTTTAGGATTAAATTGTTTAGTTTCCAATTAGTTTTTAGTCTGTCTTTCCATAGCCCTTTATTGCATATGATTTTTATTGCATCATGATATGAGAATGATACAGTTACTATTTCTGCCTTTCTGCCCTGAATTATGAGGTTTTTATGTCCTAGTATATGGTCAATTTTTGTGTATGTGCCATGTGCCACTGAGAAGAAGGTGTATTCCTTTTTATCCCCATTCAGTTTTCTCCAGAGATCTATCATACCTACCCTCTCTAAAATTCTATTCACCTCCTTAACTTCTTTCTTGTTCATTTTGAGGTTGAATTTATCTAGCTCAGAGAGGGGGAGATGAAGGTCTCCCACTAGTATAGTTTTGCTATCTATTTCTTCCTCTAATTCCCTTACCTTCTCCTCCAGGAATTTGGATGATATACCACTTTGTGTATATATGTTAAGTAATGATATTGCTTCATTCTTGATAGTGCCTTTTAGCAGGATATAGTTTCCTTCCTTATGTCTTTCAATTAGATCCATTTTTGCTTTTACTTTATCTGAGATAAGGATTGCTACCCCTGATTTTTTTTTACTTTAGCTGAGGCATGATATATTTTACTCCAGCCTTTTATCTTTACCCTGTGTATATTCCTCTGTTTCAGATGTGTTTCTTGTAAACAGCATATTGTTTATATAGGATTATGATTTCTAATCCATTCTGCTATCTGTCTCCATTTTATGGGAGAGTTCATTCCATTCAAATTTACAGTTATGATTGTTATCTGTTTCTTTCTCTCCATCCTATTCCCTCACCTGTTAATGCTCATATTTTCCCCCTTCTCCCTTCCCCCCCTTAATAGTTTTCCTTTTGACCACTGCCTCCCTCAGTATTCCCTTATCAGCTCCCCTCCCTTTTCCTCCCCTTTCCCCTTACTTCTTCCCTCCCTAACCACCCCCCCCCAATGTAATGCCAAGCAAAGGCAACTTCCCAAGGTTCAAAATACCAGCATAGGTGCTCTCCATTTTATTCAGTGACAAATTAAGAACAGAGGGAATCAAAATATGACATCATTCAAAATACAGCATTTACCAAGTGTGATTCAATAATCTTGAAGTACTACCCCACCCCAGGACATTACATTCATTTAATCAATTACAAAGTCCCTCTTCTAAATACTACTCCACCCCTAGGCTGTATCTTCATTTAGTCTATCACAAAGCCCCTGTTCTCAAATGGAGATCAGTTTCCAATCATAAGTAAAGTACATTCATTTGTTCAATCACAGAGCACAAAAAGGTCAAAAGTTACGCACCCCTGGATCACAATTGAATCTACCCCAGAGTTACAACAAGTTTAAGCACAGCACTTAATACCCAAATGGAGGTCTTTTCTTCATCTTGACACAAGAGGCAAGTTCTCAGCAATCTTTTTTCCTGGAGAGACAAAGCTTAGCAAGGCCACAAGATACATTGCCAGTCTCTTCATTAATTCATCCTCTGTCTGCAGAACAGTCCTAGGACCCCTGAAAACATTAGTAAAACCCCCTTCCAGGATTTCTGTAAACATACAACAAGAAAATCCTTCTTCAGGGCTTCTGAACCAACAGCAAGGATCCAAGACTTCTGCAACAACAGCACTGTCCTTCACCAGTGGACAAATCTGGCAAAACAACATCAAAACAGACAGACAAAGTACCAGCAAAACAGCCATGTCTCCTCAGTCCTTGGAAGCTCTGGGTGGCAGGCCCAAAAGTCCTGGGCAATTCAAAATGGCCCTCAGCAATCCTCTCAGTCTCTCTCTCCTCCATGATGCTGCTTTCAAAGAGTTCTTCTGCCTCTTTCTTGTGTCTCTCCAAATCTACATCACCAGCTCCTCCAAGTTCAGCCCTCTCTTTTCAAGTCAACAAGTCCATCCCACAAGTGGGATTAACAAGCTCTGGGTTTTAATACAATCAAACCAAAAACCAAGCCAATACAGTGGAATCTTTAAATGCCATTACTATTACACCCCGCCCCCTGTAGCCCTTTTCCCCTCCTACTGCCTGTAAGATATTTTTATATTTAATGAGGTATGTTATTTCTTCTTTGCACCAAGAGTGACAGGAACAAATCTAATGAGAAGCTCCTCTCCCTCCCCTCTTTCCCTCTAATATGATACGTTTTGCGTCTCTTCCATAGAGTCCTATGCTTAACTGGTTGTTATTCCCTCCTTCCAACAGACCCAATGAGGGAAAAGCTCATATAATACTCATCTCCTTCCCTTCTTTTCCTCTGGTATATTGTTTTTATGCCTCTTTGTTGGCATAATTTACCCTTTTCCATTTCATTCATTCCTCTTCTTCCATTGCAGTCCCTTTGTAGCCCTTAATAAGAATTTTTTTAATCAGTTTGCTCTTATTAAATAACAGGGTGTGTGTGTGTGTGTGTGTGTGTGTGTGTGTGTGTGTGTGTGTGTGTTTTCCTTGTTTACCTTTCTATGTCACTCTTGCATCTCGTAATTAGAGGTTGAAATTTTCATTGAGCTCTGGCTTTTTCATCAGGAAGGTCTGGAAATCTGTTATATAATTGAATGACCATCTCTTTGCCTAGAAGAATATGTTCACTCTCACTGGATAGGTGATCCTTGGTTGTAACCCAAGCTCTTTTGACTTGCAGAAAATTGAATTCCATTGCCTCCAATCTTTCAGTGTAGAGGGTGCCAAATCCTTTGCGATCCTCACTGTGGTTCCTCGATATTTGAATTGTTTCCTTCTGGCCACTTGAAGTATTTTCTCTTTTACCTGGTAGTTCTTGAGTTTGGCCACAATATTTTGAGGACTTTTCAGTTTGGGATCTCTTTCAGTAGGTGTCTGGTGGATTCTCTGGATTTCTATTTTACCTTCAGGTTCTAGTATCTCAGGGCAGTTTTCTTTAATGAGCTCTTGGAGAATGTTGTCCAGGCTCATTTTTTCATCATGATTTTCTGGTAGGCCTATGATTCTCAGGTTATCTGTCCTGGGTCTGTTTTCTAGGTAAGTTATTTTTCCATTGAGATATTTTATCTCTTTTTCAAATTTTTCATTCTTGTTGTTTTGTTTGATGAATTCTTGGTTCCTCATAGAGTTACTTGTTTCAATTTGGTTGATTCTACTTTTTAGCAAATCATTTTCCTTGGTTAGTTTTTGGAGCTCCTTTTCCATATCATACACTTTTCTTTTTAAGGAGCTGTTTTCTTCATTATAATGTTTTTCTAATTCTGCAATTTTGATTTTAAAAGAATTATTCATTTTGTCTTCTATCTCTCTCATTTGGTTTTCAAAGTTCCTTTTGAGTTCATCTAGGAGACCTTTCTGGGCTTGGGACCCATTCCCTGTTGATGTTTCAGCGTCGGTGTGGAGTGCACATTGTCTCCCTCTGAGTTTAGTTCCTCCCTCTGAGGATAGTAGGACTCCAGAGTCTTTGTAGTCTGCTTTCTATCCATTTTGAGGCAGAGCCCTAGTCACACCCTTCCTCTAGGGTTCCCAAGCCTTTACTGTTGAGGTTTTTGCCCTGGGGCAATAGTCTATGTTTTGGGGGGGGGAATTGGAGCAGGCTGGGTTCACTCTGCCATCCTAGTCCTTGGAGGCCCTGATGGGTTTTTTTTTTCTTTAATTTCTGGGCTATGGAGTCGTAGTCCCAGGAGTATTTGCTGTCTTGGACAGGGGCCCTGCATTTGGTTCTTACCTTGCTCTTTCCAGTCCCAGCCCTTTTGTGAAAGGCCTGGTAGTGGCCCTTATGGTTGGTGGGACAACTTGCCCTCCTCGTTGGTCAGGACTCCTCTTGGCCTGCCCTGCACACAGCGCCGTTGCTTCATTTTAACTCTTCCAGTAATTCTTATTGGGCTTACATACAATTCTTATTTTTTTGAGAGGGGAAGGCAAGGCAATTGGGGTTAAGTGACTTGCCCAAAGTTACATAACTAGCTAAGTGTCAAGTGTCTGAATCCACATTTGAACTCAGGTCCTCCTGACTCCTGTACTCTATTCACTGTGCCCCCTAGCTGCCTGCTAATTCATATTTTTTGAGGCTTTGCTTATAGCTGTTTTGATATTCTTCCTTTGACTGTGTGTCTTGATCTTCCCCCTCAACATAGTAGCTTTGTTATGGTCAGATTATTTTTATTTGCTCATTTTTCCAGCCTATTTCTTAACTTTGAACTTTTTGTTAAAAGTTGAGCTGTTTTCATTTTGGAAGTGAGGGTGAAGGTCACTATCCAAAGTTTCAGACTTTTTCATACTATTTTCAAAGCTAGTTTGGGGGGTTGGAAGTTTAATCTTCCTAGGTTGTATGACTACATAAGCAGTGTAGTCACTGCTCTCCTAGTTCTTGCCCAGGAAGTGTTCCTGATCTCTTGAGATTGCCATAAATACTATTCTTCAGGGTCCCCCACTAAAAGTACTCCTTTCTGCCTTGAACTGTGACTTTGAAGTAGGCAAAAGCAATGGAGTTGCCAAACAGCATCTGGTCCTGCATCCAGTGCTAGCATGGGGATCTCCTGTAATCTCTTTCTCACTGTTTTCCAGATCCCCTTACCATCTCTGGTGTGGGAGATCAGCTAGCTCTTGCTACTTCTGTCATTACCACCAAGTCCCACCATTAGTGTTGCATCCACATGGGCTTAGAGTCAGCGCTCACCCCTATGTAGCACATCTCTCCTTCAGACCTCCTAAATTATCTGGAGCTGGTAGAATATCTTATTCTGAACTTTTGTTGACTCTACTTCTCCAGATTTAATTTCAGGCATTATTTTATAGTTGTTTGTATGGTAATGTTGGGAGAGCTTGACTGAGTGCTTCTTCTACTCTGCTATCATATTTTCCAACCCACCCCTAGAAGTCTCCACTGTATTTTTTTTAGGACACTACAATCTTCCTGGTCATCTAGACTCACAACCTCATTGTTATCCTTAAATTCATTTATCCTATAATACAATTAATTGCTATATCTTGTCACTTCTAATTTCATAACATCTCTGAGATTTTCATCCTTTTTTCTATTCACATATCAATCCTCCGAGTTCGGGATCTTATTGCCTCTCACGTGGATTATTGCAAAAGCCTCCTAACTGATCTCTGTGCCTGAAATCTCTCCCCAACTTTAAAATACTTTATATGAAAATGCCAAAATCAAGGGATGGCCAGGTGGCTCAGCGAGTAAGAGCACCGGCTCCAGTGTTGGGACGACCTGGAAATAGAATCCCGGGCTCAGACACTCAGCACCACACCCAGAAATAACTGGCCGTGTAACCTTGAGCAAGTTACTTAACCCCAATTGCTAAAAAAAAAAAAAATGCCAAAATCACATACACATCGTTATGTGTATGAAATTTACCCACGTGCATCTACCTATATCTGACATTCAAAATCCTTCACCCAAGTTTCCTCCTACCACATTTCTTACCATAATTCACATTACTCCCCTTAAAACATACATTATGGTGGTCAAACTGACATTTTTTTTTTACCATTTCTTATACATAGTACTCCATCTTCTATCTGTGTTCATTTGTATAGGCTGACACTCATATCTGTGATGCCCTCCATCCTCACCTTTACCTCCTAGAATTCCTAACATCCTCCAAGATTCAGCTCAACTGTCATCTTCTCAATGAAGCCTTTGCCTGATGCCTAAAATTGCTACTGCCTTCTCCCCAAACTGTCTCGTTTCCACTTTGTATCTTTGCATGTATTACACATACATATGTATATGTGTATGTAGACTATATATGTGTGTGCAAATATATATCATATATGTACAGGTTGTCTCCTCTTACTGTGTTGCAAGCTTCTTGAGGACATGGTCTGCTATATTTTTATTCTTGTATCTCTAGTACCTATCAGGGCTTGGTGCATGATAAGTGCTTATAATAATGTGGATAATAGCATAAAGGGAAATGTAGTTTTCATATAAAGGGGACACAATTATGAAAACTTGCCTAGAACACAAATTTCTTTTATCTGCTCTGTATCTCTGATAAAATGACCATGTCCTAAAAATATAAGCTAATACAGTTTTCTAGAAGATCCTGTATGTCTTCCAGAACAAACTGTATTTTGGCTAAAAATTACAGTTTTAAAGAAAAACACAGCTTCCTTGCCAAATCCATTCTATATGTTTATACTCCCAAGGCTAGGAAAAAGCATGGTAATACAAAAGATACATGAAAAGGTAGAAAGTAGGAGAAAGTATGAGGATCAATGGCTATCCATACATGAATTTAGAATACTAGAATGACATTATGCAAGATGTCTTAAGCAGTGATGCTTCTGCAATTCTCTGGACAATCAGTTTTCTCTAGCTATTCCCTTGTCTCAGAACAGGATGTACCTGGAGACAGAGGAAAGAAATAGAATGCCATGTTCTGCAATGGAGTACATTGTAAACTTACCCTAAAGTTCCTAATACAGAAGACATAAAATTCTTGGGTTGAATATGAAAATACTGTGCTTTACAATCCTGACAATTCAATGGGAGTGTGTTCTGCTTTTCATAATTTTAGTTATGATATCAATTAAAAACCTTCCCTGAGTATGTTTTGCACTGGAGTCATTACTGTATCATTGGATTAATTTACAGCAATAGTTCTATATACTTGCCTTACAAGATGGACACAGAAATAACAAAGGTTAGTTTACTGCAGAATCTAGAGTCTAATTCTAACCACAATATTTAGACTGGATCTTGGCTGAGTTCAGAACAGAGCTTTAATGTTACAGATGTGATCATAAACAAGCATTAATTATGCATTTCCTGTGTTCTAGACTCTATGATAGGGATAGAGATCCATAGAGCCAAATAACTTGGTATATGATCTCAATTTCATATACCTTGGCAATACAGGATATATATGTATAAACACATGCCCATGTATAGATATATACAAGAGAGATCTATACTTATTTGCATATACATTTGTATGTGTACACACACACACACACACACACACACACAGAATGGAAAAAGACCTTTCAAGTAATCCATTTTAATCCCCTCATTTTACAAGTGAAGAAACTGAGGCCCAAACAGTTTAAATAACAAACACACACACACACACACACACACACATATATATATCACACACACATTATGAGTTTATAAGATATGTGTGTACACATCTATGTATAAATGTATGCATATATATTTATGTACTCACATATACAAATAAAATAGGCTAATATCAAATGAATGATATAAATGATAAGTTTTATGAGGGACCTGTATATAATTGTAAAAGGTCACCTGTAGGAAGGAGGAATGAATTTGACCAGAGTTCTTGTGACTTAACTGAATGTTTAATCATTTTTTCCACTGTACTATTCTACCAAAAAAAGAGGGCAGAAAAAAAGAAGGAAGAAGAAAAAAAGAAAGGGAGATCATAGGATCATAGAACTCTAAGAGACCTTTGAGATAATCAGTTTTAATCTTCTCATTTCACAAATGAGAGAACTGAGGCCTAGATAGATGAAGTGATTTGCTCATGGTCATACATGGTAGATTCTAGATTTGAAAAGGAGAAAGAGAAAGAGGTGGGTCACTTAACACACACTCATCCCTCTCAACATAATAAAACTACTTTGGAAAATTAACTTTTAAATATGTGCATATATATGCATACATATATTTGTATTTTACAAGTATTAAAATAAAGGGACTGTGCATAATTGCTCTACTATATAGACATCATCTCCACTAAACAGTGAACTCATTGAAACCTGGCTCTCTCCTGACCACATTAACTCCCCTAGCCATCATTTCTGGTATTCAATTCTCTTTCTTTCATATTCACTAATATACTGGTCCTGGGGGGAGAGTCTGAATAGTCCATGTTGCTCACTGCCCTTTCCAATCTTTTCCTCTACCACCATCATTTAGTAGCTTCTCATTTGAGTTTCATGCTATTCAAATTTACTAGATCCCATTGGTCATTATCAACCCACAGGTCAATACCTGGTATACAATCTTCTCTCTTTCCCAACACCTCCCCTAATACTAGAACATTTCAATATACATATTGATAATGCCTCAAACATTCTAAGTTCCCAGTTTGTCAACTTAATCATTTCCCAAAAACCTCTACCTCACTTCTACATACAGAGATGCTCATGTTGCCATCACCCAAAAGTGCTCCACTAATTTATTTATGAACTCTGAAATTCCTTCATCTTATTATATAATATGCTGTTATGCCACCTTTTCTTCAACTCAGATTTCTTCTTTTTCAGGAGACCTTTCACTCCTCTTTAGCCACCACGTAGTCCAATGCTTCCAAAGTTCACCATATTAACACCAAATTTACTGTAGACACCCAATCAACTTAGCCCACTACATTTCATAATTCCTTTATTCTAACAACCTTAGCCAGCCCAGTAACAGAGATTATGGGAATAGGCCACCATACCTAATATGTGCTAGGCATTTTAGAAACAGACAAAAAAGAAGCAGGCCTTGTCCTTGAAGAACTTATGTTATACCAGGGAGATAAACACTAAATAGAAATAAACACAAAGTAATTTTCAAAGTGGGCAAATGACAGCAATTAGGTAGTAGGGGAAGCTTTTCTTAGGAGGTGGTACTTGAGTTGAGATGAGCCTTGAAGATTAAAAGGATATAAAAATTGATGAGGGAGGTCATTTCTGAAATGTGGAATGATTTCTACATGTGCAGATGGGAAATAGCAATGTGGAAAGGTAAGACTGAAAAGTTGAGTGGCTCCAGAATGTGGAGGATGCTGAATTCTAACCAAAGGAATTTAAATTTAACTTTGTAGGTAATAAATATCCACTTCAGATTTTAAAGAAGTGAAGTGACATGAGAATGTCTACCTGGCAACAATATGAAGGGTGGGAGAGAGAAAGGAGATGGGAAGCCTTGTTAGGAAGCTATTGCAATGCTCCATCATAAATGATTTTTTTAAAAGACCTGTAATATGGTGTTACAATGAGACTAAAGAAGAGGGTCATGGGTTGAGAGATACAGTAGAAGGAAATGAAAACTTAATATGCTTCCCAAACAAATTTGGAATTTCAATAACACCTTTAGGTTTCTACTTCCATTTTTGTCTCCTCCATTCTTCTCCCATCATTATTCCTCACATTCATCATCACTGTCAATACTACTATTTTTCAAAAGAGTGTCTAGGGTTACGATGATAGAGACTCTCAGGAAGGCATCAGGGAAGTGTATACCTATAGAATAATTGAATTAATAAGTATGGGAAGGGAAGGAGCTTTGAGGATTCAGCCTAATTTATTTCTCAACTGATCAACAACAACAAAGAACTTATAATGCTCAGAACTGTCAAGTAGATAAAAGGGATCATGGAGAGGGACAATAGAGTCTTAGTACTGGCTCATAAATATCACAGGATCATAGAAATAGAGCAGAAAGGGACCTTGGAGGCCCTTTATTTTATAGATGAAAAAACTAAAGTTAAGTCACTTGCTCAGTGTCACATTGCTAATAAGTGTGTGAGGTAAGTTTTGAACCCAGGCCTCCTTGAATATCTGGATATATAACCTTGGAGATATAGACAAACAGTGGAAGAATATCACCTTTAAGTTTTTTTTTCCCACACTGGCATGTATACTTACTAAAGTTTTAACCAGTTTAATTTTTAATTTTATTGATATTTCTCATTGAATTTTACTGGATCATTCATATCTGAATATATTCTTGGTTTCTATCCTACCTGGTGAGTCAAACCTTCTTTAAAAAAGTAATTTAAAAAGAAGGGAGAAAAAAGCAGTTCAGAAAAAAATAACCAACATTTTTACAGAGTCAATCAGGGGCAGCTAATGAATAGAACTGGTGCAGTGAATAAATTGCTGGGCCTGGAGTCAGGAAGACCTATGTTCAAATCCAGTTTCTGATACTTACTAGCTGGGTAACCCTGGGAAAGTCCCTTAATCTCTGTCTGCCTCAGTTTTCTAACTCATTAATTGGGGATAATACAAGTACCTACCTCTCAGGATTTTTGTCCTTTATAAATTCTAGTTATTGTTATCAGTGATGATGATAATAAAGATGATGTAGGCAATGTTCCACACCCACAGATTCAACCCTTCTGCAAAGAAGCAGGGAGAGTGCATTTTTTTTCAACTTCTAGGATCAGCTTGATAAGCGTGATTCAGAGTTTTAGTTTTTGCTGTTGTTTTCCTTTCCATTTACATTGTTATAGCCATTACATGCCTATAGCTAAAATACATATGTATGTGTATATGTGCATATATATATATATACATGTATATATAGATAGACATAGATATAGATATATCTTTTCCTAGTATTACTTAATTCACTCTGTATTAGTTCATATAAACCTTTCCACATTTCTCAGGACTCTTTATAACCATTATTCCTTATCACACAATATCATCTCATTACTTCTATAGTAAATGGACATTTATCTTTTTTTACCCTTTTTCTGGGTATGAAGTGTGATCTCAAAGTTATTTTGATTAGCATTTCTTTGATTATTAGTGATTTTAAGCACTCTTTAATGTATTTGTCAATAGTTTATAGTTATCCTTTTGAGACTTATTTGTTCATAACCTTTGACCACATAGCTATTGAGGAATGGTCCTTGGTCTTAAGTATTTCTCTCATTTTCTTTTATATGTTCACTATCAGATACTTACAAAGCTAATTAATGTGAAAATTTTCCCCAATCTGTAGTCTGCTCTATTGATATAATTTTCTATTATTTTTGTCAGTACCAAAAATATTTTATAGTATTACTTGAAGTCTGTCAGTGCTCTTTTCCCTGTATTCCTAACTTCTCATTTTTTCCCCTCAAGATCCTAGATATCAAATTAGTTTTGTTATTATTTTTTCTAGCTCTATAAAGCATACCCTTGGTAATTTGATTGGCATAGGAATGAACCTATAAATTAATTTAGGTAATTTCATTTTTATCAGATTTGCATGATTTATTGCATCAGCAATATATATTCCTTCAATAATTTTTTTATTCAAGTTGTGTTTTATGATTATAACTATATCTTGAATTTGCCTGGGTAAACAGACTCACAGATATTTAATGCATTTGGTAGTTATTTTAAATGGGATTGCTCTTTCTATCATTTTGCTTTTGGTATGCAGAAATGTTATTTTTTGCTTTTCCCTTTTTTTTGACATCCTGCTCCTTGGTTAAAGTTGTTGTCTCAAAAACTGTCTTTGCTGATTCTCTTAGGTTTTCTAAGTAAACCATAAGGTAATTAACTAATTGAATCATTCATTTCAATCAGTGTCTCCTCTATCCCTATGTTTATGTCTTTCATTTCTTTTTCTTGTCTTGTTTTCACTAGCATTTCCATAAATGTGTCAAATAATGATGGTGAGAGATGACATCCTTGCTTTACTACTGTATTTAAAAAAACAACCTTCTGGTGTTTCCATATTTCAAGTAATGGCCAGCTTTTGGATTTAGGCATATACTTTTCATCCTATTAAAATGTCCTTTCTGTGTTTATTCTTTGTAGCATTTTTGGCATAAGTGACTGTCACATTATAGTCTATCAAAGTTTTTTTTATCTTAACTGATATAATCATGTGCTTTGATGAATTTTTGTTTTATTATCATCAGTTTTATTATGTTAACCATTTTCTTAATGTCTTGTCCAACCTGCTGTTCCCTCATATTGTGATTTTGAAAAATCCCTAAGTTATCTGTCATATAATCCTAGGAAGATAGAGCCAGAAACAACCATAGCAACTGGTGAGTTTAACCTTCTCCTTTATAATAACTCAAATTTCTGTGGTACTCTACATTTTACATATGTTACTTCATGTGACCACAACATACTAATAAGACAGAAGCTATTACTATCCCCATTTTATCAGTGGGGAAACTGGGACTCAGACACAATAAGTAATTTGAGCATGATTATAGAGCTATTAATCATCCAAGAGAGGATTAAATTCTAGGTCTTTCTGCTTCCTGATCCAGCACTTCTCCTACTATTTTGTCCTACCTTTCATCTTTTACATGAAAACAAAGGCTCCAAGGGATTTAATGACCAGAAGGATAAACTCAATCCAGGGAGCAGTGGTCACTATGACAGTTTAAAATGTTGCTTTTTATTTTAATCATAATCAAAGTATTACATGAAAAGAGATAAAGCTCTGAAGGTTAAAGTTAGTGGTAAAGAAGAAATTGGGGTCCAAGAAATCAACCAGGGTCCTTCAAACTATATCATAATATTGCCAATCTTGTGTCAATAGTTTTCTTGATTCAGTATACCTCTTTGTACTATGGACCCTACTTAAAACATAGTTTTTTTTTCTTTACATGGTTAATGGTGAAATAACTCTCTTCATTTATTTCATTATTAATAGAAGTTTCTGTGATTGGTTTCCTCTAAATCATTTAAAGACAGTAAGTCTGTCTGTTGTTCATATATGATTAATAATTTTAACTACACAACTACTTGTCATGCATTTGATTTGTTTCTCTCACCTAGTTTCCTCTTGTCTTTACCTCTGCCTACATGGGTCCTATTTATTTATTGCAAACTACTATCTCAAGCAAAAGATTGTGGCTATGAATTGTTAAGTTATCTTGCAGGTGAAGATTCAGTTTTGAACTCTCCCTCATATGCTTAAGTTTGCTGTGTGACTATGGCTAAGTTCCTTAACGTCTCTGAACCTTGTTCTTCTTATCTTTAAAATGAGAATAATTATATCTATATAACATACCTTATAAGATTATTATTATACCATATATAAAGTGCTTTACAACCCTTGCAGTACTACATAAATGCTAGGTGTCGTCATTGGTTCCCTATGCAACTTACAGGAATGTAATCATCACAACACTTCAGCCACACTTTGGTCTGTGCCCATCATTTTATAGATGAGAAAAGTCCAAGAAGACATGAATAATAAGTATCAGAAGTAGAATTTGAACCCAAGTCCCCCAATTATAAAGCCAGTGTTCTTTCCATCATACCAGACTGACATCTTGAAACTAGTCATCTCTAGAGCACCTTTAATTCCTTCTGAACATATTAATTTTCCCTCTTCTACAAACCGGATATATGACAAACAAAAACTTTTGGTGCTATGACAGTGGAGATGTCCCTGTACATCCTTAAGTGCTTTCAGCTATCCATGATGGAAGTTGGCCAAGTCATAAAGCAGCATCTTACAGTGATGAGAGCAGAGGCTGACCCACAGATCTCATCTGACCTCTTGTTTTTGCCTTTTATGACTGATGCTTCATATCTTAAAGAGGATGGGGGTATGGGTAGGGTGGAGTGAAGGGATGGAGCCAGTGCTCCTACATCCTCCAGGTGTTCTCAGTCTTGGAGGATGTGATTTTACACCCATATCTAAAGAACCTGTTGTCATCCCTACTCAATCTTCCACAAGCTAACATTGCTACTTTGGGGATTGTGAGTAAAGAATATTTACCAACTAAAAAAGGACACAGATTCAGCAGTGTTTGTCCTGTGTCTCTGCTCCACCCTTCTGCAATTCCTCCAGTGTAGTAGGAGGAGAGGGGAGAAAGGTGGAGAGCAGGAGAAAGGGAACAAGAAAGGATAGAAAGAAGAAAAGAACAAAGGAAAGACAAAGGGAGAGAGGAAGGCAAGGGCAGGGAAGGAAGAGAATGAGGATAGTAAGGATGGAAAAAGGAAAGGAAGAAGTAGCATATGTAGATGGTCTCTGAGGTCCCTTCCAACTCTGAGATTCTGTGAATCTATATGGAAAAGTTGTAGCAGTATCTGGTCTGTTTTGGAGTCCAGACTCCCCTGTGTCTTTAAGGAGCCACCTTAATCCTCCGGGCAACACAGTTTCAAATATCTCTGCTGCTACCTCCATCCTCAGTCCAGGCTTTAACTCCCCTCTCCCCCCAGGGGTGTGTGTGTGTGTGTGTGTGTGTGTGTGTGTGTGTGTGTGTGTGCGTGTGTGTGTGTGTGTGTGTGTGTGTGTGTGTGTGTGAGTGATTTTTTTATTTTAGTCCCAGTCACAAAGCTTGTGGGTCCCAGAGGAAGGAGATAGGTTAGGCAGGGGGGCAGGGGAAAGCATGAGCTAGCCCTGGTGCTGACGAGGGTTTTGATCCCTCCCCAGCACAGCTGGGTAGGGAACAACTGAGGCTTCCTAGGACACCTCCCCTGAGAAATGACCAGGGAGCATAAAATCATGCTTGGTTCGGACTGGTCATTGGCACACCCCACAACCCGCAAGCTTCAACTCCCAGGACCTCAGCGCTGCTTACGACAGATGCCAATCACTGGCTGACTCTGATCCGGGCGGCGAGCTGAGTAAATCAGAGTGGGGCAAGAAACGGGAAAAAAATATCACAGTCATCTGTGCACCAAACTACCTATGAATGTACATGTATGACCTTGGGTATAAGAACAGCAGGTCCTTTCCAGTCTCCTAAAGGAAGCGGAGCACACACCAAGAACTTCGAAGGGTCTGAAAGCTGTTGACTGTTTCGAAAGGAATATTGTTTGCAAGACACAAGGTGTCTTGAGAGTGAGCAACCTCGGGGCGCATGCGCAAGTCCTTTCCGGAATTATTGCTGTGCCTTGGACTAAGTTGCATTCCTTGAATCTTCACAGAAAAGAGAATTCTTTAATCAGAGTTAGGAATGTGGACAGTTCAAAATCGGGAGTGCCTGGGGATTCTGTCTTTCCCTATGATGATAGCTATGGTCTGTTGTGCACAAAGGTGAGCTGCTTGTTGTTGGGTGTGTGTATCTTGTGTCTGTGTGTTTCTAGTGTTTGAAAAAAATAAATGTCTGTCTGGATTTTAAAATCTTATGATGTGCGGATCTTTCTGTCAGATTGCAGTTTCAGTGTTGATTCTAAATACAATCCGTACTTCTTCCCTTCAGCGCTAATGAACCCAGCAACATGTCATACGTGAAAGAGACAGTGGATAGATTGCTTAAAGGATATGACATTCGCTTGAGGCCAGACTTTGGAGGTAATTCTTCATATTTTTTTCAACCTGTAACACAACTGTATTTCTCCTGTTTTGCCAAAGGTAAACGTCAGTTAAAATGCAAATCATTTTCATGAGTGTGCACTATCTTGCATGCTCTATGGATACACACAGGAACGTACCCGTATATCCCGGTACCCACAAGCTCAGGTAAATGAATACAACCACCCAATACACTGAAACACATATACATAATCTGCATGCTTAATGCCTCACACGTGTACTCTGAGCTATTTTCTACACAGAAGGGGGGCAAGGGCGGAAGGCTTAAAAATGTTAAAATACAACATACTAGAATACAGCCAACGCTTTCTTCCCCTTCTCCCCTCCACCCCCCCCCCCCACACCTTTTCTTTCCTTCTCTTCAGACAAGCACATACACATGGGACAAGATTAACTACATAACAAAACTCATTATCCCCTTTCAGGCCCTCCTGTTGATGTGGGGATGAGAATAGATGTCGCCAGTATAGATATGGTTTCTGAAGTCAACATGGTGAGTACACTTTGTGAATTTTAAAATCGGCAAGAATAATATGCAGAGCTGAAACTGACACATTCTTGGTCCCTACACCGCATTTCAATGGTTTCCATATGTTTTCTTTTAGACACAAGATCCCCCTCTTACCTCCCATCCCCCACCTTGCTTTGTATTTTAGAGACAGTCTGCTGCGGTTTTCCAGATTAAAAGGTGTTCTGTACTATTTAGAGAAGGGCTGTTGATAGTTGCTCAGTTGGATCGTGTTTGGGCGGAGTCTAAGTGTAACTTTACCTCTATTTCCTTTCCCCTTTCCATAAAGAAGGGCGCCATCTGCAGCCTGCTGGGGTTCCCCTGAATTTTAAGCACCTTGGACAGAGGTCTACCTACAACTCCCCTTAATACTCCAACCTCTGGTCTTAAGCTGTAGGGAATACACTAGTGGATGCAACTATTTCTCGACTTGTTGAGGTTCTGGATAAGATTACTGTGAAGTTGCCTTTTTTTTTTTTAAATCCCCAATGCCTTTCTCCCCACCCCATAGTATCTAGAGACTAAATTTAGCTAGTTATTTGACAAGCTGGCTTGCAGAGGTTTTTAGGTCTAAGAGTGTTGGTTGTCTTGAATGGTCCCCTAGTGAAGGCAGATGGACAGAGTATCACCACGGAATAGCCTTGGTTTAGATTTAAACAGGAACGTGATAGTTGTGGTCAATGTTTTCATTTACTTCTAAAGCCTGTGCATTCAGCAGAAAGCTGATGACTAACGAGAAGATTGTTTTATTAGAACAGAATGTTCTCTTTATTTCAAAAAGGTCAGTCCTCCTTTGGTTTTCCTGGAGGTGTTAAAAATTGGACTGAAAACACTGTTTTTGCTTTCACTGATGCCTGTAGCCAGCAGCAAGCAAAGGACTTTTCCATGGCTAGAACGCCTAACTGTTGCTTCATACAAGACAGAAAAAGCCTGTTGCTTTTCCAGGGACAAACCAATGAAAGCTGCAAATAGGCAAATTGCCAGGTTTGAACTTGAAACAAATCTTTGTGCCAAATAGAGTACTTAGTTAAAGCAAAAATAAACACAAACTGGGAGAGATGAGTAACTACTTGTCAGATTTCTACATTGTAAACATGAAGGCTAATTCCTTTTTCTTCATTTCCATCTTCTTTAAGTTTATTAATATGCTTTTCTTTTTGTTGAGTATGTATATAATAAAAAGTGTTCATCAATTGTTTTAATGATTCTAGAAAATAATGTGACCATTAAACTATTCATTATTTTTAGAGGATCCTGACACCAAAATAAGAAAATTTTATGCAATATTTAAATATTGACTTATATATGATGTTTTGGTTATAAACAATCATAGCTGTTATTAATGAGCAGGTCATCACATGGTCAGATCTGCTTCACCCCTGAGCAAGACATTTTGAAAAAAAAATGTTGTGTTTGTGCTTTTGTAGCTTATTTTAAGCAATGAAAAACAGTTGAGTAATACACTGAAGAGAGATTTCTTTACAGATGCAGTCTACCTACTGCTAATAAACTGATCAATTTGGTTTAAATGAAATCAGTTGTTTAGTTTCACATAAATAATACAAGTTTATTGGGAAAAAAAGGTTAGCTTTCAAATCCCTGGTTTTGGCATCATATAAATAACTTCAAATATGGATTATTTATAAAATGTCTATAAAGTCAAAATGGGGAGAAATATTATTTGAAACCCTTTCAGTATGAAAAATATCAATGTACCATATTCTACAGGTTTTTGTAAGTAAATTCTCTGATGGCTGTCTCCACAATTTCATGTACACACTCACGGAGGCACACCTCTATTTCAATTTTCTTATTTTGTGGTCAGTTTTTCATTAGCCATTTCAGTGGCAAAGTAGTCAAATAAGTTATTTGAATTTTTAAAAATGATTCAGTAAAAAGTTAAAGTCACTCATGTGTAAGTATCATTATAAACAGCTTGCTTACTGGGGACACAGGCATTTTAGAGAAATGAAATAAAAACATCAGATAATATAAAAACCTCATCTATTTCATTTCTCTTTCATTTGTATTATTTCTTATGAGTGGCTTACTGGAAAAACCACTGCAATGGTAATGCTGGTTCTAGTTTTGTTTTGTTTTGGTTTGGTTATTGGTGGTGTGACCTTGTCTGTGCTGGTTTCCTCATCTCTAAAATGAGGGGTTTGGACCTCATGATTTCAAAGATACATCTCTATCTCATGGTTCTATGCAAGGTTGAATAAGAGTTGTTAACAGACTAATGTGAGTTTCACCTCTTGCTTCACTCTTTTCTTCCTATAATATTAAATTGCTAATTGGAAATACAAGTGTTGCTTCAGCTCAAAGGCAACAAAGTGAAGTTTCAGAATAAAAAGCTCTAGATAAACATGATATCTAGTTACTGGATAACTGAGAGCTACTTACAGTATACTTTGTCTTACACAAAATGCTCCTCAACCCTATCTTGGAGTCTCTTTCTGCCTTCAAAACTCAGGTTGTCAGGCACTTCCTATGTAAATGCATGTTTTTTGTGTGTGCATATATTCACATGCATGGACACGTGTATATACATACATATGTCTGTATGTTAGCACACATGCTGAAGTAGCAGTAACATAGTGGATAAAAAACTGGACTTGGAGCCAGAAACACCTTGAGTTGTGTCTCTCATACATATTGGCTGAATGACCCTGGGCAATTCACTGAACCTCTACTCAGTGATTCATATACCTCTCAAAGACACATAGCAGAGAAGGTCCTGATCTGCCTTAGTTGAGGAAGTTCTTCATCTGGGAGTTTAATTATATCAATGAAATCACAGGTCCAGTTTCTCTTCCTATATAATTATTTCTCAATATACTTTTTGTTCCTCCAATAGAATATGAGATGTTTGAAGACAGAGACTGTTTTATATTTCTGCCTGGCACATAACAGGCACTTTAAAAATAGATGTTGAATGAATGAATGTACAATTCATGGAATAGAGAATTTTTTTCTTTCTATAGTAATCACTTTCAACATCACAGTATTTGTGGCAGCTAGAAGGCTTGACATTTTTTACCTAGATATGAAGTGGAAAAGTTCTATAAAACAACCAAAAACTAAATTAAAAATCAGAAAAAGAATAAAATGTTATTTAAATAAAAAGAATATATTCCTTTAAATAATTCATGAATTTGGGTACTTTCCATTTCTCTCCAGTAGGAATTTTCCAGGTAAAATGGTATAATGATCATAATTTCATGTAATGTGCTAGAAAAAAGATACATTCTTTTGGTTTTAGTCACTTTCTTTTGATGCTATTGATAAAATGTTATTATAATTCGACAATGTATTACTTCTGCTGAATTTTGCCTTTATATCAAGAACATTTTGTGCTTTTTGTCTTCTGAACACAAAATACTTCATTTCCCCAAATTAAAAAAAAACATTTAGGTGTGGTCAAGACTTTTTGATCAATAAGTTCAAAAATTTCTTGGAAAAAGGAGCTGATGACAGTTGGAAATTGCATGATTCTTTTCAGGTGCCTATATAATTCCTTAAATGAGAAGCATTTATCTTCCTTCTCACTACACAAGATATTCATACACTGTGTGGTAACTATTAATGCCACTGGTATGGGGAATATGTTTAGAAACTGTGAGTTTTTAGGAAAGGAATTTAACTTCCCTGAAATTCCACGTTTCTACCACTTTCCTATAGCTTCCTATCTATTTCTGTAAATTGAACTTCCACTCTCCCCACCCTCACCCCCCAAAAAAAGAAAGAAAAGAAAAACAAAAGCAAATTACAGCTGCCTGAGGAGATTTTGAGGGAAATGTTTGAAGACATAAGAGGTGAAACACCAAAGCATTTAGACATCAAGGGATCCCAGAAAATCTGCTACTCTGTTTACTCCATTAAGAGACATAGATATGCCCCAAGGAACCACAATGATCCAATTTATTCAAGGCTTAAATATTCCTCCAAGTTAAGTGAGTGCAAAGACCAAATCATTTCAACTGTTGCTTTCCTGTCTGTTTTCTTGCAGTAGGGTAATGGGATGGGAATACAAAGTAGTTATGCCTATGTCATATTGTGGCAAGAATGCTGACACAGAAGTTAAATGATCTAGGTTCAAATCTCATTGGGACCAATTAGATGAATGACCTTGGTTCAGGGAGTTCTTGACTTTTCTGCTTCTGTGTCTCCCTTTGTAAATGCAGTAGGTGGCTTAAATGACCTCAGAGTTCTCTTCCATCCATAAATCTATGATACCATGAATGAAATATTGGATTTTCTCAGACTGTATTTGCTTCTCGTTTCTTGTCCAATAATGAAACCAAATCTGGTCTCTGAGTAGGAATACAGAATGTGTAATCTGCATCACTCAATAACTAAGAGTTAGGTTTATTTAAGACCTTCTGGATGAGTGTGCATGTGTTTTGTTTTTTAATCTATCTTACTGACAACTGGTAGGATTCATTCTCAGCTATTCTAACAGATTCCTTCCATACATTCATTTAACCAGTATTTATTTAGTGCCACCAGTCTGTTTCACTAGGTTCAAAGTAAAAAAAAATTAAGTCCAATTAGTTATTTGGCAACATAACAACCCAAGTCAACACGAAACCCATTTCTGTGTTATTTAATTATTTATTTTTTCTAATTGAGTACATTGGGTTTTTGCTTGGAGATATTACCCAAGAGATTTCTAGTTAAATGAGGTTGCCAGTACCAGTTACCCTTAGACATCTTTAACTTGGCTGCCCCAAACAGCTACTCAAAATACAATCTTTCCTAGTCCTGTAGAGAATTTGTTTGTAGCAAAGATGTGGCTGGGGGAAAAAATAAATGAATGGCAGTCTACTTCCTCCAAAATTTATTTTGCAAAAATATTTTATATGGCTTATGATAAGGTAAAAGTTTGTTTTGTTTTTGTTTTCTTTAACAGCTAGTTGAATAGGTAACTAAACTCAACAGACAGAAGGTAATGCAATACATGATCATAAACAATAGGGTAAGGGCCTAGAAGAAACTTAGCTCAACAAACTAACTAGTGGTCCTCCTAATTGTGTTAATACTTTAGAAGTATTCAACTTTAAATGAAGTCTTTGAAAGCCTTATCAAGTGCAGTAGTTCTAAGAATATTATCCTGCTGCTTTACAGAACACCAGTGACTTTTCTTCCTTGGAACAGAGAATACTACACACTGCTTTTTTCTTCCCACTGGGAAGCTAGCAATAGCCTTCTAAAATGAATGTCTTAGCCATACTATTGCTGCTATCAGTAAATACAGTGCTGAATCCTCTGAGGTTATACTAGTCTCCTTTGCAAACAGAGCAAATGTACTATAATATTTAAATACAGAGAAATAGTGACAACTATTATAGTTAGGGGTATATTTCCTTCCAGATAATCATACTGATTCACCTAGTGTGGCTTCTCATGGCCACAGTGTAGCTTTTGGAGTTTCACACTTTCTAGAAAAATATCAATAGGTTTACAATAGGTTTTAGGGGTTTACAAGAGAACTTGACCTCTCTCGACCGAGTTATAAAAAAAAAACAAACAAGCTCAATAGGTTAAACTAATCTTCCCCTTGGGTTACCATTTGTTAGGACATTTTAGAGAACAGAGTAGCATAGCAGAAAGAACACTGACTTGGGTTTTAGGGCTCATTCCCAAGGTAATTTCTAGCTCTAAGATTCAATGAAAGCATGGTTCATTGTTAGGCTAGTAGTCAGTCAGTAAGCATTTATTAAGTACCTACTGTGTCCAGGCACTGTGCTAAGTACTGTAGTTAAGAAGACTGGGATCCAATTAACACCTGATATTTTTAAAATTGGTATCCATGAACAAATCACTTACCTTCTCTGAGTTTCTATTTCCTCAATTGTAAAATGACAAGGTTGAACTAGATGACTTATGAAGTTCTTTCTACTTCCAGACCAATGATCTTTATTTGTTACAGCTATTTTTTAAAGCCTTTCTATTCTCCCTAAAAGATTAAATGGATGATCTACAAGGATTTATTGCATTCCCAAAGGATAAAGCATTGTACCAGACTCGGGAAAAGGGGAAGAGATAATAGCATAATGATTAGGCAATCCCTGGTTTCCAAAATCTTATTGGTCTAATTAACCAAGGCAGACTACATAACCTCTTCTCCATAAACCAACCCTCAAGGATACTAGATCCAATAATGAGAAACAAAAGGTGCTATATCAACGGTCTTCAAAATTCAACGTGATTGGGGCGGCCAGGTAGCACAGTGAGTAAGAGCACCGGCTCCAGTGTTGAGAAGACCTGGAGATCGAATCCCAGGCTCAGACACTTAGCACCCACCCAGAAACACCTGGCCGTGTAACCTTGAGCAAGTTACTTAACCCCAATTGCTTAGGGGCGGCCAGGTGGCTCAGCAAGTAAGAGCACTGGCTCCAGTGTCGGGATAGACCTGGATCAAATCCGGGCTCAGATACTCAGCACCACACCCAGAAATAATAACTGGCCGTGTAACCTTGAGCAAGTTACTTAACCCCAATTGCTTTAAAAAAAAAAAAATTCAACATGATTGATGCTTGATTTTTCTCACCTTATCAGTCAAGACTACATGGAAATATTTGCATTTGGTGGTTTCTATTATATTTAAGTTGTTGGCAAAATAGCTCAACTGCTGTTAGAGTAATTCATTTTTCAACACACATTATAAAGCAAGAGCAAGATCTTAGGTTTTCTCAACTTCTGAAAGACCCCAGAGGAATTAAAAAATATGGCCTTGAATCATTCCATTAGGAAGTCTCAGTGTGAAGGGGAAAAAATCAAGGTTTCTTTGCATCGATTAATATCCTACCACTCCATTCCTCTGACTCTTTACATGCTTTATTAAGTTTCTGCAGGATGGCAGTGCCCCTACCACCCTTGCAAAATACTAGATTACTATACTCATACCATGCCTGTCTATCCAGTAGACAGACTATGTTTAAAGCAATACTTCAGCCCTGAACTACTGAAAGTACTCATGAATTTCAGGTTGTTGGATTGCTGAAAAACCCTTCTCCCACCCCCATCCCCCACCATTAAAAAAACACAATGAAGCCTTAAAAAAAGTTGCTGAGTTATTTGTTTTTAGTGTAACATTTGCTCTTGTGCTTCGATGCAGTGTCTTTGAATAGGGTTATCAGTGATGCCGCCCACTCTTATTCCCCCAGCTCATCTGTGTGTGCAGGGCTATCTCAGTCATTTCCTTACACCTCTTTCCTTGGGTGAGACTTCGTTTCTAGACATTCTCTTGACTCCTCCCTTCTAGAGGCTCCTCCCTTCCAAAGAAGAGTTTGGAAAACAACAGAAAGTGACAAAGGCATTGCCTCTAACATTAGCTCACCTTCTCATATCCTCCTTCCCTAATCAGAATACTGATTCTTGGCCAGGGTGGGAGTGGGGGGGGAGGGGTCAATGGAGGGGGACAGGGAAGGAGGGAAAGGGATAGGAGAAAGAGAGAGAGAGAGAGAGAGAGAGAGAGAGAGAGAGAGAGAGAGAGA
>NW_027186473.1:7272066-7397087 GCF_028583685.1 Petaurus breviceps papuanus
AGAGAGAGAGAGAGAGAGAGAGAGAGAGAGAGAGAGAGAGAGAGAGAGAGAGAGAGAGAGAGAGAGAGAGAGTGTGTGTGTGTGTGTGTGTGTGTGTGTGTGTGTGTTTTGGAAAACAATTGCATAAGTGCATGAACTTACTCTAGGGAAAGATGGCAGAAAAGGGAAGAGGGAAGGAAAAGGAGAAATCACTGTCTTGTGGGTCTCAAATTCAGTTTAGTGCTGCAGTAACACAATATCCTTGCTATACAGTTGGTGCACATTCTATTCAAATAGCTCCTGTTCTGGAATCCAATGCTGAATATTTCATGGCTGGCACTGCTTCCTCTGTGGCTTTAAGCTCTACAAGTTTCCAGCTCTGCTGCTTGTTAGGGTGGTTTCCACCCTGCTATTGATTCTGAGCATTTCTTCTATCCAGTCATGTTCCTTCTTTAAGCTGTCACAGTGTTCAAAATGCTTTAGTCTGGTATGGCATTTCTGTGAATCAAATCAAGCTTCCCAGTTCCTAGATTATGGCAAAACCCCTAGAGGGGTTGAGAAAGGGCAAAAAACTGCTAGACCACTGCCTAAAACCTGCAGATAGTCATGTCCTGCATCTTGATCTCTTTGGCCAAGGCAGTGATTGGCCAGTAATATTGTTCTATCTCATTCAATTCAACAACTTAAATTTCATAAATGATTTTTGACCATTTCTCTGTGTAGAGAACACACTACAATAGATGCATAGTTTAAATAAGTCATGGTTCCACAGTTCTTACATTTAAAGAGCTTAGAATCTATAGCCAACTGGAGATGGTCCCATATTTCTTTGGTATGTGAGGATATAGATGTGAGGGTGTATTGAATCAAACAACGGTATGCAATTACCCCCTTGAGATGTGAGAACGCTTGTTTTACTTTGGAGAAATCTTGTCATTGACAATGCCAGGAATTTCTTCCCAGAATTTTTTCTCAACATTTTAGGTTTCTTCTCTACTCAACTGATAGTTATTTCTAGGATCTAAAAATTAAATATTGTCTACAAAGAAGACAAATGGAGTTAACTATTTGTTGGCATTCAACAACTATTAACATTTTGGGGAAATGCCAATATACACTAACAAAAGATTTTAAAATAATCTTTTTGGGGGGACCTGGAGGAATGATCCCAAGGAAAATTCTGCCATAAAGTTTCAAATCAATTCCATTCAATAAGTATCTATTAAGCATTGCCTTATTATGTGCAAGACATTGTGCCGTAAAAGACAAAACAAAGAAGATTATTTGTCCTAAATTGCAATTTAATTGGGTAATACAACTTTTTCACAAAAAAAATATAAGATTTCCACTCCAATGAATCTGTGATCTCATTGATATGAGTATTCCCTCCAGTGATACAGCTCACAATTGATTCAAGTCTGCCCATTTTGTATAACTCTTGAATGTCTTCACATAAATCTTTTTTTTTTTGGAGGGCAGCTGGGGTTAAGTGACTTGCCCAGAGTCACATGGCTAGTTTTTATGTCACGTGTCTGAGGCTAGATTTGAACTCAGGTCCTCCTGACTCCAGGGTCAGTACTCTGTGAGTACTATTCACTGTGCAACCTAGCTGCCCCTCACATAAATCTTATACAAAGGATCCACTCAATCATGCTCAGGGCCAGGATTTCTTGGTCTTCTTCATGTGAATGCCAGTGGAACATGTGTACTTTCCATCAGTTAGTTGTCTCTCAATCTTGCTAAGCTAATGGACCATTTCCCTCCCCCCCCCACACACACACAAATAATTGTTTTTTTCTGATTATAGTCTTTGCACCATTTCTCCTGCATAGTTCGCCATTTGTAATGGATTTTAATTTAATTTGTTTATATCCTACTTACATAAATAAAATTCTGGATAATTTGAGGAGAGAAGAAAGGGCATGAAGATAGAGAGTTTGTGCCTTCATGCTACTATTTCTATCCCTTTTCCCTACCTCTGTTGCAGCTACTCCTTCTTGCTTGTTTTTATATAGGCAGTTTGCTTTCTCTTATTGCTTTCAGAAAAAAAAGATTTAAGATCATTGGTCCTCTTTTGAGAACAAAAAATGAACAACAATAAGAATATTAGTAATTTATCACTTAATATGAAATGAAGTCACTGGTTACCTTCACCTTATTAAATTAAGCCTTATTTCTTTTTTTAAAAATTGTTTGATAACTAAAGTAAAAATATGCTTAATAAGAATGTATATGTAGAGCCTCTATCAGACTGCATGCCATCATGGGGAGGGGTGAAAAGAGGGAGGTGGAGAAAATTTAAAACTCAAAAGCTTTATGGAAGTTAATGTTGAAAGCTAAAAATTAAATTTTTAAAAATTGTTTATTTTTAACGTTCATTAAAAAAACTTTTTAGTTCCAAAGTTGCTCCCTCCTACCCCTCCTCCACTCACTGAAAAGAAAAAAAATATCAATTACACATGTGAAGTTAAGTAAAACATATTTCCATATTAGCCATTTTGAAAAATAAAATAAAATAAAAAGCAAGACATATAAGGAATGTGGGGAAAAAGTATACTTCAATCTGCACTCCAAGTCTATCAGTGTTCTATCTAGAGGTGGACAGTATTTCTCATCATGGTCTTTGGTACTGTTTAAGCCTTATTTATAATAATGAAATGAAAAGCTTTCAATAATTTTGAATATAAACCAAATTAAACCACACAGGTAATGAGTTTTAAACATTTCAGTAATGGTTGGGTAAGAGGGAGGGTGGGATCAAGTGGAAATGGAATTAATTCTATTAATACTACTATAACTAAAAACTATAAATAAATTCTGAGCATATTTGCAAACCCCTCCAAAAAATGAGCTATTTATCCAGTTGTGGTCTTCTTAAAGCATGCATCTGACCACGTCAGTGCTGCTCCCAGTCAATTCCAGTGAGTCCCTATAACCTCCAGAATCAAACATAAAATCCTCTGACTATTAAAGCCCTTTACAAACTGGCCCCTCCCTACCGCTCCACTGTTCTTATGCTTTATTCCCTTCTATGTACACTATGATGAAATGACTCCTTGCACAAGACACTTTACACATTTTAATTGACTGTTTCTAGGTTTAGAATGCTTTCCCATTTCCTGGCTTCCATGGCCTCCTTTCAGCTTCATTTCCAGTCTTTCATTCTGCAAAAGGTCTTTCTCAGTCCCCCCACCCCCTCCATGACAGTGTCTTTCCTGTGATATTACTTCCTACTTATTCTGTATGAACATAATTATTTGCATTTTGTCTCCTCTATTAGAATATGGGCTCCTTGAAGGCAGGGCCTATTTCTGTGTTCCTTTGCATTGCCAGCACTTACTATTATTAATTAATGCTTGTTGGCTTGACTTGACTGTTGTAGTTGTAGCTTTTTAAATCACTTAGGTAGGAAAACAACAAGTGCCAGAAACACGTTTGCATAGCATCTGTTCCTTCCTCACAGACCAAGGAAGTGACTCAGAGTCCCTTTGGAACACTAGGCTCCCATGTGAAGTCACATGAAAGCACTGGAAGTTCTTGTAGAAAATGTATTTGTTGAGAAAATGAAACTGGGTGTAACAGAGCTGGCAAGGGAGACTAACAGCCTGCCCTGGGAAATGAGGCATACCTGCAAGAAAATTAAAAAGTCATTCCCAAGAGCTTTTCAAAAGGACTGAGATATTTGAATGGTATACATGAGATTGATAGAAAATAGTTATTTCCATAAAGCTAGACTCTCTATTTGATATTCTGCTCAACATAGGAAGTTCCCTGTAAGCAAAAGGTAATTCAAAGGAGAGTGAAGAGAGCCTTATTTGTATAACCACAACTGTTGCTCATCACATTATTGGTGGGGGGAGAATGGAAGACCCACATTTTTTGAGTATTTACTATGTCCCAGTCACTGTGCTAAGCACTTCAATAATACCTCTTTTGTCCCTTACAACAACCCTGTGAGGTGGATGCTAGTATTATCCCCATTTTCCATTTTAGGAAAGTGATGCAAAACAAAGTATGACAGACTTGCCCAGAGTTACACGTGATACTGGATATGAACTCAGGTCCTCCTGCCTTTGAGCCTAAATCTTTGCATAGTATAAAGAGAAGAAAAGGCAGATGAGTAATTTGATCAATAGCTTCAAGTAAGAGGATCATTGACACAGATATTTGTATAACTCTTTTTCCTCTCTATTCTTGAAGAGGAATAACACATTATATTTCATTAAACAAATATTTTTAAGCACCTGCTCTGTGCCAGGCACAGGGTTAGACACAAGGGATACAAAGATAAAAAGAGTATAGTACAGTAAAAAAAAAATGCCAATTTTGGAGTCTTTAGGTGACATTCCATCTCTGTGGGGCTCAATTTCCCTATCTGTAAAATTAGGGGACTAGGCTTCTAAAACTTAACCTATTTTTGTTTTAGATCACAGATCCATTTGGCAGTCTAGTGAAATCCATGCACCCTTTCTTTGAATAAGGTTTTTAAATAACTGAAGGAAATAAGTTGAAGTTAGAGGTTAGTGAAAATAAAGATGTAACTTTCTTTGCTATCCAGTTCTATAGAGAACTCCTGAAGTCTAAGTTCTATGAATTCTAGACTGAGTCCTTGTTCTATCCAGCATTGAATCTATGACACTGTGAATGATTTCTACCTTCAAGGAGTTTACATTCTACTAAGGAGAAGCATTCTGCATAAAGATGAGCAATTATATAATGTTTGCAAAATAAATACAAAGCAACTTCAAGAGAAATGAATGAGCATAAGCAATTGGAGAAATTAGGAAAGATTTTTCATTAGGAAATTGTACGTGAGCTGAGATGTGAAAGGAAAGAGGACTTCCAAGAGGAGGAGTTGAAGAGGAAAATTATTCCAGGCATGGGGGTCAGCCTGAGTAAAGATATGGAAATGGGAGACGGAATGGCATGAGGAAAGGAAGAAGAAAGAAGTTAAGTACCTACTTTGTGCTAAGCACTTTACAAATATAATCTCATACAACAAACATAGGAAGTAGGCCAGTTACCCTAGAATTAAATGATGTAAGGAAGAATAATGTATCTTCAGCCTGGTTGTTGTTGTGGTTGCTGTCTGTCCTTCATTCTCAAAGGGGGACCATGACATCAGGGAGGTGATGCCATGATGTACAAGTGAATTGGATTTAAGTGAGGGAGGGCTGTGCCAAGTCACCAGCCTCATCCTCTTCTCCAGAGCCATCTGGTCCCATTGGCCAGAGATAGATCAGAAAGACTAGAAATGGCCCTGGATGCATTAGGAGACCTTAGCCTTTTTAAGCTAATATCTTTAACAGGTCTCAGTTTGACTGAGGCAATGCCATTCAGTGATAGAGGTGGGTGCCAGATTGTGAAGAGCTTCAAATGCCAAACTGGGGAGTTTTTATTTAATGATATACGCAAAAGAAGGTCACAGGAACTTCCACAGCATGGAAACAAGATGGAGCTATGCCTTAGAAATATCATTTTGCCAGCTGTCAGAAGATAGTTTGAAGAAAGAAGAGGCTTGAGATAGTAAAATTAGCTGAGAGGTTATTACAATCATCTAGACAAGAGATGATGTTCTGAAATTTGGTGGTTGCCATGGAGTGGGGGGAGGATTGGGGGAAAAGAATGAGAGATATTTTATGGAAGTAGAACCAATAAAACTTGGTAATCAATTAGATATGGTAGGGCTGAGGAGAAGTTAAGGGTGGTTAAGGTTTTGAATCTGAATGACTGATGGTACTGATGGTATCCTTAACAGAAACAGGAAAGTTAAGAGAAAATGCATTCTTACAGGTAAAGATAATGAGTTCTATTTGAGATACGGGTGACTTTTTGATGCCTCTGGTACATTCTCATGGAGAGGTCTAACAGGCAGTTAGGCATATGGAACTGGTCACTGGGGAGAGAGATTAGGCCTAGATATGTAAATTTGTGAGTCATCTACATGGTCTTAGTTGAACTTTGGGAATTGATGAGATCACTGAAAGAGGATCTAAAAGGACCTATTAGGCAAGTTAGAAGGACAATCAGAAAAGAGCAGGATCCTGAAAACCCAGGGAGGAAAAATATCTGGGAGAAGAGTGTGGACCACAGTGTCAAAAACTGAGTAGGGATCAAGAAGCATAAGGATTGAGAAAAGGCCTCTTCAGCTTCAACAGGAAAGAATTAAATAGATTATTGAAGGTGAAATCTTTCAAGGAGAGTTTTTCAGGATGCCTAGAACTGTAGATTAGATTCTTGGATAGGCAGAATGGATTAGGTTTGGGCTATCCTGGAGGTAGGGAGTGGTGGATTAAAGTAGCACTCAAGGTTTTCTCCCTAGGATACCAAAGCCCCATGAATAAATTTTCCATTTGTTTTTTAAACCAAGAGAACTTGTTCTCCACTAGCAAAGAAAAAGGCATTTTGGTTTCCATAGAGGACAATCAACAATAGTTATTTAAAGGGCATAAACTTTATATATACCTAATATGTTTTGCAATATCACAAGCTACCAACTTCCCTTTCATCTTTTCCCACTATTTTTTTTCCTTTTCCCTATACCCTAACCTACCTAATCTTTTCAAAAATCTAGCTCAAAACAGTTCTTTGAAGCTTTACCATCACCACCTTTGGTCAGATTATTGGTAGAGAGGGAGTGGTTGAAACAGGCAAGCAAAATCTAGGACAACAGTAGGAATGTAAATTTTTTTTCTCTTAATACACAATTGTGTGTATGCATATACGTGTATATGTATGTACATATATAAAGTATATATGCATACACACAAAGATACACATATAAAACTCCTTGAGATTTGAATAAAAGCATTTGCAAAGTTCTGTATAGCTCCCAGCATACTCCAGGCTAATAATAAGGTTATATAATACAACTTACAGAATTATTTAATAATAGTAATAATATATCAACATGTTAAAAATGTGTTAGCAAGAATATCTTTTAAAAATCTTAATTCATAAATTAGCAGTTTCTCCATCAGTTCTAACTCACACCTCCATCTGTAATTTTCCTTTGCTTTTATGGTGATCACGAATCATGAGCTGTTACCATAGGAACAGATTCATCATATAAAGTAGTCAGCCTAATAGACACAAAACCAATACATGACAAACAATATACAGAGTCTTGACTTTTCATTTGTTTTGAAAAATAAACACGTTGCTCTTCAGCTTACCCTTTTTCACCTGCATTCTATGGGATATCAGTTTTATTAAATTCACTTAATAACACATTTAACAACTATATGATGAAAAAATTAATTATATATTTAAGAAACACATCTTGTTTTTTGAAATTTTTAAGATGAAAAATAATTTTCTTTTCTTCCCTTCTCCCCCATCATGGTGGGGGGAGGGGGAAAACCTTTTTTAACAAATGTGTATAGTGAAGCAAAACAAATTCTGACACTGACTGTATCCAAAAATATGTCTCATTCTGTACCTTGAGTCTTGCACCTCTCTGTCAGGAGGTGAGCAGCACATATCATCATCAATTCCCTGGAACTCTGGTTTTTGCATTGATCTTAAATCTTTCAACATGGTTAATTTTATTTTATTTTTTAAGCAATCAGGGTTAAGTAACTTGCTCAAGGTTACATGGCCAGTTATTTCTGGGTGTGTTGCTGAGTATCTGAGCCCAGATTTGATCCCCAGGTCATCCCGACACTAGAGCCAGTGCTCTTACTTGCTGAGCCACCTGGCCACCCCTAAGCAATTGGGGTTAAGTAGCTTGCTCAAGGCTACACGGCCAGGTGTTTCTGGGTGGGTGCTAAGTGTTTAAGCCCGGGATTCGATCCCCAGGTCATCCTGACACTGGAGCCGGTGCTATTACTCGCTGTGCTACCTGGCTGCCCTACATGGTTAATTTTTACAATGTTGTTAAATTAACTTTGTACAAATTTTTGTCCAGATATTAAATTAGTTTATTCAAGCCCCCCGGGCTGATTTCTCCCAAATCATCCCTTTGATAATTTCTTAAAAGCAAAACAATATTCCATCATGTGTGTGTGTGTGTGTGTGTGTGTGTGTGTGTGTGTGTGTACACAATAATTTGTTCAGGCATTTTCCCAATTGATGGATACTACCTCTAATTTCCAATTGCTACAAAAAAATTTGCTAAAAATATTTTTTGGTACATATAGGTACTTTTTTCTCTTTCTTTGATATCTTTAGAGTATAAACCCAATAGTGTTATGACTACATGGAAAGGAATACAGTTTAAATTGTTTTCCAGAAAGGCTGTACCAATTCATATACCTTCACCAACAATGTATTAATATGCCTGTTTCCATTCCCACAGTCCCTCCAGTATTTATCATTTTCACTTTTCATCAACTTTGCAAATTCTGCATGAGGCAGAACCATAGAGTTGCTATAATTTGCATTTCTCTGATTATTAGTGATTTGAAGCATTTTCCATATGGTTATAGATAGCTTTGATATCTGCCTTTTAAAATAATTTGTGTTACTATTCTTTGACAATTTATCAATTAGTGAAGGGCTCTTATGATAGAATACATCTTAAAACTTTGCAGAGTGATAGTAACTCCTGAACAAAATGGAATAGTAACCATGGAATCAGAATAGACCTTCTTTGATAGGTGACACTTCAGCTGAGTCTTGAAGGAAGCTAGGAATTCTAGGATACATGGCACTTCGTTCTATTAAATCAAATCTATGCAGTTAAAAAAAAAAGAGGCAGCATGGCAGATTTGGAAATAACTTCCATATCAGTAATGAATGAATTTAAAATGCCAAATTTTAATTATGCTCTTTGATACTCAACATGTCCAGCATTTCATGATTCTTGCTCCATAAACTTCAAACTTCTGTATATTCTACTATTCTGGGGGCTCTCTCATTTCTTGCTTCTAAGTCATATTTTACAACATATATTTTATGTCCTCATCTATGCCTACATTTATATTGAGGTCACTGCAAGTCACATCATCATTCCCCTGATGTCATGGTCCTCTTTGAGAATGAAGGACAAACCACACACAAAGTCACTGTGTATCAAAGAATATATTAATGTAGCTTGGTATTTTTGCCAAGTTGTTATAGCATTTTTCTGTCTCCTTGTTTGCCACAATAGATATTAGTGCATAAGCTAGAAACATTTTTATGGTGATAGTTTTTTTTTTAATATCATGAGAACTGTAATACAAGATATACAAAAATACCAGGAAATGATACTTTTGTTGCCTCAACATTCACCCTAAAACCAACTTCAACAATGTCTTTAGTTGTTTCTCCAAGGAGAACCCATTTTCTGTCTATTCAAATCAACTATAGTGTTATTATGACTTCTAGTTGCATTCATAGCGAGACTGTCAAGATGAATATGATTTAGTTCCTTCATTAATATGTCTGCTAGAGGAACCTGGTTTAGGACTTCATGTTTAAGGTAACAAAAGCAAAGTTAATGTTTATAAACAGTTTAAAAACTGTGATTCTTAGCATCCTCTGGCCCCTTTTTGTGCCACTCTTCTATTTTTATTGGTGAACTACAAAGAAGCCAAACCAGACAGAAGGCCATTTTATATTTTCCTTTGTTTCATGGCTTGCCATGGCCAAAGAATTCATCAGTAAGTGGCCAGACTGCTGGAAATGGGTCTTTCCATAATAGCTATGCTGATTCTCATTATAAAAGAACAGTCTGTCACTGGGACTACATTTGAAGAATTTCCAGCATTGTAGAATCTGCCAGAGCTTCTGCTCTACTGGCATATCTTTCAAGATATCAGGGTCACCTTTCCAGAATGAGACATTAGAATAGGACTTTGTGAAGGGGTTGTGTCATTTTTATATCAAAAATATTGAAAAAAAACTGACAGCGATCAAACATTAGTGACAAAATCTGGATAATTCAGAAAAAAATAAAAGTTTCATTTCTATCATACTTGCAAGCTACATTGTGCACTTATTTCAAAATATCACCTTTGTTTGAAACTTGCGATATCACATTCAAACTGTGATTTATCACTGCCAGTGAGAACAAAATAACTAAATCACATGATGAAGAAGATTCTTTCCCCCGAACCCTTGGCACATCCCAGAGGGAACAATTGGGAGGAAAAGCTACTTTTCAAACTGACTGCTAAGATTAAGGCAGTGGGGGAAGGGAGAGTAGCTTGATCCTAAAGGTCACTATAGGTAAATTAAAAAATATAAAGGATAGATATGCTCAGAGTTAAGATGATTGGCTCACTGACAAGAACTCAGATTTTCAGAAGTTTTGTATATGAGTAATAGAGCAGAATGGGGCATGGATAAACTTTGGAAGAATGGAGCATTCCAAAGACCAAAACAATAACTTCAGTTCCAGGCAGATTACTAAATTATTCTGGACTGATATAAATATGATTTTGTCAGATAACTCATGAATATATAAACTTGGGAGTTTGATTCTATGCCTTCATTGAAATCCAGTTCTTTCAAATTTCTGGAGCTTCACAGATTTTCACAATCACAGAATTTTAGAGATGTCAGGGACATCAGTACCTGTCCTATCCAACCCAAAGCTAAAAACAAATGACTGGTAGCTGTAGCTACAATGCAATATTCACAGCACCCATGGTCACTATAAACAATATACCTACATGGTGCTCAATCACAAAATATAACAGACTCTCCATATAGAAGACAGAAGCAAAACATTTGTTGAGACACCAAAAAAATCGAATCCCCAAACCAACCAATTCCATCACAGTAGCAAAGATATTAATAAGCCATAACAGCACAGACAGCCACAACATCCTTTAGCCTTCCCACAAACCTACACAAGACCAATATTTACTCACAAGCCTATCTGTCTCCCTTCAAAGTGTCCTCTCCACCCAACCATTTAGCTTGCTCTGACTCCCAGTTTCCGGTGGGATCTGCTCCATCCTTCAGCAAACTCCTTCCACCACAGGCTCCATGTGATTACATTCATCCTATTAGGGGGCAAAGTTTATTTTCAAAGTAGGGAAGGTCTTCAAATTCCCTTAGGTTTATTAAGGGGCAGGGAAGATCTTCAAATTACCATTACCATTACATTATCACATACCCAAAGAGTAGTCTTTGAAAACCACCATTGAAGTGGAACATGTGACCTCCTGACCTATGCTTTGGGGCAGCTAGGTGGTAAAGTGAATAGAGCACCTTCCCTAGAGTCAGGAGGACCTGAGTTCAAATCCAGCCTCAGACACTTAAAACACACACACATACACACACACACACATACACACACACATAAAACTAGCCATGTGACCTTGGGCAAGTCACTTAACCCAATTGCCCTCCAAAAAGCAAAAAAAAAAAAAGATAACTTCAATTTTTACAAAATTTCCCACTCCCCCTCCCCAACATCAAATCTATAGTTGCCTCCTCATAACTTCTACCCTTTGCTGCTAGCTCTTCCCCTTAGAATCAAAGAGAACAAGTTTAATCCTTCTTTCTCTTGAAAGCCTTTAAAATAGTTTAAGAAAGCAATCATGTTCCTTGAACCTCCTCTTCTTAGGTTAAATATGCCCAGTTCATTTAGTGGCTGTTCAGATGGCACAGACTGAAGGCCATTCAAACTTCTACTTGTTCTCATCTTGATGTCCTTCTGAAAATGTAGTGCCCCAATCAGAACAAATCAGTTCTAGGTGAGGACTGGTCAGAGTAGAGTCCAATGGGATATTCCTGAAGTTTATATTACAAATAAAATTATTAGCCTCTGGGCTGCCATACCCTACTGTTGATATACTGAACTTACAACTTACAAAACACAACAACAAATCCTTTTCAGTTAAATCTGTCTAACCACATTTGTGTAAGCTGACTGAACCAAACATGATTTAAACTGGAACATAGCAGTAACTTACATGAATTTATATCACTGTACCTTGTATAGTTGTAAAGAGAAGAAACTATGTGGTCAATCAAATGTGAGAGGTTTTTAGTTTTTGGTTTTGGTTTGTATACAGGGAAGATC
The DNA here is from genome assembly GCF_028583685.1 of Petaurus breviceps papuanus. Lineage (NCBI taxonomy): Eukaryota > Metazoa > Chordata > Mammalia > Diprotodontia > Petauridae > Petaurus > Petaurus breviceps. Next base: position 7,284,008 of record NW_027186473.1, read on the forward strand.
TTACCTATACATAAGAAAGACAACTTTCTATGTATAATACATGACTTCAGGAGTGCAAAGGTCACCTTACTTTCATATACCTGCCCCAACACTGCCTAAGGTTTTACCATTACAACTCATATTCTTCCATTTAAGACATTATTTTCTCTTTGCATATAAATGCCCCTGGAAAGTGTAATAAGTTTAACTGTTATTCAGTTAGTGTTCACGTGATTGAAGGCTTTAGTAAAAGGTGTTCATAGAAAAAAGAAAAGGTAAATATTTTAGATGCTATATTAAAAAGATCACTCCCCATGACCTGTCCACCCACTCAAATTCCTCTATAGCAGCTGCTAAGGATTTCTGACCTCCTGTTTTCATTGTGTATAGGTTACACTTAAAACCCCATGGCTGAAACCTATAGATCTGATCCATTTTTGTAGGAAAGTAATAAATCCTTGCTTCGGGAAGGCTAAGCAATCTTCTTTTTAATCCAGTTAAATGTGTTATACACATTATGCTTAAATGTATGTAGTAATACATATACATATTTGTATAAATATTTCTGTATATCTCATTTCCCTTATAATTCTATATATGTTATTTTATTTATTAAAAAGTATTATTCTAAGAAGGAATATATTGGTTTCACCAAACTGCCAAAGACTATCAGACTACCATAAAACAAAAAAGATTAAGAGCCCTGAATAGAGTGAAATTCCTCAATTCACCTGGAAATGTGGAGAGAAAGGCAAAAATAGACAGTGATCAACCACTTCCATTCAAGTCAGGTCACTTGCTAATCCCTATTCCTGGCCTTCAGTTCCTTCATTGATATTTAGAGGAAATATATCACATTGTTAATTCCATGCTTTTAGGGCTCTGAAGATTAGGAGAAGTCCCCTCCCACACTCCCATTTTACAGGATAAGTCAGGTTTGAGTCAAAGGAGTTGGGGAACTGTCTACACAATCCAACCACAGAGATCATTATTTTTCTGGTTGTAGCCAAGTGAGGGAGGCAGCAAGATGGTTTGGTGGATACAGTACTGTGCCTGGAGTCAGGAAGAACTGAGTTCAAATACAATCTTATACACTTACTAGCTATGTGACCCTAGGCAAGTCACATACTTCTGTTTGCCTTAATCCACTGAAGAAGGAAATGGCAAACCACTCCAGTATCTTTACCAAGAAAATCTCATGGACAGTATTGCCATGTTATGGTCCACAAGGTAATGAAGATTCATACATGACTCAACAACAACCCAAGTAAGGGAGCAAGTCATTATATCTCCCATTCTCAACAGTTTAATAACTTGATATCAGTTGATAAGTAATGCTATTACCAAAGACTGCTGAGTAGGCAAACTAATTCTGAACAAAGAAGAATAATATAAAACAAAGCTGGCAAGTATAGCTATGTTACACTTAAAATGCTGCTTTCTCCATGATTTCTACTCAGATTCCCCCAGAGTGAAGCGATTCCTGTTTATAGTACTTTGTCTTTATGCAATGACATTTATCACTTTCTGCCTCATGTAACAGTTCTTTTTATACACATCTTATTTCTTCCATGAAATTGTAACCTCCTTGCAGACAGGAATCAAGTCTTATTGATCCTTTTCTTTTCCACAGTGTTGCAAATGCAGAGGCACACAGTAAATGTTTATTGAATTGGATTGAATATAATATAGTCTGGGGGGGAGGGGAATCAATTACTTAAAGAAAGTGCTGACAATATTTTGTAATAATAGTGCCTTTTTTCCCTAAATTCCATGGAAATGATCAGTGCCTACTATACATGCATATGAGCACTTCACTAAGGAGGATAAATTCTTTTCTATCACCTATTTATGCATTGCTCCTCTCCCATATGCACACATACCTAGACAATATATTATCAGTATCTATGTAATGTCTCTACTGAACTCTATACAGGTGATTTCTGTATACTTTCTCGACTCTTCAAGATTATTTCCCATCCTAACTTAAACCTATGTGGTATTACTTCCATTTAATGTCATCCAAGAATTTGATGAGCATACTTCTCTAATATAGGGGGGAACATGTGTAAGCAATTCAAAATTATGGATAATCCAAAAATATTCCTAGTTTTTGGAATGTGTTTTTAAATAAACACAATGGGATTTTGTATTCTTTGTGATTTTCATTCAATTATGTAAGTATAATTATGTGATCTATTGCAAAAATCATTTGTTCAAAACCTGTCTATTCCTTTCTCATATAATCATTAAATATTTCTTCAACCAAATATGACTAATACTCAGCTCTTATAGAGATAGAAAGTAGATGTATGGATTAGTGGTGACTGGTTTCCTTTGAATTGCCATTTTAGATAGTATGATTTTTATTTTTTCTTTCTAACTATTAAATATCCTCCTCTTTTCACATATCTGGAGGTCTAATCCCTCAATGTGTCACTTCTACCATAGACTCTCATTTTTATTTGATTTGGTCAAGATATTCTTTCTGTTATCATCTTCTTTAGTACCATTTCCAATTCCTTATAAAGCACATAAGGAGCTGCTATGTCAGAATCCATATGTGGTAGTTCCACTGTCATACATGATTTAAAATTGTTAATAGAAATGACATATTTGGGCAGCTAGGTGGCACAGTGAATAAAGCACCAGCCCTGGAGTCAGGAGGACCTGAGTTCAAATCCAACCTCAGACACTTAACACTTACTAGCCTTGTGACCTTGGGCAAGTTACTTAACCCCAATTGCGCAGCCTTCCCCCCTTCAAAAAAAAAAGAAATGACATATTTGTTCCATGTTTTTATCTTTTTTGTTGTTGTTCTTTCTCAAGATGCATCTTGATATGTTATCAGGCTGATTTGACTTGTTATCGTTCAGTCGTTTAGTTGTGTCCCACTTTTTGTGATCCCATGAACTATAGGATGTCAGGCCCTTCTCTCCTCCACTACCTCTAAAAGTCTGTCCAAGTTCATATTTATTATTTCCCAGACACCATCTATCCATATCCTCCTCTGCCATCCATTTTTCCTGTTGCCTTCACTCTTTTCCAACATCAGGGTCTTTTCCGAAGAGTCTAGTCTTTTCAGTATGTGGCCAAAATATTTAAGCTTCAGCTTCAGTATGTGACCTTCTAATGAAGAGACTGAATTGATTTCTGTAAGTATTGACTGATTTGATCTCCTTATTGTTCAAGGGACTTTCAAAAGTCTTCTCCAATACCACAATTCCAAATCATCAATTCTGCAGCTCTCACCTTTCCTTACTCTCACTGCCATACATTGCTACTTGAAAAACCATAGTTTTGACTATACAGACCTCTATTGGCAAGGTGATGTCTCTGCTTTTTAATATGCTGTCCAAATTTACCATAGTTTTCCTTCCAAGGAGAAAATGATTTTTTTTAAATTTCATGACTACAATTGCCATTTGTAGTGATCTTTGGACTCAAGAATAAAAAATTTGATGCTGCTTCCATTTCTTTTCCTTCTGTTTGCCAGGAAATGGTGGATCTAATTGCCATCATCTTAGGTTTTTTAATGTTAAGTTTCAAGTCAAATTTTATACTCTTCTCTTTCACTCTCAAGAGGCTTCTTAATTCTTCACTTTCTGCCATCAGAGTAGTATTGTCTGCATGTTTGGGATTAATGGTACTTCTTTCAGCAACCTTAATTCTGGCTTTTGATACCTCCCTTTCTCCTCTACCTTTTGCCTTCCTTCTTTCTCCAGCTATTCAAAAAGCCTCATCAGACAGTCATTTCACTTTCTTGCTTTTCTTTTTCTTTAGAATTTTTTTTGTTGCTGCTTATTGTACATTGCAAACCTCCATTCAGAGTTGTTCGGGCACTCTGCCTAACAAATCAAATCACTTAAATCTATTTATCACCTTAACTTTATATTCATATCCATAAGGGATATTATTTAGTCCATACCTATATGATCTGATGGTTCTCTCCTACTTTCTTCTATTTAACTCTGAATTTTGCAAAAAGAGGTTCATGACTTGAACCACAGGCCTGTTTTAACTAACTCTATAGAGCTTCTTCACCCTTGGCTCCAAAGTATGTAATCAATATTATTTCTATATTGACCATATGGTGATGTTCTTATGTACAATTGCCTTTGGGGTTGTTAAAAAAGGGTGTTTGCTATGTATTGGGTTATCTTGATAAAACTCCATTAGTCTCTTTCCTGTTTCAATTTGTACTCCAAGGCCAAACTTTCATGTTATTCTAATTATCTATTGATTTCCTTGCTTCAGCATTCTAATCCCCTATGATGAATGTGACATCATTTGGGGTGTTATTTTTAGAAGATGGTGTAGGTCTCTATAGAACTGATCAACTTTGGTCTCTTCAGCATCAGTGTCTGGAGCAAAGATTTGTTGAACAGTTTGTCTTGGATTTAAACAGATATCATTATGTCATTTTTGAGATTATACACCAGTACTGCTTTTCTCACCCTTTTATGGACTATGAGGGCTACTCTATTTCTTCTAGGAGATTCTTGCCCACAGTAGTATATGTAATGATCATCTGAATTAAATTCACTCATTTCCATCCATTTAAGTTCACTGACACCCAAGATATTGATGTTTAATCTTTCCATCTCCTGTTTGACCACATCCAGCTTACGTTCCATAGATCTGACATTCCAGGTTTCTATGCAATATTGGACTTTTCCTTAATCACCACACACATTCTTTAAGCTTTGGCCCAGCCACATTATTGGTACTAGACCTACTTGTAGTTGTCTTTGCAAGGAGTGTACTGGACATCTTCCAACCTGAGAATATCATCTTTGAATGTCATCTCTTTAATCATTTTAATACTGTCCACGGAGTTTTCTTGGCAAAGATACTCGAATGGTTTGCCATTTCCTTCTCTTTTTGTCACAACTCTCCACTATAACCAGTCCATCTTGGGTAACCCTGCATAGCATAGCTCATAGTTTCATTGAGTCATGAAAGGCCCTCTGGCACAACTGTGATTCAATAGGGGTGATTTGGCTTAATTATGTCTAATGCCAACCTTTTTTGCAGTCTAGTTTTCTTTCTTTTACTGTTTTTAATGATTCTATGGCTTTGTGCTGCAGGTAATTTTGCAACATTCTCCCAGGTTGAATTTGCAGATAAAATTTTAATCTAAACTAGCTCTTGGTCCTTGGCCACCATGCCTCTAACTGGCAAGAATATCACGTATATAGTATCAAAGTATTATAGCATCATAGATTTAGAGGTAGAAACTTAGAGGATATTAAATTCAACTTCTTCATTTTACTGACAAGGAAGCTGAAGTTTAAAGAGGTTATGTGACTTTCCCTGGGATTACATAGCTAGAAGGTATCTGAAGTTGGATTTGAGCCTATATCTTCATTTCAAATCCAGTGCTCTATTCAGTCTACCCTATTGCTCCATGTAAACGTTTTATATGAAATGGTTTCTGGGTTCTTATAGATGCTTTATTTTAACATGTTATTTACATTGATTAAATTTATCCAAGGAAAGCTTATGATACATGCCAATGTCATTCCCTTTATGCATTTAATTGCTTTTCAGCATCAATAGATTGTTTGATCAAGTTAAAGTAATAATATGGTATATCTCATCTTTATCATTTCTTCTAATAAGGTTTTGATTTTGATCACAGTGTTTAATGTCTGAAGATTTGAAGCTCTTTTTCAGTAGGTTAGCAACTAACTGGTTAATTTTTTTTGCAACAGCAAACCGTGAAATAAAGAAAAATGTAAAATGGCTACAACTCCTGTGAAATTTATCATATACGAAAATAATGAAGTTATGCGGTGAGAACTTAAGAGGAATTGGAAACCTTATAATTTCCTCCCTCATCCCTCCTACTTAGTTTACCAATCCACTTTCCTATTTGTATAATTCTCTAGAAAGAGTTTCTCTTACTTTACTCCTACTTCCCATATTATCATTAAAGCAATGACAGTTTTCTACAAAGAGTAGGTATAATTTTGGGTGGTAGGTTAGGGGAGGGGGAATCTTACCCCACTTTTCATTAACATCCATGATATGATCCTAAAACAGTCAATATCCAGAGGGTAGTCTGTCTGACTAGTTCTGGATCAAAAGCTATGGAGATCTGAAGCCCACTATGATTTTTCAGCTGATGAGATTCATGGTCAATAGAAAGAAAGAATTATTCTCTATTCTAGGATCATCTGTTTGGGTTATACCACAGAAAGAGAAGCATCAGTACACCAAAATTTATAGAGGATAAATAGCAGGGAGGCTGGTTTATACTACTCACTTCTGAGTATGAAAAAAACAGGAAAACATATTTTCCAGGAATAGTAGAAAGAATGTAGCTCTTCATATTTTTCCAATGAATACTGAAAAAGAAATCTAGCAGTAATATGTAAAGGTCAGATCATTTTATCACTGTCCTTTCAGAACTGGTAAATTGCATTATGAAATACAGATGGCATCTGGAGGTTAAAATAGCAAGTTATTATTACCAAAAAGCCTTATAGGAGATAGATTGTTTTTTGTCTTGTTGAAGAATGAATGTTAAAGGGATATGATTCCTATTTTCCCCTTAGTTCTAAGTAATACATTACTATATATTGTTACTAATATTTTTGTATTAGATCAATAACAATAAGAATGGAAAAGAATAAAACTAAATTAATAAAAAAGATAGTCTTAGAATATTGATTAAAGGAAAACAAATAATTTAAAGGAAAAGATTCCATCTGTATTACAATGATTTGCAGGTAAGTTATCCAAGAGACTGAGAAATTCTAATTATCCTCCTGTAGGTTTCCAATACCATTCCATATGGAGCTAAATAAAAAATCTGTATGCTACTATTCTCACCCTAAAGCAAATGTGAGTCACTTAGTACCTGGGACCCCTGCTCAATAGCAGGAGTCAGTTACCGATCATAGACAGAAGATGTAGAGAACATGGAAACAATCAAGGAAGGAGAAAACAAAATGACTTGAAACTAAACCAAGAAGAATGAAGAGGTCAACTACTCCAAGCTGAGACTACAAATCTAGGTCAGCAAAGGAAGTCAGGCTTTGCAGCTATCACTGGGAATTAACCTTATTGGAGGAAGACTCTGTAATTGAGGAATGAACTACAGGAAGGGAGATTCCTCTGCTATCCAAAGAGCTGGTTAGGGTAAGGGAAGACCTTTCACCCATCTCAACCTTGAAAAGTAGAAGCACTTCAGAAGTTTGTCTTCCTTGCTCATTACTGCCACCTAAGGCTTTAGAGGGGGACTCCTCACAGCTTAGGGAACTGACCTGAGCAGCTTTACAGATTCCAAACTTAGAGACACCATTTTTGTGCATTGAAACTACCTCAGAAGGGAACAAGGGAAACCTCCCTTCATAGGTCTGCAGACTCCAAGCTTAGAGATGATGCTCTTTCATCTAAAAGATATTAATACTGCTTCAATGACCTGAGAGTAGCAGCCAGAAGTGATGTGGCTTTGTCCAGCAAGAAATCAAAGACTCAGAATACCTGTGCCCAGAAAATGCCAAGTATTATAAACTATTCCTTAAGGAGATCAAGGAATCAGTGCTTTTGCATTCTAGATTTCTAAACTGTTCTTCACACATGTGTTTCCTACTCATAGAGGGAGTTAGGTGATATACTAGATAAAGTGCTGGACCTGAAGTTGAAACAATCAAACAAACAAATACCCTGAATTCAGTTCTGGTCTCAAACACTTATTAGCCATACTACCCTGGGTGAGTCATACAATCTATGTTCATCTTACTTTCCTCATCAGTATAATGGGCATAATAATATTAGGGGATAATGATAGCACCTATATCATTAGATATAATATTTAGCAATATTATATCTAACAATATTATTAAATATTATATCTAATATTTACATATTTATCTAATATTTAGCTCCTCGACCATAGCATTACCCTTAATACCTTCAGAGTGAGTTATAGCTCATGTGGCCACCACCTTAGGAAAATCCCCATCTCCCACCTTGACTTGACGGCACACATGCAAGTTAAAGGGAGAAAGCCAGTCCAGAGAGATCTTAGAGAGAATAAATGTTATGCCATGCCCCTATTAAACAAAACATCACATGTCAGGAATTAAAACAACAACAAACTCTACATCTTCCCTTCTTCCCCACACAGAAACCATATATAGGAAAGGAGTACAGAGGGCACAACAAGCCAGAATATCTTGAAAAATACTAGGTTAGAGTGCTTGTCATTTTTTCCCTCTTCCCATTTTCTACTATGCCTCTCTTTATGTTCCTCAACAAAATATCATTTGAGTGTGTGGGTTGGAATATCAGATTGTTGGGGAAGGTTCAAGATATATAAACCCATGGGAGGGTATAAGAATTCATCAGAGGCAGGGAGGAGTCAAGATGGCGGAGTAGAAACAGGACTTCCTCAGGGCTCTGGCTCTCACCTCCTCCAATTCATGTAAAATGTGACTCTGAAGAAAATGTAGAGGTACAGATCCCACAAAATGACACAGAGAAGCTAACCTCCCACTGAGGACAGCCTGGCAGGCTGGCAGCAAGCGGCCAGTGCAGCACTCTGGGAGCTGACCCCGGACCCTTGAACAGGAGTTTTAGCCCCAGGGCAGGCCTGACCAACCACCTGCTGGAGGGACTTCAGATCACCAGCATCTGTGGCAGTTTCCAGAATTAACAACACATAGATGCTAAGGACACAGTGAGAGGTCAGTGCAGTGTTGACTTTGGGATACAGTAGTTGGGAGTGTGGTTGGCCTCTGCTCCCAGGTGAGCAGCCACTGAGGCACTGAGGTCATGCAGCCTCCACCACGTGGCAGCTTCAGCTCCTGGTCTGCAGGTTGTAGGGGGACGAAGCAACCAGTCTGAGGGATAATTGCTCTTGCTTTAACCTGTTTGGATCTGGATTGCTGTTTAGGGTGGAGGTCCTGGGGTATGCAACCAGTTTACCAGTGTATGAGGAGGTTTCAGAGAGGGAACCCAACTAATACCTTGGCAGCTGAGAAAACCCCAGCATTTGGTATGAAGCTCCCCTGTCTGGTAGCAGAGTCCTACTGTGGCAAAAAGCCCAAAAGTCAAGTAATTGAGTGGCAACATGAGCAAACAAAGGAAGCAAAGTAAACAGAACAACCCAACTTTACACTCCTATTTTGGGGACAAAAAGAATCAAAGCATGGAACAGGAGGAAGACAGTGAATTCAGAACTCCTGCACCAAAAGCTTCAAAGAAAAACAGAGCTGGTTACAGTCAATAAAGGACCTTAAGAAGGATTTTGAAAATCAAATAAGAGAAGTGGAGAAAAATATAGGAAGAGAAATGACAATGATGCAAGAAATTATGAAATGAGAGTCAAAAACCTGACTGAATGAAATAACACCTTAAAAAATAGACTAACTCATATGGCAAAAGGGGATCAAAAAGACAATGAGGAGAAGAATGCCTTAAAAAGCCAAATATGCCAGATGGAAAAAGAATCTCAAAAGCTCACTGAAGAGAATCATTCCTTCAGAATTAGATTGGAGCAAATAGAAGCTAGTGACTTTATGAGAAATCAAGATACTATTAAACAGATCCAACAAATGAGTAAATAGAAGGCAATGGGAAATATCTCACTGGAAAAAATACTGACCTAGAAAATAGATCCAGGAGAGATAATTTAAAAATTATTGGACTACTTGAAAGCCATGATCAAAAAAAGAACCTAGAAATCATCCTTCAAGAAATTCTCAAGGAAAACTGCCCTGATGTTTTAGAACCAGAAGGCAAAATAGAGGTTGAAAGAATCTACCGAACACCTCAAGAAAAAGATCCCAAAAAGAAAACTCTTAGCAATATTATAGCCAGGTTCTGGAAATCCCAGATCAAGGAGAGAATATTACAAGCAGCCAGGAAGAAGCAATTTTAATATTGTGGAAACATAATCAGGATAACACAGGATCTGGCAGCTTCTACCCTGAAGGATTGAAGTGCTTGGAATACGATATTCCAGAGGTCAAAGGAGCTGGGATTAAAACCAAGAATCACCTACCCAGTCAAACTGAGTATCATGTTTCTGGGCAAATTATGGTCACTCAGTGGAATAGAGGACTTGCAAGTATTCTTTTTTTTTTTTGCCTTTTTGGAGGGCAATTGGGGTTAAGTAACTTGCCAAAGGTTACACGGCTAGTTTTTTTCGTGTGGTTGTTAAGTGTCTGAGGCCGGAACTGAACTCAGGTCCTCCTGACTCTGGGGCCAGTGCTTTACTCACTGCACCACCTTGCCACCCCACTTTCAAGCATTTTTGATGAAAAAAAGAGTTGAATAGAAAATTTGACATTCAGATACAAGAAGCAAGAGAAGTATGAGAAGGTAAACAGGAAAAAGAAATCATAAGGAACTTATCAAAGTTGAACTATTTATATCCAAATGATAATTGTAACTTATGAAACTTTTCTCAGTATGAGAATAGTTGAAGGGAATATATGTGTGTGTATACATATATATGTCTTTATAGACTATATGGGCATATGAATACATATGTGAATGTGTGTATATATGTGTACAGGTATACATAGTTAGAGGGCAAAGGGCCAATTTAATAGGAAGGGATGATACTTAAAAGGTGAAATTAAGAGGTGAGAGAGCAATATAATGAGGGGAGATGGGGAGAGACAGAATGGAGTAAACTATCTCATATAGAAGAGGCAAGGGAAAATGTTTACAATGGAAGGGAAGAAGAGGAAGGCAAAAGGGAATGGGTCAACCTTATTCTCATTGAATTTGGCTCAGGGAGGGAATGACATACACAATAATTAGGGTATCTCACCCTACAAAAGAGTAGGGGGGAACGGGATAAGAGGGAGGATGATGGAAGGGAGGCTGGGGGGGTAGGGAAGTTGGAAGCACCCACTTTTGAAAAGGGACAGGATCAAAGTAGAGAATAGAACAAGTGGGAGGTGCGATGGGGGGGAGAAATATAGTCAGTCTTTTACAGTATATCCACTATGGATATGTTTTGCATAGCTACACATGTACAACCTATACTGAATTGTTCATCTTTCCAGTAAGGGTGGGTAACAAAGGAGGAAGGGAATGAATCTGGAATTCAAAGTTTTAAAATCAAATGTTTATATATATATTATTAATATTATTTTACATGTAACAGGAAAATAAGACATACAGGCACTGGGGCATAGAGATCCAACATGCCCTACTGGAAAGTCGGAGGGGGTATGGGAGAAGATATGGGAGAGAGCAGATTGGAGGAGGGGATATCCACTGGGATCGCTACTTTGGGGTGGTGGGTAGGAGAAAAATGGGGAGAAAATATGTAACTCAAAATCTTTCAGAAATGAATGATATAGGGGTGGCCAGGTAGCACAGCGAGTAAGAGCACGGGCTCCAGTGTTGAGAAGACCTGGAGATCGAATCCCAGGCTCAGACACTTAGCACCCACCCAGAAACACCTGGCCGTGTAACCTCGAGCAAGTTACTTAACCCCAATTGCTTAGGGGCGTCCAGGTGGCTCAGAGAGTAAGAGCACTGGCTCCAGTGTCGGGATGACCTGGATCAAATCTGGGCTCAGATACTCAGCAACACACCCAGAAATAACTGGCCATGTAACCTTGAGCAAGTTACTTAGCCCCGATTTCTTTAAAAAAAAAAAGAAATGAATGATATAAACTAGAAGTTAATAAAGCATTGGATTAAAGAAAAGAATTCCTCAGAGGCAGATACACATATAGAATCATGCATAGACAAATAGAAAATCATTTTCAGACATTTCCATATAAAGACTCAGACAAATAGCTACTGAGCACATAGACCCTGTGAGCCAGTATTGTGCAGTAAAAAAGAGTCCTGGACTTGGAACTGAGGAAATCCTCATTTGTATCCTCTCTGGTTCACACTACTTTTATAACCCATGGAAAGTCAATTAACCTCTCTATCCTCAGTTTCCTCAACTGTAAAATGAAAGAAGTGGATTTTATGACCTCTAAGGTCCCTTCTAGCTTTAAATCTGTGATACTATAAACCTTGTTAGTGATACCCAAATAAGACAAAGAAGATCAATATTCTGGATCAAGTAGACATGTGACTATAAAAAAAAGGAAGTGGCTGGAGACAGTTGTTGGGAGAATGGTCCCAGCTGAAGGTCCAGGTAAAGACAAGTAGGAACAAAAATTTTGGGAGGAAATGGAAAGTAGATATTTTTGTGGGTTAGAATTTCAAAGTGAAACTAGCCCTAAAATGAACCTTCTCTAGCTCTTCCAGTATATTTTTAGATATATTTCATGTTTTTTCACTGATGAGGAAAGCTTTTTTAAATTGTAAAATCCAATGTAAATGTAAACTGTTATTTTGTACAAATGTTAGTATTGCCTATCCATTTAGATTGCAAGCTCCTTGAGGAGAGGGACCATGTCCTATGTTTTTTTTAAATGTATCCTAGTACAATGATGTCCATGATACTTAATAATTTATTTATTATGAGCATCTGCTTTATTAATGACATTTGCTGTATTTCTGAAGCTTGTTAGGTTAATAAAGAGCATATTAACAAATAGGTATATTTTTTTTAATAGAAATGTAAGTTCCTTGAAGACAGTTTTCTTTGGAGTTTGTTATCTTAGGAGTCCTAGTACCTAAAACAGTTCTTTGAACAAGGTAGGCACTTAATCAATGTTTTTTGAATGATTAAATTGCATTCTCCATATTCCACTATGGTGCCAACAATCTCTCTCATCTCTCCTTTAAGCAAGAATTATTTTTCTTTTAGTAATGAGTTTTTACCTAGAATAGTCAAGTTGTGGAAATTAGGTCAAATATGTGGCTTTATTTACTAAGTAGACAAATTATCTTTGTTCTCTTCTAAGAGAAAAGACTTTGTAGATTATCTAGTTCAACCTCATCATTTTATAGATACAGAAACAGTCAAAGTACATGGTACCACATGGCAAGATTGAGAATCAAATCCACATCCTATGACTCCAAATTCACCTTTCCCTAGCTCCATAGCCCAGGGCAGACAATTTCCAAATTGGTCAGAAGGATTTATTGGTGAGTGTGGAAGTCACACTAGCTGTGTGACTCTAGGCAAGTCATTTAATCTCTATTTGGCTTAATCCACTAGAGAGGGAACTGGCAAACCCATAAGGGTTGCTAAGAGTCAGACCCAATGAAACAGCAACAATAGATATGCCCCACACTGCTAAGCACTGGGGTTACAAAAAGAGTAAAAAGACAGTCCCTGCCCTCCCAAACTATGGACTAATAATGGTAGGGTCAGGAATCAGTAGCCTCCTTAATGATCACCATAAACCAAGAGAAGGCTCAACTAAAGCAGGTGAGATTCTGAGCTTTCCTGATTGCTCTAAATGAGCTACTTAAATTTTTTTCATGTGGAAAAAGACACAACCCCAAATTCCCTATCTTCTCCCCTCCAAAAAAAAGGCAAAAAAAAAAAAGATATATTTTGGGTGGCTAGGTGGCACAGTGAATAGAGCCCTGGCACTGGAGTCAGGAGGACCTGAGTTCAAATGCTGCCTCAGACACTTAACACTTAATTAGCCATGTGACCTTGGGCAAGTCACTTAACCCCAATTGCTCTGCATTCCCCCCTACAAAAAGCAAAAAAATAAAAAAGACACTTTAAAAGGATATAATGCTTTGTAGAACACTGATGTTTTGGAAGGATTTCAGAATATTCAGGGAAGCAAGATTAACCTCAAAGAAAAAAAAATTTGTTTCAGATTGCCAGATTTAATTATAGGTTTAAAAAATGTGCTCAATTAATGTAGCTATCCACTGAGCTGAGAATGAAGGAGCCCAGTAGTGAGCTTTTTAATTGCATAGATAGGTATAGCCAATTCCAGTTGTAGCCAAGCCAATGCCATTAAAATGGGCATGTGTAGTGTCTAAATATTATTCTAAACATTCTGCAAGTTGAGTGAGCTTTTTTTCCTCTGAGATATTAACTTAAACAGATTCTACAGTAGTGGGAAGGAGTGCTGAAGGGGGAGAGGAGGTGAGCCAAACTATGAAAACAGAACAGGTCTATTTTACCAACAACTTGAAACTATCCTTTGCAACAGGTTATTGAAAAACCATTGTATAAGGGGACAGCTTAAGACAGAATTGTGAGGTTAGCCAAAAAATAAATTAATTAATTAACACCTAGACACCCCTTCCTGTGCTCCTTTTACTCTCAATAGTACACCATAAATTCAGAAACCCCATGTCCTCATGCTATCTCACCCTTCCTTCAATTCAAATGTATTCTCATAGAAAAGGTGATTACATTCTCTAGTATCAAGGTATAAATGACTCCTCCCAGGGCTCTTTGTGTTTTAACAGATGCTATAGCCTTAATCCCTAAGGAGTCTAGTAAATCTTCAGTGAACCTGGGTAGAAATAGGTTTTTTGATGGAGGGACTGACTCTCCCCTCTGAAACCAGCTATTTCTAAAGTCAACTTTCATTGAAGGCAATGACTTCATTCCACTTGCTGCTGAGGTCATCACTAGCCTTTAGAAAATTAACTTAGGTAGAGTAGGGGATATATCTTAAAGCACCAGAAGCAACAATAAGGTTTTAACAACCCTACTTTCAAAGTGTGGCAAAAGCATCTTCTTCTTAGAGAGAGAAGATTAAATTGGAGGCTTTTGTATGGGTCCTTTTGGTGCCACCAAAGCATTTCACCATGCAGTGGTGCTGATAAGGACACAACCAGCAAACCTTGTTTCTATACATATTTGTAAAAATAAGTTTTTAAGTGAAGTATTTTGTTTTCCTAGTTTCTATGTTATCAATGTATGCCTATAGTGTTAATTCTATAAGTAATTGTATTACTAACTTGATTTAACATCTTTAATATGTTATTATTGTTAATTGCTAATAATGGCTTATATTTATTCAGCACTTTACGATCACAAAGTTCTTTTAAAATATTATGTTAGTTGAACTTTCCAACAATCCTGGGAGAAAGATTGTGAATTAACCCCATATTCTAGATAAGGCAATCAAGGCTCAAAGAATGGGGTCAGTCAGTAAACATTTATTAAGCAAGCAGCTAGCTAGCTAGCTTGGTGAATAGAAAGTTGGGCCTGGAGTCACCAGCTGTGTGACTCTAGGCAATTCATTTAACCTCTATTTGCCTTAATCCACTACAGAAGGAAATGGCAAACCCATAAGGGTTGCTAAGAGTCCAATCCAACTAAACAGCAACAACAAATGTGCCAGACACTGCTAAGCACTGGGGTTACAAAAAATATCGACAGTCACTACCCTACCAAAGTATAAGCGAATAATGGTAGGGTCAGGAATCGGATCTGAGTCTCCTAATTTTACTCCATTCTAATTTCATTCTCTTGAATACTGTGTGGTTTTCTGCTGTGGTTTGTTCTTTGTTCTCAAAGAGGTCAATGACATCAGGAAGGTAATGCCATGACTTTCAAGTGAATTGGATTTAAGTAAGGAAGGGCTGTGAAAAATCACCAGCTTCACTTTCTCCTCCAGAGCCATTTGGGTCCAGTGGCCAGAGATAGATCAAGTCAACTGAAGATGGACCAGGATGGCATGGGAAACCTTGGCATTTTTAAGCGGTCTTTCCGAGTTGTCACTTTGCTTGAGACAGCCCTTTTGAACATACCATGATAAACACTGCAGTACTGACCAAGACATTATATATACTAGTTATGGAGAGTTTTGGTAAGGCAAGTGGTAGACGTGTATATTGTGTGCATATGTGTATCTATTCAAAGATACTTGCTACCTTCCCTTCTTTCTCCATTCTAAGTACTGGGTACCTCAACCTTTTAAGTAAAACATGAGCAAAAAGAAAGCAGTAAAATTCAGGGTATGAAAAAATTTTTTAAATATATACCAATATTTTGGTCATTGGTACCAGTCAGTGGGATTAAGAAACACAGGAAATCACAACAATCAATATGCCAACAAGCATTTATTAAGCTCCTACTAGGTGCTAGTAATTGTGCTGGCTGCTAGGAAAGCAAAGACCAAAAATGAAACCCTTGCAACTTTCAAAAAGTTTATATTCTGTTGGGTGGGTGGGGGAGGTAGGGGAGGGAAGGGATATACAGAAACAAGTATATACTGAGTTCATCACCTTTTTATCAGGATGCAGGCAGCATATTTTACCAACAGTCTTCTGGAATCATAGTTGGTCACCGAATTGACCTGATTTCTTAAATCTTTCCAAATTGTTTATTTTTACAAAGTTGTTATCATTGTATAAATTGTCCTGGTTCTGCTCATTTAACTCCCAATAAGTTTGGACAAGTTTCCCAGGATTTCTCTGAAACCATCCCTTTCATCATCTCTTAGAATACAATAGTATTTCATTATAATTCATATATCATAATTGGTTTATTGACTAATTGATGGGTACTCCCTTAGTTTCCAGTTCTTTCCCCTCACAAAAAGAGCTGCAGAATGAGACATATATTTCTGCACCTGAGAAATGTTTTGCTAGATTATACAGGAGTCTTATTTATTTCATTTTGTTTTTAGTTCCAGTAGGGAGGGAGGGAGAAAAAAAATGCTTGTTAATTGAGAAATATAAAATTTAGCTTAAAAATATGTATGCATATGTGTGTTTAAATAATTAAACATATAATACTTACAAAATAAATGTGAGGTAATTTGGGGTGGGGGGACTCACAAGCAAATAGGATGATTAGGTAGGGTTTCAGATAGAAGATGGTACCTGACCAGAGTTTTGAAAGAATCAAGGAATTTTAAGAGGCAAAACTAATCAGGAAGAAAATTCCAGGCTTGGGGAAAAGCCAATATAAAGGTGGAGAAATGTGAGATGGAAATTCTAAGTGTAAGTTACATCAAGAAGGCCAGTTTGTCAGAACCAGAGAGTACAAAAAAAAGGGGGGGGGGGAGTAATGAGGTTGGAAAGGTAAGATAAGGCAGGGTTGTACAAAGCATTAAACGCCAAGCACAGGAGCTTATATTTTATTCTAGAGATCACAGAGAGCCACAGAATTTTATTCAGGACAACTACATCATCAGAGCTGCACTTCAGGAAAATCACTTTGGAAGCTGTGGGGAGGATGGAATGGAGAAGAGAGAGACTTGAAGCTGGGAGACCAATTTAGAAGCTATTGCAATAATCCAAGTGATATATAGTGAGGACCTGAAGTAGGGAGGGGAGAGAGAAATAGATTTGAGAATTTATTGTGAATGTTGGGTGATGGAATAAGTGAGTGAATTAATGAAAAATCATTTATTAAGTTTTTACTATGTTTCAGGCAGTGTACTCTGAGCTGTAGATAAAGATATAAGCAAGTAAAACAGTTTTTACCTACAAGTTGCTTAAATTTTAACAAGGGAAGATAACCCAGAGAGGGAACTTAAAAGGTACAGGGACACATGATGCAGCATTTAATTCTCTGATATGGAAACTAATTCCACCAATGCAAATTGGTAACTCATCTGTAAATTATTGGAAGACTATATTACTCTAACATCCTCTTACTGTAACATCCTATCAATAAAGAATTGTACATGAAAAGTAGTTTAAAGATATTAATAGAAATTGCAAATTGAGTGTTGATATTCTACTTTGAGATATTTCATATTTGGAGAGAAGGAATAAAATGGGTTATCAATGAATTATCATAAATGGGGAGAAAGGGTATAACTTAAATAAAAATAGACTTATTTAAATATTATTATTTTATTCCTCCTTAATTAATTCCCTATACCATTTATCACTGTACCTATTCCGAACCTTCTCTTCTTTCCTCAATTCTTCCATACTCCCAACCCCCACCACATTCTCTCAGCTGAGGACAAAAAAAATTGAGGCTTTTCTCCTGTAGTTCCCTCTCCTCATCTCATCTCATAATCCCTGATATTTCCTAATTTACTCCAGTTTTGATTTAATTGATCAATTGATTGATTGAAGAAGAAGCATACTTTCTCTTCATGATGAACAGCTTCTTTACATATATACTGGATCCCATTCTTTCCTATCATCTCCAACAGATCACCTATACTATCCTCTCTCTCTCTGTCTCTGTCTCTATCTCTGTGTCTCTCTTTCTCTCTCCTTCCTTCCCTCTCTCCCTCTCTCCTCCTCCTTCTCTCTCTGCATATATATACATTTACATACATACACATTATATACACACATGTATATGATATGTATATATGTACATATATAATATAATCTTGCTATCCACAAATCTCCAGAGTTTTCTCTCTCCTCATATCCTTTAAAAAACCATACTAGACCTCCCATCCTCATTAACTATCATCCTATATATCTTTTCTTTTCTTAATCAGACTTAGTCTATACTTGGTGCCTCCATTTTGTCTCCTCTAACTCTGTTAAATCCTCTGTGAGATGATTTCTGACCTCATCATTCAACTGAAACAGTTCTATTCAATTATCTTTTAGTTGCCAACTCTAATGACTTCTCAGTCTTCATATTCTTGACATTTCTGCAGTATTTGGCACTGTTGATCATTCTCTACTCCTTGATACTCTCTCCTTTCTGGGTTTTTGTGACACTGTTCTTTCTTGGGTCTCCTCTTACCTATCTGACAAGTCTTCATGATCCTTTGCTAGATTATCACCATGTCATGTACCCTGACTTTGGCTGTAACTCTAAAGCTATCTTGAGTCTTCTTCTTTCTCCATACTCTCACTTAGTGACAACATCTGCTTCCAAGGGTTCATTGTAATCTTCAGCTCTCCATGATGAATCCTTTGATAGCAACTTCTATATCCCATCACTTTTAATTCTTTTAATTTTCTCTCTAGAAGATCTATTACATCCATCCACTCTCTTTAATCACATGGTCACTGTCCTAGGTTAGTATTTTATCACCTCCCACTTGAACAATACTAATAGTCTTGTAAATGGTCTCTCTGCTACTAGTTTCATCTTTCTCTAATCTATACTACATTCAGCTGCCAGAATAATTTTCCTAAACCACAAGTCTGATAGATAGGTTGTGCCAAAAATAGAGTGCTGGACCTAGAATCAGGAAGAGTTAGATTCAGATCCTGCCTCAAACCCTTACTAACTGTGTGACCTCAAGCATTTAAACTCTGTCTATGTAAGATTTTTCATCTATAAAATGGAGATAAAATAACACCACCACCTATCTTCCATAATTGTTGTGAGGATCAAATGAAATAATATTTTGTAAAGTGCTTTGCAAACCTTAAAACATTATATAATTACTAGTTTCAGAATTTTTATTTCATAATTTTATTTCAAAATTCTTATTCTTCAAAGTTCAGCAAAAGTAAGACCACCTCCTGAGGTCCTGATAGGCTCTTGATGTAGAAGAGCCTTTAAGGGAAAAAATACATAAATAACAATCATAAACAACTTCACACGAGATTTGTAATCTGTGATGTAGGAGTCACTCAAGTCATACAGACTACATAACTCATCAATGCCTACTTTACCAGTGCAACTCTTGTTTATGATTTCCCATAATTTCACCAGAAAACATCCACCAAATGTACTGGATCTGCCACTGCAAAGCACTGACTGGCCATCAGTTAACCTTGACTTTTTCCCACATGACTGAGAGATTTTTTAAATTAGTCATCTCTTTGATGTTATCCTTCCAAATCAGCTTTCTCATATCCACCAAGTACCTCTAGACTGCCCTTTGTGTGACATTCAGCTTTAACTCTTTAAAGATTAGAGTGTGCCATGACTCATTGTTATACAATGTCACCAAAAGAATATTAATATTCGAAAGGGAGGGTAAGAAGCCAAGATTAATGTCAAGTTTGTAAACCTGTGTGACTGGAAAGGTGGTAGTACCCTTGATAGAAATAGGGAAGTCCAGCAGAGAAGTAATTTGGCAGGGGTAGGGAAGAAAGAATGAGTTGTGTATTAGAAATGTTGAGTTTGAGATACTTACTGGATCTTTGAAATATCCAATAGGTTGTTGGAAATGTTTGATTAGAATTTAGGAGAGAGAGTCAGATTGTGTATATAGATTTTGGAGTTATTTGCATGAAGATGATAATTAGATCTATGGGAGCTGATGAAGTTACCAAATAGCATGTAGAGGGAGAATAAAAGAACCCACAGAAGAAAATGACAGAGAACCCAGGGCAGACAAAGCAATGGATCAACAGAATAAGATCATTTTGTGAATAGGCGTGAGGAAACAAAGCATGATACAATGAACCAAGGGCTCAGTGAACTAAATTCAAAGAGAAATAGTAATCTAGGGAACTCCAAGGTCATGGGTACGCATTGATAACCCAACAAGATGCTGACTCTTTTTCAATACTTAAAAGAGCTCAAATCAAGGAAGGAAATACTACAGATCTTATGACTAGTAAACAAACAAAAAAAAAACACAACTCATAGGCACAGAGAAACTCAAAGAATTTCCAAGATATGGTCCCAAATTTAGGACTCTTATTCAGAATTTCATTTACTAGTCAAGGAGAAAAAGGACCCAGCAGGAAAACTCATGATTCACAGAATATTTCCATTATTTATTCAGCCTTAGCTCTGGTAAGAAAAAACTTTCCACTATTTTGACACAAATTATTTTCTCTTAAATTATCAGATATATTCCTGAGCTTGTGTGTTACACAATTCTTTAAAAAACAAAAAAAAACTATGGGGGTGGCTAGGTGGTGCAATGAATAGAGCACTGGCCCTGGAGTCAGGAGGACCTGAATTCAAATCCAGCCTCAGACACTTAACAATTAACCATCCGTGTGACCTTGGTAAAGTCACTTAACCCCAAGTGTCCCTCCAAAAAGGGGGTAAAAAACCTAAGAAATGATTCCCCAGGGTTTTGAAGTTATACCCTAAAACAAAGATTTAAATATGACCATGGCACAGAAAATCAAGAACTACAAAGTAAAAACCTATATGGCACCACTGAAGCATATTTGGTGCTTATGCTGAAATTGGCATCTTCTATTTAATCAGACTTTTATAAGACTTTTCTTTTTTTTTTCAAGAAGAACTCATGTGAAATAGGAACAACTAAGACTGCTTTCATTTCAAAGTTGAAAGAGCAGGACCTTCAATCCCACAGGAATGAAGTTCTTTAAGGAAAATAATTAGTATTTTTTCCTCTTCTTTTATATATTACACAATACAGTTTATGCAAAGATTTTTTTTCCTAACTCAGTTAACTGAAGTGCTACATTTCATCATCCTTCTCCCATCTCCTGATTGTAGCATGGTTAACTTCTAAAAGGTAATGTGAATGAAAAATGTGATATGGTTGCTTATTAAAGTTCGATGGCTTTAAGTATAAATCTAGCAAGGAATTCTGGGTCATCCATTCAAGGTCTAACCAGGTTAAGGTTAGAATGACTCAATACCAGAAATTTGGTAACCAAGTAATAAACATTCTGTCCACAGCAACTAATGAAACTGTCTACAAAAGACATAAAATAATATGTATAGATTTAAAATTGGAAGATAGGATTTAGATCATTTAATCCAATCCTCTCATCTTAGAGATGAGAAAAAGAAGGTTCATAGAAGGGACATGACTTGCCCAAGGTCATAAAGGTATTAAGTGCAGAGCCAGGAAGTAACCCCAACCCCTCTTATGGTGAGAGGGGTTCTGATTTGCATCAGTGAAGAGAGTATCCATACTGATATTACAAAATTTTTTAATAATAATAGCTTGCGTTTTTATAGTGCTTTAAGGTTTGTAAAGTGCTTTAATTGTTATCTCATTTAGTCCTTACAACAAAGCTAAGAGGTAATTGTTATTATTTTTCCCATTCTACTTTTTGGGAAACTGAGAACTACTTAGATTAAATGACTTACCTTGGGTCATAGCAAGTTAAGTGTCAGAGGAAGGATTTGAACTTATATTTTCCTTACATGGAGAGAGTATTCCAATAATAAAATTATATCCTAGAGAAAGGGATGATCCATGACTCCAAATGCTACAAAGAAGTAAAAAAAAAAAGATGAGGACCAAGAAAAGGTCATTGGATTCAAGAAAAATATACTTGGCAACTTTGGGGAGAATAGTTTCATTGAAATGTTGAGTTCAGAAGATTGAAAGGGACTTAAAAGTGACAGAAGGTAAAGAAGTAGAGGAATTTTGGAGGAATTTTTTTGTGAGAGGAAAGAGGGAAGTATTTTATAAACCTTAAAGCACCATAGAAATATGAGCTTTTCTCCTTATTAATGCCAAGTGTACACTCCAGACTTGTCAGGAATTGCTTGCTTGAGGGTTGTAGGCCCCACATCAGCCTTTATCTGTGCCTTCCAGCACTACCACTGGGTCCACTCAGATGGACTCTGAGTTATCAGTTACAACGCAAGAAAGAGATCTATGAGTCATTTAGACTATTCTCTAAGGATTGTAGTTTAATGCACTATTGGAAATAAGACCAAAAAATAGTATGCATGCTAACGAAGGGTGTTGGAAAGGAAAACAAATGAAATTTTGACAACCTGATAAAGTACTTGGCTGCTAAGAGAAGAGCAACTAAAATTATCAAGGAAGAAAATGGATGTATGGAGCTATAATGGACCAAAGAGAGCATAACTTTTCAATCTGGAAAGAAAAGTGTGGAGAGGGGGAAATGAATATACCTGATAGAACCATGAAGGCTATGCATAGTGTAACAGTCTCAGTCAGCAAATCCAGGAAGACTAGAACTATGGCTCACGTTTTGGGGTTTAAGGCTGTTTGAAAACAAATGAAGACAGAAGGAAGTAATGACTCATTGAATAATAAGCTTATGAAATATCAGCACAAGAAATTATACAGGAGTAGGCATTAAAACTTTGATTTCATTAATATAAGGAGCTTGTGACTGAGGAAACTTTCTCTACTCATCTAGCTCAGCACCTTCTTTTTAACTTCTAGTTTTAGAGAGTTGGTATAGAGCACCAAGAGGCTAAGTAAGTAGTTTGCCTAGAGTTACTCAGCCACTATATGTTAGAGGTGGGCCTTCCTAGTTTAGAGGACAGCTCTCATGTCAACTACAATATGCTGCTTCCCTGGTCATATAGGATGGAAATATAAATAGGTTCAAAATGACTAAGTTAAATTCATAAAGAATAAATTTATGCTAGGTTATTGTTGTTGTTACTGTTATTTGTCCTCCATTCTAGGAGAGGACCATGACATTAGAAAGGAGATGTCATGATTTCCAAGTGAATTGGATTTAGGTGAGACAGCTGTGTGCAAAATCACCAGCCTAGGGCGGCTAGATGGCACAGCCTCACTGTCTCCTCCAGAGCCATCTGGGTCCAGTAGCAAGATATAGATCAGGATGACTGGAGATGGCCCTGGATGCAGTAGAAAGCCTTGGCCTTTTTAAGTTAAGGTCTTTCCCAGGTCTCAGGTTATCATGGGCAATGCCCATTCAGTGATTAAGTCAAAGTAAAAAAAAGGAGGCAAAGAATGGCCTCTTTTACCTGGTCAAAAGAAAAGGGAAAAAAATCAGTCTGGGAAGGGAAGATCCTTTAGTCAAAACAGAAATAATTGCTATTTACACTCAGAGCCATCAGAATCCAAACAATGACCAAGTGAGTCTTGAACTGGGACCTACTGAAGGCCAATCAATGAGAGCCAGAGTGATTAGGGTTTGTGGCATGATCTACTAGGTACAGAAACTGAAGATGTTGAGGGGTGTACCTCTGGCCTCTTGAGGTTGCTCTTATTTATGACAACCCATTATATATTCATTGGCCTAACTACCAGAGACAGAATCTTGGATTGGATGGACCCATGAGACCCACCAGCATAGCCTTTTAAGTATTTTCCTTAGGTATTTACAGTAAAGGAAGTTCATAGACACAGTAGGTGCCCCTAAGGAATTCATAAGACACAGTAATTAGCTTTTGCGGACATATTCAAGTACAGCCGACATTGAATAGGAAAGAGTACCCTTAAGGGACTTGTATTCTTAGTAATCTCTCTTTTGCCCAAGGTTGATCATAAGCCTTTCAGGAAATGAAAATTAGCTCTTTATCAAGGACAGTTTGGGAGTCCTTGATCTAGTCTTTTGGGTCTTCCTACTTATCCTAACCATCTCTTTCTGTTAAAACTTTCCTCAGGGTAACAGAAGGAATTAAATTTCCAATTCTGATTAGCTGTTGCCGTAGTCTAGTGACGTCACTTCCTTCGGCTTCCATTTTTCTCATTTGTAAGATGAGTGTGAATACCCGGAAGCTAGGGGCCGGAAGTGGGAGGGGGTGGGCTGGTTGGGGGAGGGGAGGGGAAGTGGAGACCCTAGAGGAGCGGCAGCAGCCACGGGACCCTTCCCCCTACTTCCCCCGACTCCGAGGGGCTCGTTCTCACGGAGGGAGCCTGGAAAAGGAAGATAACACCTCTCCCCGACGTCCCTGCCTCAGCCTCAGCCCCAGCCCCCGCCATGGCTGAGACCCAGGGTGGGTGGAACAAGACCAACTCCTTCGTTACTGTGACAACCGAGCCTGTGAAGCGGAGCGTGGAGACCCGCAGCCTGACCATTAAACTTCGGAAACGGAAGCCGTCCAAGAAGGTGGAGTGGTCCACTGACACTGTGGACAACGAGCACTTGGGCCGCCATTCCTCCAAGTGTTGCTGTATCTACAAAAAGCCTCGGACCTTTCGGGAGAGCTCCACGGAGAGCGAGGATGAGCTGGACGAAAGCTGTGGTCACACCCACTGCGTCCGGAGCCACCGAAAGGAACACCATCGAGCCCCCGCCCCCCGGCCCCCAACCCCTCTGACCCCCCTCGCCGAGTCCTCCCAACCCCCACCTGACCCAGATCCCCGGAAGCGCTGAGCTTCGTCCTCCACCCCTGAATGTATCTGTGTCTATACTTGGGGATTAAACCCACTGTTTGACCCTCCCCTTCCTGATCCCTCTAAGTTTCCTGGAGGGGACTGGAGCGGAGGGCATACAAAAATCCTAGAGTGCTGACTTTGCTGCTGTTCCAGAACCCAAGCGTCCGGGCTCCTTCTGCCCTGGAGAGAGACCCAGGCATCAAGCTCCTCTTCAGCCGTGCCCATCCCTGTTATCAAGGACCTTTGCATCTCTTACTCTAGTCTCCAGCCCCATCCCTATCCAGCTTTGTGTTCTCACTGCCAAATTCCATTTCCTGGGATCCAAATCCTCGTAACTCCCAATCCTCTGTTCTCCGAATCTCTAGTACTCTCAAGAGTGGGCTTCATTATAAACCCGGCTTTCCATGCCAGGTCTCATTCCAAGCCAAGGCCCAGGTGTTCACTCTCTTTAATGACCCAACAGCCAAGCTGTGCTCCAATCCTGGCTTAAAGCACCTGCTCCAAAGTAGCCTAGGATCCTAATTCTTATTCATCAGCTGGAAAGGGGTTCAAGTTGTGTCTTAACTTTCATAAGTAGCCTGGAAAACGGCTACCCCTTCCAAAGAGGCAGACCTCAGGGGGTTCCCACTCCCCACCTCTTTTCTAATTACTACTCCTCAAAATATCTTTGGAAGATGATGAAGGGAGAAGGACAATTTCTCCTAATTTCCATGTCCCTTCTAGGCCTTTTGGCAAAGGAAGCAGAAATTCTGGCTCCATGGGTTTGATTCCCTCAATTTTCTGATTTTGCCATTGCTGAGGTTGGATCCAATATGTCATTAAGGGGAACCTAAAATGGGATGGAGAGGGAGCAAAGAGTTTGGGATTCCTTCCAGCTGCCTCACTCTCAAACCCAGAAGTACACCACAAATTAATGGGCCCCTCAACTCAGTTCTTAGGAGTGAGTGGTCTACTATCTCCTATGCCCTTTCCACTCATCTGTAAAGGTCAACCAACTCCACCTCTTCACTGAGATTTCTTTTATTGCAACAGATTCTCAAAATGAATAACCCAACATTCAAAAAAAATAGGGTGTTCAGATAAGTCTCTTCCACTTCTGATTTTCAGTGATTCTTTGAATATGGCAAGTGGCATATTAAATACATTCCTTCATTTAATAAGCATTTAATAAGTTCTTTGTTTCTGGGGCACTATGTTAGGTGTTGAGGATCCTAAAACCAAAAAAAAAAAAAAAAGATTCTACTGGAGAGAGAAAATGAAGGCATGAGTTCAGTAGTACCACATAATGTCAAACAGTGCCAAGCAAAGTAGAGCACACCCTCTCATACTGCAGCTGAGGATCTGGCTCACCTTTAGGCCTGTGGACATGGCTAGAATGAGCCAGTTGAACCGAACTACATATGGACTGGCCCTGGGTTACCCTTCAGCTGGAGACCAAATCACTTTGAATAGAACAGGTCTATTCCCTCTCCGTTCAACAGGACAACACAAATATCTGAATCAAACTAGAGGTAAAATCTGTGGTTTTCATTTTCTTTTTCAAAGGCTCTAGAATTATCTGGAAAGACTGACCCAGAACCATAACTAGGGTGGAACAAGTGTGACTTTGCACCTAGGGTGCCAGAATTTAGAGGACATTAATGACAGTTACACTCCTTCCAAAACAAAGAAACAAATGAGCATAGCACTTAGTTGGCAAAAATCTTAAAAATAGGAAGCTGCCAAATGGTGCATGATTTTACCACCTCGCTTCAAATGCCATTGCCAAAACCCAAGTGATTTTCTTTTGGATATATGTCCACCCCCACCCCAATTGTATTTGTCTTTTAAAAATTTATTTGAGGTTTATCTGCTGCTAATTCTGGGGAGGGAGGGTTGGCATTTGTCTCAAGTCCCAACAATTCTGGATACAGCTTTATTTGAACTCAGTTAATAATTACAAATAAATTTCTGTGAAAACTAAAAGTGTTTTGGGGAAAATCTGTCATGGAATGTTTGATGCATGTTTGAGCAGTGGTTCATAAGGAAAAGGAAAGGTCCTTTGGGTAAGACGTCCATTCTTGTTCTTATAAGCACCTCAGTTGCATGCAGGACTGCTTTCTAAAAGCCTTCCAGCATGTCTTCTATGGTTAACTGGTTAAAGCAAGTGCATAGAATGCCCTCTTCTTTCTGCAGAGTATTGCAAAAATGAAACAAACCCATCCAGATTGTGTCTACTCTCCAAGCAATTTAGAAGTAAACAGCCAAGGAAAAACTTGCCTCAGTGTGCCCATGTAGCTCAGGAGAGAACGATTTATTTTCAGAAGCATTCAATTCTATTCTTTATAGAATTAGCTTTATCTTGTAGTTTTCTCTTGCAATAAATGTAATTTGTATGCCCAATCAGAAAAAAATACCGAGATATTGGTGAGCTAATCCCCAGAGAGACATTCTGTGGGACTGAAAATTCTAGTGAGAATCAGTTATTAAAAGGAGTAAAATAAATAGGATAATATGTTGTGTGTAGGCATCCCAAATGCCAAATATTACTACCCATTTCCCAATAGAGTGATGTTAGATCAGGGATTATTAGCTTGTGGTCCAGAGACCCCCAAGGAGTCAGTGGAGAGATTTCAAAGGGTCTGTAAATGTGAATGGAAAAAAAATTTTATCTTTATTTTTACTATCCTTTGTTTTCCTTTGTAATTCTCTGTACTTATTTTATACATTTAACAATATTATTCTGAGAAGAATTCCATAGACCCCAACTGATTGCCAAAGGCATCTATGACATTAAAAAGGTTTAAAAACTCCTGTGTTTGATGCTTTCAGCATACTTTGTCCTCACATCAGCAAGAGTGGGTGGACTGAGTGATTTTATCGGAGTAGTTAATAAGAAAGTGAAATTCACTATTTTGGAAGCCTCTGGAAATGTCTGAACATATTCTAACTGATTTCAGGCCCCAGTGGAAAAGGGAATGTGAAGACTGGTTCTTCAGATCTCTGGTAATTCAGGTACTGTAATCTGTCAGATTAGAAATGGCCTCAGAATGAGTCGAATGAACCATACTAGTAAAGATGGCCAGATATCTGCAGACAAAAAGGTGGCCAATACCCTGTGCCTCCACCTAAGTGCTTCCAGTAATTCAAGGTTGGTTAAATCACATATAGTACTATTCATCTAAAATATTTTCCTGTCAGTAGGTAGGTAATGTCACATTCCAGGATTTTTATGGCCTAGAGTGAAGAATTAATGACCTGTGGTGAATCTGCAAATAATCATATTCAATGTTCCATGTAGTCATTAGGTAACACACAATTACTTAAAATAACTATTAAAAGTCATTTGCTTAAAAATATTTGGGGAGCAATTAGAATACTTTTAATTTTAACATTTCTGGAATAATTTTTACATGCAATTTGAATTTCTTATTATGGGATCAGCTGCCTCTGGACAAGATGCAGTTCTGAAAAACTCAGTGCTAATTCTCAGATTGCCTCCCACATGTCTTTGGGAATGTTTATATTTTGTCATAAGCAAAATCTGTCAATTATTTTTTTTCTCTATTCTAAGGAAGCCAACAAAGATGAAACACCTGCATTATGTTATCTCCATGCCTGTGTTGAATTGTGCCAGGGGCTATATTTCAATAATAATGATGATGACAGTGATAATGAGCTGACATTTATAATCACTTCAAATTTGAGAAAGCACCTTTTTGAACCTCACATCAACCCTGAGAAGTTGTCAGGACAGTTATCTTTTCCACTCTACACATGAGGAAACTGAGGTTTAGAGAAGGCAAATGACTTGCCCATCGTCCCATGAGAAGGAAAGTCTGAGAAAAATTTTAAAACTAGGCATTCCTAGTTCCAAATCCAGTGTTCTATCCATTATGTGGCAATATCTCTTGAGAAACCAGAAAAATAAAATTAGGCATGACACTAGGTAAAACATTTCTCCAGATTTATTTGGTCTTAGGTGCCAAATTGTAGAAGGGTTTTAAGACCAGCAGATTTTTCCAGACACGTCCTTGCCAATTTGGGGTGCCCCTTTAATTTTGAAAAATATAATAATTTTACTAAGGAAGTGATATCCTCCATAGTTGAATAGATCGGCTCATAGTTTGCCCCCCCCAAGTGCTTGCCATTATTTGACTTTTATTAAACATTAAGTCATCTTCTTGTTATGAATTCTGCTTCTTCAGGTGAATTGCCCTGGGGGCTTTCTTTCACTGGGAATCTCATTCAGTCTGGATGATCTTCATCCATCTTTATTTTCTATACACACCCTCAATCTTCATGTCTATAAAGAATCATGACATATCTAATACTGTGAAAATTGATCAGAGTCAAATGTGTCTTTTTTTTCTGTGTCTTTATTGAATTATTCAGTATCGTATCTACTCCACAATTTATGGGAGACTGAAATTTTCGATACCCCAGTTCTAATCTGATGTAACACAGTTGATAAATCGAACTACACTGAGTTAAGAGAAGGCTTGTAAGCCATTTACGCCAAATTCCACTAAGAATAGAACTGAAAACCAACAGGGTCATTCCTCATAAGATTCTTTGCAGGCCTGAGCTATTCCCATCAGATTTCCAAGGACTCTGGTTCAGGCAAGATTTGAATCAATGTCTTTTCGATAAGACGGATTAATTTGTTAGTCAGGCCTTTTGCTGACATAACTGAAATAGGCTTTCCCTAGAGAGATGCTTTGCTTTTTGCTAAGTAATTTGAAGGAGAATTTCTGTGGTGTTTCTTACTTAAAATGACAAATTCACTTAAAAGAATCATGAATACAGAGTAGGCGATAAGAATGTCATTCAAAATACACTAATATTTCATAAAGGTTCACTTTTTCACTTTGCTCTGGTTTATAGGAACACTTACCAAGTAGTTTCTCAATTAGCTCACTACCCTTTTAAAGAGATGCCATTTACTTTAACATCCATTTTGTGCTGAATTGCCATTAGAAAGAGTATTGGACTATCAGACAGTAGACCAGAGTTCTAATTTCTGTATCAATTATAATTAGCTGTGTGATCCTAGCTGTAACATCTGTGTCTCAGTTTCCCCATCCAAATGGAGAAGATAATGACTAGCCAACCAAATCCACATCATTCTTGTTAATGTCTAAAAAGCAGTATGGTATCAAAAAAAGGAGTGTGGAGTCAGGAGATAATGGCTTCAAATTATGACTAACATATACTGATTGTTAGTCCTTTGTGCTGCTTGTGTTACTTTCATCTCTCTAAGCCTTAGTTTCCTCATCCGTAAAATAGGGGCAATACTAGCTCATAGGATGGTTATGAGGAAAATATTTGGAAAATCTTAAAGTGCTATTAAAATATGAATTATATATGTGATCAGTTAAGATCACATATAATATGCAAACATGAGGTAACCTGGCACCATGAGAGCTAAGTTGTAGACATGCCTAAGAACCTGATTCAATACTGTGAAGAGGAGCGACATGGACATTTAAATGACAAATCAACAGAACAGAAAGAGCTTTGGCAGTATGAGAAAAGAACCTGGAAGAGTTTTAATTATGAATTTCTTCAAGTTGGCTTGTATCCTACCAAGTTGCTTGGATGCTGTTCTCTAGGTTTCTCTGCCTGCTAGAAGAAATTGGTGACATTTTTAAATGGCAGTTGATGCTGAGAAGACAAATGATGCCTAGGCCCAGACAGCAAAGCAGAGTGATGCCCAAAACCAGTAACAGCATTTCTTAATAAAAGCAATTTCTCATCTCTTGCATGTTAAAAGGTTTCTTCCCCTGAACCCAAAAGTGAATTGTCTCCTCCAAACAGTCCTGCACTTCTCTCTTTTAGCGAATAGTGAAAAATTGCCTGGGTGTGAAAGTAAAAAAAATTCTCAGCTCTTTCAGAACCATGAGACAACTCGTCAGTCACAATGATAGCTCCATTCACAAACTGACACTCTTAAATCATGTAGGATGGGGGGGGGGAATATTATCTAAAGGATTTAGAGACAAGAGAATAATAGATCCCTTGGATACTTCAGAATAGAATGCCAGAGATAACTAAATTTCAATGTCTTGTATTTTCCCTGTCTTGAAATTCTTTTTTAAAAGAATTTCTAAATTGCCTGGTGAAATAAATGCTGATAAATCTTCATATTACTCAAGTAGCTTCTGTAAAAAGTTATTCTACTTATAGGCATCCTAGTATAGAAATATAGAAAAACATACAGACATATATAAATGCATATATCAGACAAAAAAATACAGACTGAAGCTATTTAGCAATTCAGAACCATGAAAACTTTTCCCAGTCTTGGAAAAGTTTGGGGGGGGGGTGTTTGCTTATTTTTGTATTTGTTGTTTTATCCATCCCTACTCCTTTTTTACATGCCTGGGTTGAAATAGCCTACTATATTTTAACAGAAGCTTTTACAAGGAAATGTTTACTTCAGAAGTATAACCACAAATATATACAAATACAGTCTTCCAACACATGGGAAGTATAAAACTCTTCCTACCACCTACATATATGCAGGGGCTCAAACTCCCAGGTGGTGTGGGAGTCACCTCTGTCATGTGAAACTGAGGAAGACAAGCAACACAGAACAGAAACAAACACCACCAGTCCGATTTCTGGGAGCCAGGGTATAACAGAGGCAGTAAAGGCAGCAGGGGATGGTATGTCTTTCTCTTCTCAGGGGTTCACTTCTCAGCATCTATTCTGAGTGCTGAGCACAGCAGGTGAGAATTGTCAAATAAAGTAAAGCAGAAAAAGATCATGATAGAAAGAGAGAGCAAGTGACTCTGTCTCGCCAGTTTTAAAGAAGCAGGGAGTCAATCAAAGGAGGCTCCCCTACCAACATGGTAGGGGAAGCAGTGGACTCCATGTTGAACAAACTGTTCGTGCTGTAAAGGCTCATCAAGGGTCTCCACATTAGGAATATTGGGCATACCGAGAGAAGCCCAGGTTACATTTTTCTTTGTTTTTCACATTAGAACACTGATAACTGGACACTCCTTTCAAGGGACAGAATATAGAGTTCAGTTGTGAAGGATTAGTGTGACTATTGAGTGAAAGGAGTGAAGACTTCTCAGACTATACTCTAAAATCTAGTAAGGCTTTTTTTTTTTTTTTGTGGGAAACAGGTCCAAGTTCCCCTTCACCGCAGATCACATGATTTACAAGGACTCAAAACTCAGAGCAATAGGGAGCCACCCCTTTCCTCAGTGACGCCTCAGCATAAGATATGCCGAATAAGGACAGAAGTACTTTCTCAAATGTGCATTGGGTGGCCTACAGTTTCCTTGTTCCTGTACTCGAGGTAGATTGCCACGCTTAGATTGTGTGCCTGACTTCCAGCCAGTGGAAAAGTCAGCGGGGAGTGGGGGAGAATTCTGCATTAAGGCTTTATAACTTCACCATTTCCTTTTGTAAATTGCTTCTCCTCCCTATTTGTCAGAGGGAGGGTGGCCCTTTTCGCAAGATCTTAATAAAACATTCTTTTCTGCTCCCTACCTTGAGAACCTCTGAGTATTATTTGGGTAAGGATCTCTGTTGCACACAGTTTGGGGGTACACACACTATTGAATGTATTTTGTGTCCCTGCTATGATGTAAAGCATCATAGAACCATGGACTTCATGGACAGGCATGACACATGATTTTACCCTCTCAGCAGCAATTAGGCTCTATCTCTCTGTCTCTCTGTCTCTGTCTCTGTCTCTCTCTGTCTCTCTGTCTCTGTCTCTGTCTCTCTCTCTCTCTCTCTCCACACACACACACACACACACACACACACACACAATATGGAGGGGGCACAGGGAAGGGAAAGGCAGTAGCAAGGAATGTTCGACAACTACCTGATAGTTATTTCCATGTTTTCACTTGTCAAAAAAAAATAGAAGTAGAAGTCTACTTACTAGTTTAGGTGTTTGGCAGGAATCTTTAAATTGTTTACCATTAATCCCCATCTTTTGTTACTTACTAGAGTAGGCTTACCTCAGGAGGAATTAAAGAGGAAACTTTCCTGGGTCCACTATATGGTCGTGAACAGAAATCATGGAAAACATCTAAATATGTTTTATTTAGAGACCAACATGACTACATTTGCACCATGAACCTCATAAGATAGAATCAGAATGCTATACAGACCTTGCTCAACTATTTTCTCTTTCCTAACACAGGTATCAGTGGAACTTCTAGAGTCCATTTCTAATATAGGATGCTAACTGTGTTTCTTGGTTCCTAGACTGATGGTTAACAGTGTTGAGCAAATACAAAGTTGGAACTTTTGCCACTATTAGGCTTCACCTACAATTTCTGATTTAAAGAGTGTAAAGTAGAAACAAATAGAATCTCAATAGATTCTATCTTATTTTGAAACTAATAATAGATATAGAAGATTTGAATCTAGCCAGCTAATGATCCTGAGGACAACAGCTTAAGACTGAGGTGGCTAAATCTTCAATTAATTGAAGTGAGGCCTCTCACAATTAAGGGACAGAAGGAACTATAGTTCCCAACTTTTCTGTGTTATGAACCTTTGGCAATCTGGTGAAGCCTCTAGACTCCTCAGAATTATGTTCTTAATGCATAAAATAAAATAAAGAGGATTACAAATGAAACCAATTATATTGGAGTACAATTATCTTTTTTTTTTAAGTTCGTAGATCCCAGGTTAAAAACTGACCTAGAGACCATCCCAAGTTCTTTGTCAAACAATCCATTCTAGGTCCTTTGCCTAACTCTGTCTGAATAGCTACTTAACTGAATTTTTCTCTCTTCTCACCCCTACTTAAGACTCAAATAGCTTAATGTGTGGCCTTAGGGAAATCAATTAACCTTATTTCCTCTTATATAAAATGTGAGATTTGAACTAGATAATTTCTAAGGATCCATACAGCTGTACATCTATGATCCCATGATTCTAAGGAAGATCCAGACCCTAGCATTTTTTTCACTTCACATGGAATTAAATATCCTGAATCTGATCTAAAAAGAACTGTTGGAAAAAAAGTAGAAATCTACTTCAAAGTTTTGGTGTCTGAGTTTGAAAGTAATCTTTAAATTGTTAATCATTCTTCCCTGCTTTTAATTATTCAGTGGAGCAAGCTTACCTCTGGAGGAGATGAAGGGGGAAATCTCCTAATTCCCAAGTGTGTTCATCATTCCTGAAAATTTCTATATTTATGCTTAGAGGCATTTGGTTATAATAAAATTCTTTGCAAAAATTATTCTCCTATATCGATAAGATAGATGACAGTATATAGAGAGACATCTTTGGCAAGTAATAAAACTGAAAAAACTGCCATGAGTCAAACAACTTTTTAGAAATAATAGCTTATTTTCTCCCCAATTACATGTTAAAACATTTGTGGAGTTTTTTTTATAAAGTATTGAGTTTCAAATTCTCTCTCTCCTTTTCCTCCTCCCTCCCCAATACAGTAAGCAATCCAATATGGATTATATATGTGTAACATGAGCCAAACAACTTTAAGAAGTTGTTCACAGTTAACAGTCATTGAAATAGTCAGAAGGGAAAGGAATCTGGCCTCTTTAAAGAGGGATGATAGATTAATTTAGGAGATACCCTGAATGAGTGCTAGATGGGGCTCTGTGTAGGGGTGAACCTATCTCCTTTAGAGGTCAAAGCCACTAAGAAAAGAGAATAGGAAGCAAGAAGTGATTGGAACTGAAGAAGATGGGGATGTATAATGTATGCTGTGTTATCAATTTTTAAAAATTAGTTCTGGCAAAATTGCAGAGACATTTGTGACCAAAACCCTCTGAAATTAAAAACAAAACTCAAAGCAAAAATATGATGAATGGAAATAATACCTAAAAATGCTGGCCTCATACTAGACCTTTCCATCTCTCATCACTATACCTTACCACTGGCTATCTCCTTTGCCTAGAATAATCTTCCTACACACTTTTGCCTTTTAATATTCGTGCCTTCCTTTAAGACTCAGTTTAAATTCCACCTTCTGCAAGACATGTTTCCTGGTCCTCCTAGTGCCTAGCACTTTCCTTACTGAGGTCACCTTTCATCTACTCTGTATTATCTTGTTATTTACAAGATATATACTGAATTTGTAGTTATGTAAGTGTTGTTTGCCAAATTGGAATGTAAGCTCTTGGAGGGCAAAGGTTATTTTTGCCCTTTTTTTTCTTATCCCCAGTACCTGACACATGTTAAGGTACTTAATAAGTGACAGGTAATCAAAGGGGAAAATAAATGTTTATGAAGTATCTTACAGCATTTACTAATATTCTCAATTATGGAATTTATGGATGGTCAGCCATCACATCCTTTCCACTAAGTTCCTTATAAAATGATTAGTCAGGACAAAATAGGACTAAAATGTATTTATAAAAATAAATCAGCCTCATGTTATCTGGTACCATTAGTATGAAACTTTTTTTAAAAATTAATTAAGATTTCATTCCAAAGGCTTTGCCACTTCAGAAAGACTGAAAACCCCAGATCCATTATATCCAGTTTCACCATGGGATGTCACACTTAGTTGGATATTTTTAAATTCATTCATTTATTCAATAAACATTTATTATCTGAAAATGTTATTCATTTCAGTAATGATCAAGCAATACTATAAAATACGAACCTCCAATTTACTAATATGTTCTCATTGTTTCTAGGAATGATTATTCTATAGCATTTATTTTGTTAATCTCAGATTATAGTTCTTCATACTTTTCCTCTTCTATTTTTTAAAAAATTAGTATTTTCACTAAGTCCCATTCCTTGATTAGCAGAGGAAAATCTTTTAGGCATAGAGAAGTGATCTTAACCCCTGCAAGGTTAGATGGGCAACATTTCATTTCTTGACACATGTATTATTACAGATTATTTCTGAGCCATAGGTTCCCAAAGTAGGAAATACCACTCCCTGGGGGGCACTGGAAGGATCTAGGGAGTGGTAGTAACCTCAGGTGCAACTGGGCACTATTGAATAAAAATAAGGGGGCAGTGGAAGCATAAGAAAAGATAAGAATATTTTGAAAAACTGTTCATACATGTCTTATCTGTTGTGTAACAGAATTAAAGTTGTAGTCATTACATTATTTTCCAACTAAACACACAAAATGCAAGTTATAAGTGATCAGTGATCAAGTCCACCTACAGGTCTTAATAAGCAAGTGTTGGTAGACAAGCTTGTCACACGTTGTCCGGAAGTCCAGCATGTATCAGCAGGAATATGAGCATGTAATGACTTGCTTAAAATAGGTTACATGACACAATATTGTATTATCAGAATTTCAATGCAGGAAAAAAACAAATTTACAATAAATTATTAAATTTAAGGTGCATCGTTTTTTTAAAAATATATTTTTCAAAATGACACAAAATTTTTTAAAACATTAGAGGGTTAAAGAAAGTAGATTTACAGAGGTGTGCTGACTAATTTTTTTAAAGGGGGCAGTAGGTCAAATAAGTTTGGGAGTCCCTGCTTGAGCTATAATGATTAGTGATTTTCACTGGGACCCTGAGACCAAGAGTAAATCAACAAGACATCCAAGGGACAAGATACCATATATGTCTTCCTAAAGACTGGTCAGCAGATACCCAACTGATAAATGGTCAAAGGATATGAACAGGTGGTTTTCAGAGGGAGAAATTAAAACTATCATAAAGCCATGCACAAGCAGCTTTCCAGAAGAATGCTACTGTGAACAGCTTTTAAGGTTCTGATTATACAGTATAATGAACACTATTTATTCCGTAACAAATCAAAGCAAAACATTCACAGAAAATCAAGGTACAGCATGCACAATATTACAACTTATCACAGAAAATCACAATATAGTATTCACAACAGCTTATCACTAAAATGTCCACATAGTTTCCACCATAGTGGCCACAAAGTTTGGACAAAGAACAATCATCTCAAAGTACAATAGTCAAAGTCTTCCACTCCTGGGGCACACTAAGTTAACTCAATTAATCACTTATTCAGCAATCAGTTACTAAGTATCATTAATCACTAGGTACAATCATTAGAAAATACACAGACCCTCCACTCTTAGGTCACCAGTAAACTACAATTTCATCACTACTCAGTATCCATGGAGAGGTCTTTTCATCTTGACTCAAGGCAGGCAACTCCTACCTGAACCCACCAAACAGTCACCTGGATTCAAAGGCAGACAGCTCCCAGTTCCTTGTCCAGCTCTCTCTGTAAGTCCTGCTCCACACTGAAGTCCATAGGGTCCAGTCCATCTCAAATCCTTCACAATTTCTGTTCCCGGGAATTCAAGGCTTAACCAAGACACACACAGACAGAGTCTTAGCATCCAGGTCATGCTTCCTCAGTCTTATGCAGCTTGTTCAAAAAAAAATCAAAATCACCTTATCCAGCCTGGGGAGTGGGGGGAGAAGATCCTGGGCTCCTGGGCTCCTCTTCGGCCTCCTGGGTTCTTTTCAGAAGAAGCTCCACCACCACAAGTTTTAAGGAAATTCTGACTGTTCTAGACTCTCATTTCTCTTCTATAGCTGCTCTGCCTCCAGATACTTGTCCCAAGAAATTCTGATCATTCTTCTCTGGGGCTTTTCCTTACATACACAGCATTAGCTACTTCGTGTTTCAGCCAACCCCTTCCTGTTACATCAGGAACAGGGGTTCATACCTTCTGTTTCTTTCATAGAGGTTTGATTAGTTACTAAGTGCTAAGAATCTGCTTACTTGCCAATACAAAAAGGGGTCTTCAAATTCTAATTAATTACCATTACAGCTATCTATAGTTATATGAAAAAATTGTTCTATGTCACTATTGATTATAGAGATGCAAATCAAAATAGCTCTAAAGTACCACATCACACCTATCAGATTGGCTAACATGACAAAACAGGAAAATGATAAATGTTGGAGATGTGGGAAAGTTGGAACACTAATTCATTTTTGGTAGAGCTGTGAAATGATCCAGCCATTCTGGAGAGCAATTTGGAACTATGCCCAAAGGGCTATAAAAATGTATATAGTCTTTAACCCAGCAATACCACTTCTAGGGCTATATCCCAAAGAGGTCACAAAAATGGGAAAAGGACCCACATATACAAAAATATTTATAGCAGCTCTTTTTTGTGTTGACCAAGAATTGGAAATTGAGGGGATGCCATCAATTGGGGAATGGCTGAACAAGTTGTGGTATATGAATGTATTGGAATACTATTGTGCTATAAGAAATGATGAACAGGCAGACTTCAGAAAAACCTAGAAAGACTTATATGAACTGATGCTGAATGAAGTGAGCAGTACCAAGAGAACATTGTACACAGTAACAGCTGCACTGTGCAAGGACTGATTATAATAGACTTAGTCCTTCTCAACAATGCAAGGACCTAAAACAATTTCAAAGGACTCATGATGGAAAATGCCATCCACATCCAGAGAAAGAACTATGGAGTTGGAATGCAGAGTGAAACAGACTATTTTCTTTTTTTTTTTTTTTGCTGTTTGTTTTATTTTGTTTTGTTTAGTCTCTTGGTTTCTCCCATTCATTACAATTCTTCTATGCAACATGACTAATGTTAAAATGTGTTTAATAGAAATGTGTAGAGTCCATATCAGATTTCATGCCATCTGTAGAGGGAGTAGGGAGAGGAGAGAGAAAATTTAAAACTTATGGAAGCTAATGTTGAAAACTAAAAATAAATAAATTAATATTTTTTTTAAAAGACTGGTCAACAGATCAAACAAGTACAAATAAAGGGAACTTGACTAGGAGACTAACCACTAAAGTTGTGTAGCTCACTTACACCAGAGAGTCCATTGTAGTTTCTCATTCCCTTTCTTCCTCATAGATAGTCTCTCCTGTTACAGAATTGTATTAAACAGTCTCACCATATTTACTAGAATTGGTAATATTGCTTTTTTTCTTATAAATAAACCATGAAACATAGCATAGAGTGAGAACATTTTTATCATGGGTCAGCATCCCATCCCAGCTCTTGTTTTCCTACCTATACAACCCCACTACATTGCCTCTCTTTCAGTCCTAAAAGACTGTTAGGTACTGATACATTCAAGAAGACTATAAGATCCTATAGAAGTTAATGTTCATACAGATGATATGTCATAAAGACAGTTCAAATATCAATTGTTTTTATCCTAAGCTGTTCAATTAGCCTCACCTCCTTGCCACCATTCTCTTTATAAAAAGTAGCATAATTAATAATTTCATTAAAAAGATGGAAGATGAAAAATAGTACTTATGTTTTTAAAGAACCTTTTTGTAAGCCCTGAATAAGATATCAAATAAATTTGAAAATGTGCTTGAAGGTTCTGGAGGTTTTCAAAGCTCATGCTGGGAGGGTACATCTGTATTCTTTCCATGCAAGTCACTTTCCTTAAGGCAAAACAAGTCTCTTTGAAACTGTCAGTTCTTTGGAGAAAATGTTTGCTTGATTTAAGATAAATTTATTAGTTTAATTAATGAACCACAGAAACCCTTGACATTTCTATTTAATCAATCAAAAGTAAGTAGGTACAATAAGTCCTTGGTCAATCTGAGAGGGTCAGAGGAGCTTTGACTCATTGGATGAAAGATGACATACAATAGGTGAGGAGAATAAATTATGCCTTCTGGAGCTACATATAAAAACACCGATATTGTTTGGAACTAGCTAATTTAGCCATGGTCAAATCTAGGGATAAAGAACTCCTGAGCATGAATTGCACAAGTGGGGATAGGGGTGGTAGGAGAGGAGAAATAGAGGGAAATCACCTACTGACCAGGTATTAACCTCATGATCCTGAAAAGTTCAGAAGAGGTGGAGTTTGCATTGACACTGATAGCAATATCCAACAGATTCAGTAGCATTGTCACTATAGCAACTATCAATATGGCACCATCTGCACTGGGAGCTAGCTGAGAGACATCTTGAAGGCAACACAGACATACTAGAGTAAGGCAGTTCCAAGAGTACAAGGATAGTGATCTTCAGAGCTTAGCAGAGAGCTATGCCTAAGAGGAACTTCATGAAGACTCCATGAAGGGAGAAATGGACTTTTAGTAACCAGCAATTGTGTATTTTCCCTTTAGCTATATGTATGCTCTAAGTTTGAGTCCTTTCTCCCCTAAGAACTTGTGTCTGTAAGGGGAGAGTAAACTGATTTGAGGAGTTATTTCTTTTCTTTTCTTGAGACTGGGTCTTCTTATTTTGCCTAGGCTGGAAGTCCGATGGTGTAAAGCCAATCATGAGCATCTCTCCTGGGGATTGCTGCTGTGAATAACTTTAAGGATCTAATGGCATAGTATAGTGAACTCTCTATTTATTCATCAATAAACTGAAGCATAACATTTACAACAACATAATGTAATCTTAAACAAAACATATCATTCAGTATATCTAATAGTCATTTTTAAGGGGTAGCAGAAAATACAAACACCATCCACCCTAGGTCACAGTAAGTTACAAATCTCATCAGTCAATACAGAGTATCCAAAGTAAAGTCCTCTTTTATCTTGAGGCTGGCTTCCAAACCCTACAGCTCCTCCTCCACAGGCTGACCACTCCCAACTCTTGCCTGGATTCACACATAGGCTCATGTTTCCTCTCTCAGCTCACCAGGGATGTTCCACTCTAAGCTCTTTGCAGTTTCTGTTTCTAGGAAAACAAAACTTAACAAGGCTACAACAATATTTCACACATTACTAGCTTTATCATCTCAATTCACTTTCTGTTTGAGAAACCAATACAGAACAGGCAGGGCTGCTGTCTGAGAAATCAACACAAAACAAGAAACAGGACTTCTGTCTGAGAAAGTAACACAGATTGAGATAGATCAACAACATTATAAACATTCTCTCTCTCATTTCTGCCTGCTCCCAGCTCTGCTCCTGCTCTTATCTGTTCCTTCCTGTTCCACCCTTTTTGCTAGCTCCTCCCACCATGAGATTACATTTGGCCTATTAAGATGCAGGGGAGGTCTTCAAATTCCCTTTGGCCTATTAAAGATAATACAATGTATACTGTTTACAATCAAAGACTCAAAGGCACTTGATTAGCTAAAAATCAATCCAGAAAAACAACAAAAAATTTCTATTTTGCTTGCCATTACATATGGCCACTAGTGAGCCCAACCACATTGTTTATTAAGATGGAAGCTTTGATCTCCATTTATGACCCTCCTTAGATAGTCTGGCACACACTTACCCAAGGTCCTGGTGATTCACTGTACTTGTCCCTGACTTAGTGCATACACTGGTCATCTTTAAGCATACTGCAGCTCAGAACTCACCAATTCAGGCAATCTATCACCCTCAGCCTCCTTTTGTAGCAGGCTTATAGGCAAATGCCACCACACTCAGTCACTCTCTATTTTCTATTTTAGTCATGTTTTTTTCAAGCATAGCACATCTATCATTTGCTCTAAAAGTGAATCTGAAATATAGATTCTAAAGAGAGGAGATGTGAGAGCTGCTGTCAGAGAGAGCCAAAGAAGCAAAAGGTTTGGAAATTCCTGTGTTTTTTTTAGTATTATTGAGAACCTCTTTGCTAATTTCTGGTAATAAAGTTTGCAGTTAGTTGTGCAAAGGAAAACAGAAGCAAATATTGAACCGAATTCTCTTGTTCCCCCTTGCCTCTCAGCTAGTTAGCTAGTTGTATCAGAAAAGTTTAGTCATCTAGAGGCAATAGTAACTTTGTAGTTACTGTAGTACTAGTGTAGGAGCTATAGTACAATCACTAGTATAAGATATAACATATCTTACAAATATCTGACTCCCACAGAGGAGATGGGAAAATCCTGAAGTTATTTTCTTATATGAACACAAGGTGCATTATGAAAGATTTGCACAAGATTCTAAAAAATTAAATAACCCCACTATCACACAATGTTGGAAATGGAAGGGAATTCAAGAAAATTATTTGGTACTTTTTATTTTCAAAGTACTATCCATGTTTAAAGTGTTCCCATAAAA
This sequence comes from Petaurus breviceps papuanus, assembly GCF_028583685.1. Classification (NCBI taxonomy): domain Eukaryota; kingdom Metazoa; phylum Chordata; class Mammalia; order Diprotodontia; family Petauridae; genus Petaurus; species Petaurus breviceps. The sequence goes on from NW_027186473.1 coordinate 7,325,655, forward strand.
GAAGAAAAATATTATTTTTCATATAATCATTCCTCTGACCCCCCTCAACTTGAAATTTTGGTTGAGATATCAAATGATTTGCCCCAAATCACATGACTGGTAAATATGAGAACAAAGAGTTAGTCTCAGGTCTTCGGACCCAAAGCCAATGCTATTTTCTGTACATCACACATTTAAGGCCCAAAGATATTAAATAACTTGAGAGAGATAATGAGATGGCAAACTCCTCTGGTATGATTAATCCCCTGTTGGTACAAGAGAAATATTAAGTAATACATATCTCTTGTACACATTCCCTTCTGGCCTTGGAATTTTCATTAATTTTGGATTATTGCTATTTTATTTCATAATTATATGAAGTGTGAGAGCACATGTAATCTAAATGTAATTACTTTTAGATAGAATTTCCTAAAGTATTTGACATCCACCAAAAATTATCCTTAAGTATTTCATCAGTTTTCCTCTAAAAATTTTTCACATTAATACCAAAATATTTTAATAATTAAACATATGCCAATATTAAAAAGACTTGAGAATTCAACAAATAAATTGTAGCATAACCATACTATCATTACAGACAAAACTTGCTTTACCATTTCCCACACAGAACACCGATCCATAAAAATTCAAGAATAACTTTTTTTAATAGATATTATCATATAGAATACTGAAAGTCTCTAATCTGAATGGAATGAAAAGTTTCAAAAATATAGAGACTTAGAAGAAAAATTAAAACCATGTGGGGATTCAGTTAATCATTGCCATTTTGTCTGCTATTGGAATTTTCCTGAAGATACTTTTAGTGAATCTCTAGAAAGGTGGTAGTTGGGGGGAGTGAGGGGAGAGGGAGGAAGAGAGACACAGAGACAGAGAGAGACAGAGACAGAGAGAGAGAGAGAGAGAAAGAGAGAGAGAGAGAGAGAGAGAGAGAGAGAGAGAGAGAGAGAGAGAACTATAGTACTTATAATGCTTATTAGAATCAGGTATAGCCCTGAAAATAAGCACACATGTTTGGATTTTTCTGATGTTATACAAAGTGGTATACCATCTTATGGCTCCTATGAAAATACTAAGATTCAAGAGTGGAATCAAAAGGCTTTCTACAGGGAACATTCATACCAACTAAACCAACAAATGATACATTAACAACAAAGCATAAAACAAATGGATGCCATATGTATTTATCTATAGAAATAAAGAGGTTTATGATTATGCTTGCCACTCATTTCCAGATCTTCATGATCAGAATATATAGATATAGTATTTCTAAGGAATTCAGTTTTATTGATAAATACAAATAACTCAAGTAAATTGTAAAACCAGTGTGATATGAAGAAAGGCTCCAAAAATTCAGAGTCATTTGATTACCTAGAGGGACATGGCATGGTCTTCAGAATTATACAACAAAATTTCACTATCTTTCATAAACTAGTAAAAGGAAAATCCTCATACTACATTCCTCAAAAGGTGCTTAAAAATTTAGCAAATAAATGGTCTCCAAATCAAACCATTGTCACAGAATAAACAGTTGCCTGCATTTTCCTGAATAGAACATTTAGGTATTTAGGTATTAAGTAGTACCTCAGACTTGTTTTAATTTTCATTTCTCTAATCAATAATGACTTAGAGCATTTTTATATGCCTGTAGATAGATTTGATTTCTTCTTCTGAAAACTGCCTGTTCATATTCTTTAACACATATTTTTAAGATCTGACTCTGTTCTCTATATATGTGAGAAATGAGGTCTTTGAGGCATTCTCCTCATAGCCTTTTTGAGCTTCTTTTCCCATTTGAGTTAGTCTATTTTTTAAGTTGTTATTTTCTTCAGTCAGGTTGTTGACTCTTATTTCATAATTTTCTTGTATAGTTCTTATTTCTCTTCCCAGTTTTTCCTCCACTTCTCTTATTTGGTTTTCAAAATCCTTCTTAAGGTCCCCTATGGCCTGTAACCAGTGCCTATTTTTCTTGGAAGCTTTTGGTGCAGGAGTTTTTAGTACATTGTCTTCCTCCTGTTCCATGCTTTGATCCTTTTTGTCCCCAAAATAGGAGGGTAAAGTTGGATTGCTCTTCTTGCTTTGCTTCCTTTGCCTGTTCATGTTTACACTCAATTACTTGACTTTTGAGCCTTTGCCACAGTAGGACTCTGCTACCAGACAGGGGAGCTTTGTCCCAAATGGCTGGGGTTGTCTCAGCTGCTGGAGCTGTTAGTTGGATGCCCTCTCTGAAGTCTCCACATGCTCTGGCAAGCTGGTCATACATCCCAGGACCTCCACCCTGGACGACAATCCAGATCCAAGCAGGTTAAAGCAAAAGTGATCACCCCTCAGAATGGTCACTTGATCTTCCTACAATGTGCAAGCCAGGAGCTGAAGCTGCAAGGTGGCGGTGCTGCACGACCTCAGTGCCTCAGCAGCTTCTCCCTCCAGGGGATAAAAGCCTGACCACACTCCTAAACTACTGGATCTCAAAGTCCACACTGCACTGACCTCTAACTTTTTCCTTAGGATCTATGTGTTGATAATTCTGGAAACTGGCACAGCTTCTGGTGATCTGAAGTCCCTCCAGCCAGGAGCTGGTCAGGCCACCCTGAAGCTAAAACCTTGGGCTCCTGTGGGGCTGGGCTCCTATGGCTCTGGGCTTGGCTCCCAACACATTGCACTGGCCACTTCCTGCCAGCCTGCCTGGCTGTCCTCAGTGGGAGGTTAGCTTCTCTGTGTCATTTTGTGGGTTCTGTAGCTCCAAAGTTTGTTCAGAGTCACCTTTTACATGAATTGGAGAAGGTAGAAGCCAGACCCTCAAGGACATCCTCTTTCTAATCTGACACCTTGACTCTGACCCCCAAGAAATGAGGTCTTTATCAGAGAAACTTGATGTGAAAATTTTCCCTAGTTTCTTTCTTTCCTTCTAATCTTGGCTGTGCTGGTTTGTTTATACAAAACCTTTTTAATTTGATGTAATCAAAATTATCCCTTTTATTTACTTTGACAATCTCTATCTCTTGTTTGGTCATAAATTCTTCCTTATTCATAAATCTTACAGATAAAATATATCATGCTTCATAATTTACTTATCATATCACCCTTTATGTATAAATCATGTACCTATTTTGACCTTATCTCAGTATATGTAGTGACAAGCACCCCAGCATCCCCATGGTGGCTGCCAACACAGGTTCTTAGATCTGCTTTTCTAAAGGAAAGCAACTCAAAATGGGTTAATAAGCTTGCTTTAAACAATCAAATATATCATTTACCTAGTTCAGGGGGAAAAGGTTAGTACCCTGAACTTCAGAGTATACAGACAGAAACATTTCAAGCAGACAGGCTTCCAAATTGTCCAAACATTACATCCATACCAAATCACAGTTACCAGAGAGGGAAGCATCAAAATCTGGGTTTTCAAAGCCGGGGGGCTCAATAATGGCTGCCCAGAGTTTCATCTGGTCAAATCACACAACACTTCTCAGAGTAAGCCCCAAAGCAAAGCCTCACATCAGGGATTATATAGCCTTCTCCTGGGTCAGAGAATGTAACCACCCTCTTGACCCACTGCCCAATCACACAGCATTAATGTGTGGGCATTCCTGAAAACCAAGCCTCTTGTTACAGGCTCCATGTGACCACATTCAACCTATTAGGGGGCAGAGTATATTTTCAAATCAAGGAAGGTTCTCAGAGTCTCTTAAACCTATCAAAGGGCCTAGGGGCAGAGAAGATCTTTAAATTTGCATTTCCATTACAGTATATAGTATGAGATGTTGCTCTATACCTAGTTTCTGCCAAACTGCTTTCTAGTTTTCCCTAGTGTGTTCCTATCTGAAAACCTTGGATCTTTGGGTTTATCAAATATTAGATCCCTATGGTCATTTACTATCCTATATTGTGTACCTAATCTATTCCACTGATCCATCACTCTATTTCTTAGCCAGTACTAGAGTGTTTTGATTATTTTTGTTGTTGTTGTTCAGTCATTTAGGTTGTATCTGATTCTTTGTGACTACCATTTGAGGTCTTCTTGGCAAAGACACCAGAGTATTCTGCCATTTCCTTCTCCAGATCATTTTACAGATGAGGATTGAGGCAAAATAACTTGCCCAGAGTCACACAGCTAATAAGTGTCTGAGGCCAGATCTGAATTCAGGAAGATGACTCTTCCTAACTCCAGACCTGGCACTCTGTCCACTGTACCACCTAGCTGCCTGTTTTGATTACTGCTTTGTAATACAATTTGAGATCTGGTACTACTAAGCCACCTTCCTTCACATTTTATTCATTGATTCCCTTGATATTCTTAATCTTTAGTTCTTCCAGATGAATTTTGTTATTATTTTTTTCTAATGCTATAATTTTTTTGGTAATTTGATTGGTTATGACACTAAATAAATTAATTTAGGTAGAATTGACCTTTTTCTTATATTGACTTGACATACCCATGAGAAATTAATATTTTTCCACTTGTTTAGATCAGACTTTATTTATGTGGAAAACGTTTCATAATTGTGTTCATAGAGTTCCTTTTCTATAAGAGACTTAAAAATTATATTTAAAAGCAATCTTCTTTTGCTTATTCTGTGATAATTGAGATTTATATTAAAATACTATTAATATATATTATTATTTTGTTATATATAACAATATAATATAATATAATAATACCATCAATATTGATATATTAATAATAATATTAACAATGCATTTGCATAGTACCTTAAAGTTTAAAAAGTACTTTCCTTTCAATAACTGTTAAGTAAGTCATACAAGTATTGTCCCCCCTACTTAATAGATGAAGAAACAAAAGTTCAGAGATATTAACTCTGATTTGTCCATTGCTGTATAGTCAACAAGCATTTATTAAGTACCTATAACTAGTGAATGCTCAAAATAGATCTCAAGCTCACATCTTTTGACTCCAGGACTTATCCATTAAGCCACGATAATATGTAATGTATGAAAGAGTATTATGCTTGTCCACATGAGAAAAAGGAGTTTCTTGTACAGTGGAAGAGTAAATTTGTGACATGGAAAGCATAAACTGGTAGTGAATAGTGTACCGAAATTAAAATTAGAAAGACCTAGGTTCAAATCACCCCTCATATACTTCCTAGATATGTCTTCCTTGGTAGGCTATATAATCTCTCTATGTCTTAGTTTCTCCCTCTCTATGTAGTATCATTTCTGTACTTAACTCTTTCAGTTCTCATTCCCTGTCTCACAGATAGTTGGCTTCCCAGAGAGTGGTTAACTAGTTCTCCTCTCAAGATTCTAAGGACAATTGTGAGATAATGGGATGTTTCCAATACTATTGATCACATTCCCCCTAAGTACATAGAGAATCCAGGGCAAAGTGGGTTCAAGATTAGATAGCACATATGGCAAAAGGGGTCATTCACAGTTTCCAGTTCCTGTAAGTCTTTTTTTTCCTTGTGGAGTACCAGTGAAGTTTTCCTTTGATGTGTATAGCTCTATTCTGGGTTCTGAGGGTGCTGTCCTGATAGACTCCTGCAACTGCCATCCCTGGTGTGTCTAGTTTGGCCTCAGTTCCCAAATACAAAAATTGCTATCAGCAACTGCATTTCCAAGAAGACTGGTGCTGATGACTAAGTCTAGAGTGACTTTTTGAGTTCATAACATCATTTCCTTTTCAAAGAGGTAACGAAGAGATAAAATGATAACCTCTTAGGAACTTGGTTTTCATTGCCCCTCCACTAGACTGGACTGCTATTAGGATGGCTGAATTATGAAATGGCTTGTTGTTTTATGCAAATCTCTCACAGGAAGTGTGACTGACTCTCTTCAATCAAACACAAGACATTTCTTGGGAGGTTCATCTACTTTCATTCAGCTCATACCTAGATTATATCTTTGATTGTTTGATTCAATAGAGGACTCTATGTCTAAATATGCACAATAGTTTCCACCTTTTATTTATTGTATAATTCAATCAAAATTATTTTCACCTAAAAAGGTATTAGTCTGTAGAATATCTTGTTAGTTATATTAATTAGGATTGAGGGATATGTGATACCCCTCTTACATATAAAATGAGGGGATGGTCTCAATCGCCTTTAAGATTCCTTCCAGTTCCAAATCTATGATCCTATGATAATATGACTATTTAATTCCTTGCCTTGTCTAGGTGGTCTAAAAATAGCATGATTCTTACTCTCTTCTTCCTCTTTCTCTTCTACTCTACAATTGGCAGAAATAGGAAGACATACACATAAGACTAAAGACAATTTTAATTTTTTTCTTTGTCTTATGAATTGCCATGGCCAATGGCAATATCACTTAGAGGCCAACCTTCTGATGATGAGCTTTTCCATCAAATAAATGGGATAAGGAATAATGTATAATTGGGTAAAAGAGCCTGGACAATTATGGATCAGGTACAAGGAATAGTAGATGGATACTTTTATTGATGTACTGACACCCATATAACATAAGAAGAAATTGGGGAAGTTCTCTATCATATTGGGTATAGCCTCTATGGAGACTCTATGGACAAAGTCATTCTTGATTATGGTTTTTTCCCCCCAAGAACCACAACTTTAGAGGTTTCTACCAACTCTCAGTACTCCAAGAATGTCATTAAACCACTAAACGTCCAAATGAAGCACTTCCTCCACTTACCTCCAAAGCCTCCTCCTCAAGACTCTTGAAATAAATATCCTGTGAACTCTGCCCACCCCCCAAAACTTGAGACTTGGGGAGGTCTCTCCTTGGAAAAATGAATTTATCTTCAGATTGACTTACCATATGTTTTGTGCCCCTTGTCACAGGTATCAAAAAGTGGTATTTAAAACTCTCTTTATGGGAAAACATTAAATTATTTTAGGTAATATTTATTAAATGCTTACTATGTGCCATGCACTGTGCTAAGTGATGGTGATACAAACAAGAAAAATAGGCAGCCTCCATCATCAAGGAGCTTATAATCTAACGAGGGAAGACAACAGACAAAAGGAAACTGAAAAGCAGGGGAACATAGTATTCAGTGGAGTCCAAGCCAAGCAGAGCTATTGATGGAAAATTGTTCATCCTTCATTTCAAAGAGGACCTATGGATGACATCACAATGTAACATCTTGACTTGCACATAAGTTAGATTTAAATGAGGCAGAGTTGCCCAAAGTCAGCAGCCTCATTTTCTCTTGCAGAGTCATCAAAGTCCAGTGGCAAGATAAAAGTCAAGAAAACTGGCAATGGCCCAGGATACAGTGGATGACTTTGGTTTCTTCAATGTCTGACAGAGCTCTAAGTCATCCTAGTCCATATCTTGCCACTGGACCCACATGGCTCTAGAGGAGAAAGTGAGGCTGGTTATTTTGCACAGCCCTCCCTCACTTAAATCCAATTCACTTGCAAGTCATGACATCACCTTCCTTTATTATGGCTCTTTTCAGGAACAAAGGACAAACGACAACAAGCTCTAAGCACTCCATGATGCCCGCTTTAGCCACCTTTATGGCCACTGGAACAAACTGTCCTCAGCTACCCATTCTGTTGGGGGCAATCTTCACATTTGGGGCAGACATCCCCTTAACTCACTGACAGGTTTGAGGCCTGTTGGTTACCATAAATCTGGTTTAGCCCAGGTACTGAGATGGTTTTATCTGGGAATGATTACTGTCATGCTACAAGTTCTTGGAGCCACAGATGAGAGTTGGATGAAAGGTGGACACCAAAGGTGGGTGAGGAGCCCTGGAAAATCTCAGCAAGTGCTCACACCAGATATACTAGTTCTCCCTGAACACCCCATACAACCCTAATGGAAGATGTAGTTATCTGAAATGTTGTGAACCATCTATAAAGGAAAACGAATATTTCAATATTTAACGAATATCGGCATATGGACCAACCCTCCCATAACTCCCCAAACTGCAGTTCCTCTTTATGTTCCACATTCCTATTCATATTTTCCATTTTCCATCAGTAGCTTTGCTCTTGACTTCAAAAATGCCATGCCCTTCCTAGGATAAGCTGATCACGAGAAATCTCATTGCCAAGCAGAATAGTCATTTTTTGATACACAGTACCTTCTAAACTCACCTTCTTGCCTCTCCTCTCTGTTTGAAGGGCTGGGTTAATGCCTTGTCCTCCAACCCTCCAATATTATCCCCTCTAGAAATCTTTTTCGTGTTAAGATCCCCATTTTCTAAACACTATCCTCATATGTAATGGTTTCAAGTCCCCTCACCATCCAATCATAGTCTTCTATGTGGGTCTAACTTCTCAAAGTTCTTCCTAGAATATGATGCACCCAAACTGAAATGCCCTGTTATATTTACAATCTATACCATAAGTCCAGACTCCCTTATTCCAGATACTATGCCCCAGATAATAATGCCTAGCAACCCACTAACCTTTTTGACTGACCTTTCACATAATTGACACATTTGAAACTGAAATTCCAAGGGCTTCCCCTCCCTCCATGAATTGCTAGCCATGGATGTTTCAAAATGTATTTATTAGAGTTTATTTTTTTTAATATCAGAGGTGGACTTTATCTTTTTTTTCCTATTCAGTTTTATCTTATCAGATTTGTCTTATTTTACCAGTTGGTCAAGCCTTTCTGAATCCCAACTCTAGATTGTTAACTGCTGCTCTAATTTTCGTGTCATCTGAAAATTTTATAATTATTGTTCTTATCCATTCACTAATAAATGTTGAACAGAATAGGACCAAGGTTAACATACTGTACAGCTATTAATGAATCCTTTGGGTTTTTGGACAAACAGTACTGAATCTATCTAATTATACTATCACAGTCTCAATACTTTGGCTAAAAAGCTTATGGGAGACTTTATAAAACTGAAATCTCAATTTTGAAATCTAGTTGTACTCTATAGCATTTTGTTCATTTATAGAATTAACTCTATCAATAAAAAAGGAAAGGATTTTAGTCTGGCTCTAAATGAATTCATACTGACTAAATTGTTTTCACAACTTCCTTCATTGTACTCACAAACCAAACAAAAATTGTTTGTTTCAATTTTTTACTAGGAATTGGCCTCAATGTCACTGGTCTATACTTTTCAGAATATACTTTATCTCCTTTTAGAGAAATTGAGTTCATCCTTCAGGTTCTCCAGCTGCATAGCACTCCTCTCATTCTCCAGTTTCTTAAAAATTATTCAATAATTCAATCTCCTGCACTACGCTAACATAGTTAATATATCTCTTTGTGTACATGTATAAAATCTCCCCATTTAACATGTAATATATTGTAGTAAACCCTCTTATATAGTTGCAGATTAAACCCAGGGACTACAAAAACTGTTTCATGCAAACCACAGATGATTTGAATACACTGAGGACACTGAGGGAGGCTGGGTACTCTTATTATCAAATCTGGTATCTTAGATTTCCCTGCTATGTAAGCCCTTCAACATTTGACTCCAGTCTACATTTTCAGATATAGTACACCCCTTGGTGTCCAATATAGTCCAATGTCACTGCTTACTTGCTATCCCTAGATCATGTCATTCCATTTCCTATCTCTATGGTTTTATATAGCCTGTCTCCCGTAGCTAAAATGTACTTTGTCTATGTGTTCTTGCCTCTTAGAATTCTTGTTCTCTAGCAAAATTCTACTCAAATACTATCTCCTACATCAAGCCTTTTTTTTCTCCTCTGTCCAGGAGCCAGCACCTCCCCCCAAACCAAAATATCTTGTATTAATTTTTGTTTTCTTTTTCTTCCTCTAATAAACTAATCACCTTAAAGGCAAAGGACTCTTTGGAGTTTTTTTTATCTTGGTTCTCCCTGCATCCTGACCTGCAAACTGGAATACACTAGCACAAGTTTTACAAATGCCTATCCATTAATTGACTTGATTCTTATGGGTTTCCTACATTTTCAAAAGTTTCTTCTTGAATATTTTCAGTGACTGTGAATTTTCTGTTTTTTCAAAATAATCCATTCCATTGTGGTGTGATTCTAATTGTTAGTCAAGTCTTTTTAATTCTGAATCTAAATCTGCCTTCTTTAAATTTACAGTCATCAGTTCAATTAAGTCAACAGAGTATCAAGTGAGATTATTTTCTACTGATTGTTCTGTCTTATCTGATCTTTTGAATAAGGATATCCTTCCATTGCTACAGTCCATTCACATGTGACATTTCACTGAAGTTTAATAGGACCTAGTTCAACCTCTGAGCCAATGCATGAATCCATTCCACAATAACTTTCTGAAGCCTGAGATGCTATAGGATCTAAGAGGATAATAAAAGTAGGAGTACCCATCATAACAGTGTACACACACACACACACACACACACACACACACACACACACACACACCTCCATGGCAGCAAGAGGAACTGCGGGGCCAAATTGGCATTTGAAGATCTGCAGGGTATATGTAGAAACATTAGCAAATAGTATCAGCTGGGATATGTTTGTTGGTCATTTTGGGAAAGTGGCCTGAAAACTATGGGCACTGCAGAATGGAAGGACAGTTGGTGGATGGAATATTCTTAGGAGTGCATGGCAGGCCTGTGTATGGAGCTTGGGAGGTGTGGCAAAAGGCTTAGCATGAGGAAAGATGGAGTAACCTGAAAGTGAGAATGAATGGGGCTCAGAACTTTAATAATTGCTAGCTCCATGACACACTTTAAGGTTTTCAAAACGCCATATAAATATTATCTCATTGGATCCTCACAACAATCCTGAGAGGTAGGTGCTATTATTATCCTCATTTTACAAGAGAGGAAATAAAACACAGAGTTGTTTTGTGACTTGCCAAGGGTCTGGGTCAGGATTTAAACTCAGGCCTTCTTGACTCTAAGTCTGGCGTTCTATCCATTGTGTCACCTAGCTGCCTAGCAACTTGAACAACTTAGGTACATTTGGGAACTTCATTGAAAAAGAAAATGATGGAGTAATAGTAGCCATAAGACATGAGGATAGTGATGTGACTTGGTTGCAATATTCCCCACACAGCTTATGACGAAATGGAGCAAAGTTTTTGAAAGTTTGTGAGATCAGATTCTGCCTAGTTCTGGTGGACATGGTTTTGGGGACAGATGTAACAATTTTTCTTTTGGGAGAGCATTCAGAATACCAGAGAGTCTTTCCAAGGCTAACTCTTGCTCATAACCTATTACTCAGTTCAACTCGCCCCAACACACACATTCTTTATTCCATCTTTAGGAAATTTGGTAGGCATAGTCATTAAGTCAAAAGGCACCATTCTTTCAAGGTTCATAGAAAAATAAGCATTTTTAACTGGAAGTCCATTTCATATTAAGACCAATTAAATAGTGGGAAAAAAGTAGTTCAGTAATGGTAATAATGATAGAAGGAATGCAAGTAAAACAATAATGTTAATTAGATGGTAATGACTAAGAAACTTTTTGAAGAATGCCATTTTTTTTCTATACACCTAAGAAGATCTAAAAGATAGTTCACATTCAGAATTGGGATTCACTGGGCTATCTTTCAAGCATTGCCACTAGCTAAATATATTTCTTTAGGGCAAACAACAATTACATATCCCTGAATTAAGGAGGATGACACTCATCATTCCTTATCACCAATAGGCATGTGGACATAGCTCTTATGATGAGTTTCTTTTAATTGTAGACATCAGCATTATCATGGGGTGAATGGCACTTTGTCCCAGTTTGTCATCATCTGGAAGATGCTTTTCCCCCATAGGGATAGAAGTGGGAGCACTTCCGCCCTGCTGGGATTGTTGTCCCTTTAGTTCATTCATAGTCTTCCAATACCTTGCATGGTACAATTTCTACTGGGCCTTCATTCTTGGGGTCTCGATGCTGTGGTACCCCTATTCTGGGGTTTACTTTCCCTCACCCAAATCTACAGAGGTATAAGGGTTAGACTCTCTAAGGGATAGGTCGCCCCCTTTCTCATGGCATCTGCACCTAAGCTTAGAACTCTTTTCATCTCACCTCCTCCCATGCTCAACTGAATTTGCCTCAGGAGTAGTCACTACTAGCTATAGCTTTAGTTATTGATGGCCTTCATCTTAAAATCATGGCATTTCTATTTCCAGGGAAAACCTGCTTAAAGTTTCTTTTCACAGATTAGCCACTAAACATCAGAAAAAAAAACCTGTTTCTTACAAGCTGAAAGCAATAAAAATTGCAGGGAAATCTCCTGTTGCTGCAGCAAGCCATGAACGTCATGTGCTGTGTTTTTTTCTTGTAGTATCTGCCCAAATGGAAACCCCGCAAGGATTTTTCCAGAGACAGTCTGAATTTGTATCCCCAGCCTCTCTTCTAGACTGAGCTCTTGGAAGGAAAGCACTTTGTGCACCCTTAATACTCCACAGAAATGGGCATGGCTGTCATTCTTCTCATTTGAAATGTCCCAATCTTAAATGAACTCTATAGAATCAATCCCTCCTTGGGTGCTTAATTTTTTTTAAGGATTTTGTCCTCATTACTATATGTCATGCTTAGAATCAAAGTTTTCTCTTCTCTCCCACCAGCAAGAAGAGAATGATTATAATTAAAACAGTTCTATGTATGGCAAAAACCATATTTAATTATTCTATCCAGACAAAACCCATGAAGCAAGTACTAACTATATTTTAGAAAACAGTAACAAAAGTTAATCTGTATATTGTTCATAGTAAGCATGCCCAGAGTATTCATTCTGTTAGAAATTCATGGGAGGAGGGGTTGTAGATGCAAACTTGGAAGGAGAGAGAAGGTCGGTATTTTTTGAAACAATTTTATCCCTCACACATAACAAATGTCCCTAAATATAGAATTGTGTAAAATATTTGGAATGAAATGAAAGTTGCTTTTGCAGAAAGAGGAGAATGATGAGCTATTTCACACTGTGATAATAGCTCCTAGTAGTACAGTTATGCAGCAATTGTCTAGTTATATGATCTTGGTTGAACTAGATTCTCCCCATCCCCCACTATTCCATCATTCTAAGTTAAACACTTGGGAAGCTGCACTGACTACTAGAGTAATTATTTGCTGAACACTATCCCTTGAATATGAATATGAAGTTACACTGAGAATGCCCCTTGAATGGTTCTTATGTGTGCTATTTATACCTTCTACTGGTTTCCCAGGTGACTGATAAGAAGCTGTAGGCTAGACTGAAAGGTAGAGTTCATCACCAAGTGAGCAACTAAAGTAAACCCAAGTAGAGGGAGAATCAAAGCCATGACCTTGTCCTAATTTAACAATATGTATTAATCAATTAAATAATTCAGTCCAATGATAGGACAAAGATTATGTAAATTGTTTGAAAAGATAATGGAACTTCAGTATAAAAAATCAGTGGAATGGAGAGAAACTTGACTTTGGATAAGTCACCTTCTCTCTTTGCCTCAATTGTTTCATCTTTAAAATGAGGAGGTTGTACTAGATGGCTTGACATCAATATCCCATCTATATGTGTTTAATAGGAATGTATGTGTGGAACCCATATCAGATTACAAGCTGTCTTGGGGAGGGAGTGGAGAGATGGGAAGAAAATCTAAAATTTATGGAAGTGATTGTTGAAAACTAAAAATAAATAATTGAATAAAAAATCTCATCTATATCCATCATCCTGTTATCCTACGAGTGATTGAAGAATTCAGCTCAGTGAACACTTCTAATTACCATTTATGTAATAAAGCCTCACTTTCTAAAATTGTATATGTAACATATAAAGCATGTGACTATATGGTATAATAAGTGAAAGGGTGAGCATCTATTAAGTCAATCAATCAAATTACTTAAATAAGTGCCAAGATTCTAACTCCTAATATCTTAACAAGGTGAGAATATGCCCCTATTAAATCAATCAGTCATAGGCTTTAGACCAAGTGTGACAGTTCTTAATTATTTTAAATGCCTTTGAAAGAAATCAAAGGCACCAGAGTGATATTGCACAGAAAATGTAGTCAACTGGTTGGAGAAACTTGGCCATGCCCTGTGGGTAATTTATAAAATAGCAAGCCAGCTTAGAATCTGGGGATTCAGGTGAATGTAAGATAGGAGAGAGAAAAACCCATCAAACTCCTAAGAAGGAATATTTTAGGAAAGTAGAAAATAGAAGAGCCATGGCCTGCTCTCCACTATCACCTCTTACACTTAATCACTACCTTAACTAGAGGGGAGAACCTTGTAAATCTTAGAGGGCTGGAGTATTTATGATTTTCTATGGAGTAATAATCCTTAGAATAACTGGTGAAGTATTTACATTGGGAGTGGAAACCAAGGACAAGAGGAAAGGCAGCTTCAAGATTACTATTTGGACAAAAGAAAAGTTATACCATGACTAAGAGGGAGTTCATGACTATCCCACAAAGTAGAGAAAATGATTTCTAGCAACCCAAATCTGTGAGTTGCTCTTTGGCCACATGTGCTCTCTAAGCTAGAAACCATGTTCTCTGGGTTTTTATGTATTGACAGGAAAGGATGTCACAGATATTTAAGAAAATGTTTTGTGCTAGCTATTCTTACTATACTACATTAGTAAATGCCCCTTTCTAAAAGATAATTAGGTTTGATTAACTAATATCAAATGATAATCATAATTTCTAATCCATTTTGCTATGCTTTTCTCCTCACGTAATTATGATTGCCGTGTATTTATTTCCCTCCATCCTATTGTCTTGTTTCCCTCCTCAAAAAGTCAGTTTTGCTTCCAATTTGCTTCCAATAACTGCCTTCTTTAATCTATTCTCTAACTTATCACTACCACCTCCTTCTCATAGCCCCTTTCCCTCCAACTTCCCTATTGGGTAAGACAAATTTGTCACTTCTCCTAAGAGATATTTCACATTTTCTTTTCTTTTTTTCAGTCTTTTGATGATATTGTTTCTTGACAGCTCAAGGAGTCACTGATTATAAATCTTCAGGAGTTATTTTCTTCAACGAAGAGGTGCTCTTTTTTTTAACCATTTAGCCAATTCTGAATTTTAAGGAGTTATTTTCTTCAGTATTTTTAGTGCCTCTTTTACCAAACTGTTTTCAGAATTTTCTTACATTATTTATTTAATTTTCCCTCTGACACTTTTATTTGATTTTTAATAATTTTTATTCTTTTAAAAAATCTCTTTACTTCTTAGAAATTCTTGTTGGGCTTGTATTCAGTCTCCATTTCTCTCTCTCTCTCTCTCTCTCTCTCTCTCTCTCTCTCTCTCTGCTTGTAGTTATTTTCAAATTATTGTCTTCTTCTGAATTTGCATCTTGAGATTCCTTTGTCATTCTAGCAGGTTTTTTGGATCAGCTTTTGTTGTTGCTGTTGTCATTCATTTCCCAGCTTACTTCTTGACCTTGGATTTTATGTTAGGTGGGCTCTGAATAACTTGGGGTAGGGAGGAATGACTGGCCTGAACTTTAGTCTTTTACATTCTGCTTTCACAGCAGTTTTTGGCGTTTCCAATGTGATACATTATTGGGAGAGGTCTGGTCACAGTCACTGCTCTGTACTCTGATCCTGGAACTAGGTAACGGGCAACAGAGATGCCCAATGACAGCCAATCCTATATCCAATGCTAGTACAGGGTCCCTTGAGCTCTCTTTTTGATAAGGTATTCAGTTCCCTTACTTTTCCTGGGCATTGCAGCTGCCCTATTGTCTACAGCCAGTGCTGCTTCCACCATACTCTGGGCAAGCCTCCTATCCAGAGTCCACAGATCTCTCTTTCTATCTGCCTAAACTGCCCTGGGCTAGAAAAAAAAATCTCCCTGTGACTTTTTTCTTGAGGCTTTCTCCCCTCATAATTCTGTTTGTCTTTTCTGTAGTCATTTTGCAGGAGAGATTGTAACATCAAGCACAAGCAACTTCCAGGTTCAGATTACGACCATAGTAACTCTCCATTTATTCAGTAACAGATTAAGATAAAACATTCACAGAAAAGAGAAAAATCAAAACACAGGGTAACTCAATCATTTAGTAAGTTCTCCATTCAATCACAAAGTACAAAAGTCAATCCTCATCAATTCACTCTCTGCCTGTGAAATCAACCTAGACCCAACAACAAGATCTGAGGAATTAGCAAAAAATCATCAGTACAGTCCCAGGACCCCTGAAAACATCAACAAGACCCTTCTTCAGGATTTCTGTAAACATATAACAGGAAAATTCTCTTTCAGGGCTTCTGAACTAACACCCAGGACTTCTGCAACAACAGCAATGTCCTCCATCAGCAGACAAATCCGACAAAGTAAATCAAAACACAGACCAAATACCAGCACCGCAGTCATGCTTCCTCCTAGTTCATTCCTCAGTTTTCATTTCTCTCTCTCCAGCAGTAGCAGCAGCCTCCAGATGCTGGCTCCCAGAAGTTCTTCTGGCCTCCCTCTACTTGGGCCTCTCTCTCTATCCACAGCACCAGCTCCTCCCAGTTCAGCCCCTTCTTGTCCTGTCAACAAATCCATCCCATTGTGAGGTTCAAATTCCATTACCATTACAGAGATTTGGGGAGATATTTGTTAGTGGTGACCTTTCACTCCTCTATCTTGTCTCTGCCCCCTCTATTACATTCATTCTCTATTTGACGGGTACCTTCCATATAGTTTCCAATTCTTTGCTAGTAAAATAAAAAGGTACTACGAATATTTTTGTGCATGTGATTCCTTTTCTTCTTCCTTTGGTCTGTAATAGCAGTGGTATCACTGAATTGGAAGGTCAAAGAGTATGAGCAATTTAGCAACTTTGGACGCCTAGTTCCAAATTACATTTCAAAATGTCTGTACCAATTCACAGCTCTACCAATGATGTCTTAATGAAACAAGCCACTTTTAAGACAATCTATTCTGGCACTGGAAAGTTCTTAATTCAATGAACCCAGTGTAATTATTTCCCATGGTTTTCTTTCTTTAAAAAAAATCCTCTGTAGATTATATAGATCTGTATACTGTGATGGAATCTTTCCTGTGGTTCTCTTAGCATTTTGTGGCTACTAGTGGCTAATCAGGCTATCTGTTAGCCCTCAATCATACTATGTAATTCACTCAATTGCATCTCTAATAATACATTCCCTAAGTGATATATTTTAGCTACTTTTCACATCATAACTATTTTTGGCAATATATAATAGCCAGCTTAAATGCGTGCATTTATTCTTTGCATTACTTGCAGTTTTTTATTCTTCCGAGATGATAGTGTGCCAAGTTTTATAGCCATAAGGTATCACCTAGAGAATATTGGCTTTAGAAAGATGGACTTTGGGGACAAGTATTACCTTGAAATTATTAAAAATATTGCTCAATTTCCTGTTCATTTTTAACTTTAAGCTCAGTTTATTGTCCATCTACAATGCCTGTCCAAGCTACATGACCTGATGAACTAATTCAATGAACTTTCCATTCAAGTTTACTCAATAATCTTGGAAATAAAACGGTTTGGAGGCTATAAAACACCATTTAATTATGAGGTATTATTAGTATCACACTTTAATTAATCTACTTCTAAAAAAAGTGCTTTTAAGGTAACTTTTTTTAAAGTCATGGGAATTATGCTTCTATGTTGATTTCTCTTTATGCGTGGACAATTTGAGATAAAAGACACCTCAGAGTTTTTAGTCTAACCAGAAGAATGGATTTCCCCTCTAATATCCCCAGAAAGTGGTCATCTATTCTCCACTTAAATATTTATAATACCTATGAACTCAGTACCTATAGTGGCAGTCCATTTCATTTTTGTTCAACCTGGGCGATTTTCATATTATGTTCTTATGCTATATTCAAAATATACTTTGTTGAATGAAAATCTGTTTCTCTGAAGAAAGAAAATCATAACTCTTTGCAGATGATATGATGGTATGCTTAGAGAAACAGAGAATTGACTAAAATAACTAGTTGAAATTTAACAACTTGAGCAAAATTGAAGGATATAAAATAAACCCACATAAATCATCAGCATTTCTTTAACAAAGTCTAGAAGCAAGAAATAGAAAGAGAAGTTCCATTTAAAATAACAGTAGAAAATATAAAATACTTGTAAGTCTACCTGCCAAGACAAACCCAGGGAACTATATGATCACATATGCAAAACACTTTTCCCACAAATAAAGTCAGATCTAAACAATTTGAAAAATATCAATTGCTCATGGGGAGGCCAAACTAATATAACAAAAATGACAGTTTTCACTAAATTATTTACTTATGCAGTGCCATGCCAATCAAATTGCTAAAAGAAATTATACAGTTAGAAAAAATTGCATATGGAAGAACAAAAGGTCAAGAATATTGAGAGAACCAATGGGGGAAAAATGATGGAAGGTAGCCTAGCGATAACACATTTCAAACTGAATTACAAAGTGGTAATCAACAAAACAATCTGGTACTGGTTAAGAAATAGAGTGATGGATCAATGTAATAGATTAGGTACACAATATAGAGTAGTAAATGACCATAGTGATTTAGTGTTTGATAAACCTAAAGATCTAAGCTTTTGGGACAATAACTTACTATTTGACAAAGATTCTAGGAAAACCAGAAAGCAGTCTGGCAGAAACTAGGTATCAACCAACATCTCACTACAAATACCAAGAGAAGATCAAAATGGGTACATGATTTAGACATAAAAGGTGATGTCATAAACAAATTAGGGGGCAATTGAAACATTTACCTGTCAGATCTATGAATAAGGGAAGAATTTATGACAAAACATGAGACAGAGATAATTGTGAGAAATGAAATGGATATTTTTTATTACATTAAATTTTTAAAATGTATATACAAACAAAACCAATGCAACCACGATTAGAGGGAAAGCAGAAAACTGGGTGGGGGGAAGGATTTTTGTATCAGGTTTATCTGATAAAAAACCTCATTTCTCAACTATATAGGAAACTGAATCAAATTTATAAGAATATGAGTAATTCCCCAATTGAGCCATGGTCAAATGATATGAATAGGCAATTTTCAGAAGAAGAAATCAAAGCCATCTATAGTTATATGAAGAATGCTCAAATCACTTGTGATTAAAGAAATACAAATTAAAATAACTCTGAGGTACTACCTCATACCTATCAGATTAGCTAATATGACAGAAAAGGAAAATAACAAATGTTGGAGGGGATGTGGGAAAATGGGGACATTAACACACTATTGGTGGAGTTGTGAACTGATCCAATAATTCTGAAAAGCAACTTGGAACTTTTCCCAAAGAACTATAAGACTGTGTTATACCCTCTGATCTAGCAATACCACTACTAGGTCTTTAACCCAAAGAGATCAAAGAAAAAAGGAAAAGGACCTATATGTACAAAAATATTTATAGCGGCAATCTTTGTGGTGACAAAGAATTAGAAATTATGGGAATGCCCATCAAATGAAAAATTACTAAACAAGTTGTGGTATGTGATTATGATGGAATACTATTGCTCTCTAAGAAATGAGAAGCAAAATGGCTTCAAAAAACATGGAAAGACATATATGAACTGATGCAAAGTGAAATGAGTGGAACCAGAACATCGTACACAGTAACAACAATATTGTTTGATTATCAATTGTAAATGACTTAACTATGCTCAGCAATACAATGATTCAAGATAATTCCAAAGGATTTATGATGAAAAGTGCTATCTACCTCCTGAGAAAGAACTGATAGACTCTGAATACAGACCAAAGCTCCCTTTTTAAACTTTATTTTTCTTGAGTTTTTGTCTATTTTATTTTGCAGCATGACTAATATGGAAACATTATTTAGATGACTGAGCATATATAATCTATATCAAATTGTCTACTAAAGGAGGGAGATAGGGTGGGAAGGAAAAAGAGAATTTAAAACCTAAAGTTTTTAAAAACAAATGTTAAAAAATTATTTTTATGTATAATTGGAAAAAGTAAAATATTTTTTAAAATTTGAAGAAAGAAAAATAAAACGGCCTCTTTGCAACTCCCAGCCATTGGTTCAACTTCTACCTTTTAGGGCCAAGCAAAACAAATCTAATCCCTTTTTCACACAACAATTCTTCCAGTATTTGAAGAGAGCAATCATGCGCCCCCTGAGTCAATTCTTTCTATTGATTCTCATATGGCAAAGCTTCAAGTCCCCTCCCTACCCTGGTGAAGCTTTGCTGGATTTACTCCAGCTTGTCAATGTATTCACTAAAATGTAATGCTTAGAAAATAAAATATTCAAGATGAGCTCTCAGCAGGAGAATAAAGAAGGACTCTGGCCACATTTATTCTGGCTACTGTGTTAACTAATGATCGTTTAGCTCATTTGGGTCCCCTCATGACATTATTGGCTCATATTGAGCATGAAGTACACAAAAACTCCAAGTTTTTTTTCACTTGAATTACTATCTAGGTATATTCAATTATTCTCTTCTTTCCCCCTTTTCTATACTTACATCATTGATTTTTTGAACCCAAGAGCCAGAGTTTACATTACCTATTTTTCATTTTGGCATGGAGGTGATTCTAAATTCTTGATAGATGTATTAGTAGAGTGAAAATTCTCATTAGGTACAATTTAGACTTGTATGGAACTGGCAACAGACCTTTTCCTGAGGAACAACCAAGGTAGGCTGAGAGAGAATTAATTATCATCAAATGATTTTTATTTTGACTTCAAGAATTCATTAAACCTGAGGCATGGGATTATCTGTATTCTCCAATAAAAAGACTATCACACTGATGCTTAATAGCTGAAATAGAAATAAAATACATCTTATGGGATTCATCAATTACCCTAGACTATCCAGTTCTTTTTGGATCTTTATTCTGTGCTCTAAGGTATTACCTGTTGCCTCAAATTTTATGACATCCACAAAAAGGACAAGTATGCCATTTGTACCTCCATCTAAGTCACTGGTAAAATTGGGAAATTCTATGGAATAGTAGACTCAGGTACCTAGGTTCAAAGCTCTGCCAAACCATTTACTGTTGTTTTATCACCAGGAAAGTACCTTCTCATCTCTGCGTTTTGGTTTTCTAATCTGTAAAATAAGGGGTTGTTCTATATCAGTGGTATCAAGCTCAAATAAAAATGGGGGTTGCTAAAAAGGATACAGATCCCTCTGGGTCTCATATTAACTTAGAAAACTACACATTATCAATGCTTTCCTATATTTTATATGTTTTGTTAAATATTTCCCAATTACACTTTAATTTGGTTGGGAGCAGTTGGGAGTGTTGCCGTGTGTGTGTGTGTGTGTGTGTGTGTGTGTGTGTGTGTGGCCTACAGGGCATGTTTGACACCTCTTTTCTGTATTATCCTTAAGGTCCCTTCCAATTCTAAAATTCTATGTCCTATCCCCTTGGGAGAAAAAAGAAGTCAAATAACAGATCCCACTGACATTATCCCCAGGTTAAAATATGTCCATTGATCTCAATTATTTGGATCTAGCCAGTCATTCTACTAATTCTGCATCCACAAAATTGTACTATGACCTAGTTCATATTTTTCCAACTCAAACAAAAAGAGAGCATAAGAGATCTTTCCAAATGTCTTGCTGAAAATCTAGATATACTATAGCAATTCAACCAGTGTTTTTAAACCACCCATGTGCCCCATTCTGTGCTGATTTGTTGTTTAGTCCTACACAATATGGCTCCATGGGTCATAGCACACTAATGATTTCCTTGAGGTTTTCTTGGCAATGATGCTGGAGTGATTGCCATTTCTTTATCTAGTGGATTAGGAAAACAGAGGTTAAGTAACTTTTCCAGGGTCACACAGTTATTAAGTGTCTGAAGTCAGATTTTAACTCAGATCTTCCTAACTCCAAGCCCAGTGAGGCATCTAGCTGCCTCTGTGCTGGGTACTGGGTGGGATACAAGGGCAAAAATAAGATGGTTCTTTTCCCAGGGAGCTTATATTCTATCAGGAAGAAACCACTTTTTTGTTTTGTTTTTCAGTCACGTCTGAATCTTTGTGATCCTGTGGACCATAGTATATATGACATTCTGATATAATTGTTTTAGCATTTTAATATAGTCCCTGGGGTTTTCTGGGTGAAGATATTAGAGAGGTTTGGCATTTCCTTCTCCAGTGGATCACCTTTTGTCAGTACTCTCCACTATGACCTGCCTATCTTGGCTAAAACTGCACAGTATAGATCATAGTTTTATTGAGCTACACAAGGCCTACTGCTGTGACAAAGCAGTGATCCAGGTGGGAAAACACATGTACATAGAAAAATAAATACAAGATACATAAAAGTACTTTCAGGGAGAAGGTACTAGCAAGTGGAAAGATCATGCCAGGTTTCTTGTAGGAGATGGCAACTGAAGCAAGCTTTGAAGGAAGTTTGGGATTCTAGTAATCAGAGGTGAAAAGTACATTACAGATATAATGGCTTACAGTGGCATTAGCCTGCTTTACTGTATCAATTTAGCAATCCTGTTTGAAAATAAAATGAAGATAATCTGACATGGTTTGTTCTTAACAGATACATCCTAGCTCATTAGTCCTTTTCTATGGGCTAATAAACTATATCCTTAAACTGCATTCTAGAACTTTAATAAAAACTTTAGCATTTATATAGCATTTTAAGATTTGCAAAGTGCTATATACAAATATTATCTTATCTGATCCTTACAACAACCCCAGGTGGTAGTTACTGTTATTATCCCCATCTTACAAATGAGGAAAATGAGGCAGAGAGGTTTAGTGTCTAGGATCATACAGCTAGCTAGTAAATGTTCAAGGTCAGATTTGAAATTAGTTCATCCAGAATCTAGGTCTCCTGCTCTGTCCACTTGTGCCAATTAGCTGTTCCTAGGAAATGACATCAAGCTAACTAGATTGTAAGAAACTTAAGCTTCCTCTTAAAAATTGACATTTACCCATCTCCAATGCTCTTGGAACTTTCTCTTTCTCCCGAAATGGCTGATGTGAAAGGTGTGGATTTGAAATGGAAAGGTGGAGGTGGTCGGCTCTGCCATGTACTACACATGTGTCCTTAGGTAAATCACTTTCTTTCTGTTGTCTGATATATAAAATAAGAGAAGTGGACAACTTGACCTCTAAAATTCCTTCAAGCCTTAAATCTGTGGCTCTCAGAGAGATCACTGATAATGAGTACATGACTATTCTTTTAGTATTCATGGACACACTCAGTGCAGCCTTAGCTACTTGAACTCATTGAAGGCAACTATGTTCTTTCTCACCATCTTCTTACTTATCTGGGGGCTTCATTGTTTGCTAAATATTTTTGCCCTACCCTTTTCAGTGATGTGGTATCATTCTCTAGGTGCACAAAACAGAAGCAAATTGGCAATTAAATAGTTCTACCCTCTCTCTTTGTCAATTATCTTCCTATCAACACCAAAGTGTACTATCCCCTCTTTCTCCTGCTAGCACTTCTTTGGGGTGTTCTTAGCATCTTTTGCAAACCTAAGTTTTGTTTTGGCTTAATCTTCCTGATGTTATTTTTATATGTAACAATTCTCCTCTTCTATATTCCCCTTTAGTTACCTATCAGTGCCTAAATTCGATGTCTAAATTCATCAGCGAGTTTACTTTTTAGTCACGTAGATCTCTTTAGACATTTTTCTCCCACATGGAAATTATCTTCATTTTCATCTCCTGTTCTTGATAAGCCTCCACACTTATCAAGCCAACTTTATTTTTTAAGATTTATTGTATTCTTCTTTTCACATGTTAAAGAAAGTTAGTTGTTTGACACAAATTTGAGTAAAGTGGGAATACTTATTTTCATCTCATGCAATCTTAGGAAGCCTTCTTAGCGAAAATGGTATTTGAGAATTTGTCTAATGGAAGGAATTAAAGATCTGCATGAGGAAAGACCATGTAGAGAGAAATGAGACTAACATTAATTAATGGGGCCTTATTCTATCTTCTGAAATTTCTTTCTCACTATTTCCCAATACAAACATCTTGTTCAATTTAAGATTGTGTTTTCACTAACCCCTGAATATACTAGTGCTCATTCATGTCTTTGGCCAGGCTATTCCCTCCAAATGTCTTCTGCCTCCACTTTAAGTAAAATCCATTCATCTTTCAAGTCACACTTCCCCATAGAGCCTTACCTTACTACCCTACCCCCTATTAATTAACCCTTTCTTTGTACTCCTATAGTATTCGGTCAGAATCAAACAATGCAGAATTTATCGTATGTATTATTCTCTTATTTTTAAATATATTTCAGTCTTGTCTCCTTAACCAAACTGTAAGCATCTCACAGGCAAATAACCACATGTTATAAACTTTGGGAACTAGTTTGATATTTTGGGAAGAAAATGGACTTAGATTCCAATGGCCTGAGCTTTGAATTTCAACCCTACCACTTAGTAGATGTGCAAATGACACTTAGGTAATGATAATGGTAGTAGTGGTGGTATCACCTCCTCAGAGTCTAAGTTTTGTGTTCATAAAATGAGAATAAAATATATATAGAAATATATGTATATACATATGTCTATATGTATACATACTTGTGTATGTATATATGCTTTGTAATACTATTCATTCATTCAACAAATATTAAATTTGCTTAATAAATATTGCCTATTATTAATGGAAGGATCATGAGCTAGCAGAAAGAGCTTTGGATTCGGAGCCCAAGAATATGTTTATACGCTGTTTCTGCAACTTACTATCTAGACAACCTTAGGCAAGTCATTTAAACTCCCTAGGCCTTACTTTCTCCCTATATAAAATTAGAGGGTTGAACTACATGCTGTCCAAGGTCCCCTCCAGCTCTAAATCTATGATGCAGTTAATATCCTTATGTTCATTTTTATGTTATATTTTTATATTCGTCTTTATATTCTACAGGTTAAACAATGTAGTGCTAGAAACTCAATACTTGACTGACAGATGAATCGATTGACTAAATAGATGTACAGTGGGAGGATCAATCTATCATTTAAAGAACAAATATTCATTGAACATCTACCACATGTGAAGTACTGTTGAGCACCAAAAATAAATAAAGGTCTAGACTAGGTTATGATCCCCTTTCTTCAAGGTGCTTACAGTACAGTTGAGTTAATTTATTGAATAAAAAGAAAATTAATAATACAAAAATGCTTTTGCTGTAGCAAATGCCTAATAGAAACCAAGGAGTACCCCAGGGGTTCAGAGAAAGGATAAAGAAACTTGTGGCCTATAGTAGCAACAGAAGCTAGGGAGAAGATATGGAGGTTGATAGGAGCTTGAAGAGGGGCTAGGATAAAAATTGGTAAAGAGAATAGCAGGGCATTCTAAACAGAGGAAACCTCTTGAACAAGGGAACAAAGAGGTAAATGTGAATGATGGTGAACAGGACACAAAAATTAGTTCTATTTGGCTAAAGTACAGATTTTATGTAGTGAAATAGTCAGAAATAAGGCCAAAAAATCTGATTGGTTATTAGAGTGAGGTGCTTGACATAAAGTTTATTTCACAAAACTGAGAGTAGAATATATGAAAATAATGTGGGTACAGCAGTAAGTGATTGGAGTACCACTGTTATTGTTAGCGGGAAGTGGAGAGAGAGAGGAAAACAAAATGTCTTATTGCCAGCATCATTAACTCCTGCTCCTAATTAGAGGCTTTTCTAAAAACAAAAAACAAAATGGAAATTAACATTGTCGTCTGTAAAGCACACAATACCTTTGACCAATTAGACAATCAGACAGCTTCATAGTTTAAAAAATTCTTTAGGTGTTTATGTTTGTATGTATCATATACCGTGTTTCCCCAATAATAAGACCTGTCCCGAAAATAAGCCCTATTGAGATTGCTACTGTAGTGAAGGTACCCTCTGTATGCACCTCCCCTCCCCCCCAGGTGAAACACATGCCGCGCTCCGAGCTGCATCCAATTAGAGCTGCAGCAGTGAGCGCGTCATCCTGTTCTTCCCCAGTGATTTTCTTATTGAATAAAGGTACATTTTTTTGTTCACATTTACCTGTTTATTAAAATTGCTGTCAATGTTCATTAAAATAAGCCCTCCCCCGAAAATAAGCCCTCTGGTGTTTTTCTGTCCAAAAAACTTAATAAGACAGTGTCTTATTATCGGGGAAACATGGTATACATATATATATATATATATATATATATATATATATATATATATATATATACATATATATATTTTAGGGCAATTGTATTTATATTACCTCATTCCCATTTTCTGTGACCAATTTTTCTACAGTTTCCCCAGAACAAAAATTAAAAACTGGTAGACTACCAATGCTGTTATTAGACTTTGAAAGATTGATTCATTTCTTCTCTCTATTTTTGTCTTAAATTTCTTTTTTTTAAAGAAATGCCTTTTCAAATTAATGTGTTATGAGTAGAATATACAGAGAGTTTTCTATTATTTACACATTGCTAAATATAGCTTGTCACAACACTAGCTAAAAATATTTCACATTCTCTCAATCACACCAAGGAGAAATACAACCTCTTACTGAGTTGTATGCTTGGAGAATTTTGTGCTGTTCTAAAAATAAATAAATAAATAGATTTTTATAGAAGCAAATACCTCACTTTATATATTCCTATATACTCTTAGAAATAATAATAATAAAATTAATTTTTTTACTATAGAATCCTGTCAGACAAAAGGCTGACCCCATCTTTCTTACAGAAGGTATAGAATGTCTATTATCAAAACATAAGATGAGTAGTAGAAGATACAGGTCAATTTTATGTTTATGCATTTAATGTAAGCATCCCAACTTGTAACCCTAAAAACAAAACAAAAAACTACTAACAATTACAAGAAAATGATACATTAACTGAGGAACAGCAAGTTTTTGCCAAAAAGGCCCAGGAGTGTAAAGAACAATTTATTATTGATTCAGAAATTATTGAACAAATACTATAATGAAACCATAGTGTTTCATGCTCATGACTTAGCCATATACTGCAAATATGTAAAATAAATCCAAGCCTAATAAAGGCACTGGAATATTTGATATAAACATAGAAGTTGCTCATGTAGGACATATGTATGCCCACTTGATTACCTTTCAATGAAGCTTATAGGGAGGCAGGAATAGATATATCTAGAATTTTTCCTCTCCCCTCCAAGGAAGATTTTGATTCTGGTCAGGAGAGCAATGGGAAATTATCATCAGTAGTTTCAGAGTGGGGATACTGAACGAAAATTATATCTATCTGCTTTCCCCACCCTAAATTTTGCTGATTTGGAGGATTTTTTTTTAGGTTTAAACTGCTTATCCTAATTACTATCCCTTCATGGAGAGTGGTGCCCAACCCATATCCAAAGGCTTGCCTCCCTTCCCATCAAATGTAAATTTCCCAAAGACTATCTGAACAGTGAATAAATTCATTTATCCAAGCCAATAGCTAACAGAAATCAGAGAAGTTACATAGATTAAGATATACCAGATAATACACAGAGTGAATGAATACTCTTACTGAGAATGAGAAATCACAGCTCTGCTGTGAGTATCTGGTCGCACCCCAAGGGAAATTCATTGAAGTCTTTAATGTGGCAAGCTGGATATCTGAGACTTCCTTGAAGTCCCTAGTGAGGCAAGCACAAGGTTACAATTCTTCTTTGGGTCAGCTTCTTCCCAAATGTCTATCTCTTACTCCATGCACTTCTCCCTAAAGAGGTCTGGAATTTCATGTATCCTCTTTCAAAGCCAGAAGTCAGAAAAAAAGAAATTCTCTTCTCCTAAGCTCTGGACATAGGAATGTCCTCACATAAGCATGTGCCATCAAATAGCCATTCTCTCCACCAGTGAGGAGAGTCATATACAAATAATTCGACTTGAGATCTGGTATATGAAAAAGAACAATGGCAGGATAATAACTTCTGGTAAGATCATTCTAACTGAATTTCATAAAAAAAAAGATGAGCAGAATTAGATGATGATGGAGGTGGTGGTGAAGGTAGTGGTGGTGGTAGTAGTAAAATCTTTCAAAGTATAGAGGGCCAGTCAAGGAGAAATAAGATATGAAGATTAATTAACAGGCTATCATGAATTAATGTTCATTTTTCAAGTTAATAAAACTTCAATTCATTCAATAAACATGTTCTAAAGTCGATGCCTTAACCTGAAATGGATGATTCTAATAATGGGAATTTGGGTTGCTGTGAGAGACTATTGAGACAAGGTATATGGAGTCAAAAAGACCACATGATGCTCCTCAAATGATACCATTTAAGTGGTTTCTTGTTTGGTCCTTACCCTTTACATGGGCACTTTTAAACACTGGATGTGGCATTACTTATGTTAGGGGATTATATGACAGATAAAATTCTTTTCAGTTCCTGCATTCTGTAAGTCTTACATAGGTGCTTAGGTGGATTCATCATCTCACTGATATGGGAACTCCGTTCATTAGTACTGTCTGGGGAGTGAGAACTTGAAAACTTCTCAGAATGTGTCTTAGAAATTGGTGTCAGTTTTGACTGTCACTTCACCCTTTCCCCCCCTTCACTTCTGCTGTCAATCAGCAGCAAGCCCTTTTAGGAGTCTTTCCACCCCCACCTAGCTTCAGTCCTTTGTCTGCTTTCCTGCCTCTGTGGGTTCCTCCTCCCAGCCAGTGGGAGTCCGGGACAGCCTGAGCTCACCCCCCCCCCCAACCAATGGGAGTGAGGGACAATGAGGGAAATATGACCCTGCTGCATTAGAGTTTAAAAACTCTGCCCCACATTGAGGGCCTCCTCTCCTTGACCCATTATGGGGAAGAACACCCTCTTCTTCCTGGGGGAAGAGAATGAAATTTCCTGTTTTTATCCTAAGAAATCTCCATGTTTTTTATTATATTTTGAATGGGATTTTCATCCCACACAGTACCAAACACAGTGCCTATTTTCCTTGTCATTGTGTGATTGTCACCTAGGTTTATTTGTAAATCCTTGATAGAAAATCCACTTCAGGCACTGGAAACTTTCCTCCATTATTTGCAAATGTAAGGGTCAAGTTGAGGCTCTTTAAAATTGACTCATTCAACAATCACATAAACCTGTCTTCAGGAGTTACAGAATCTTGGAAGGAAAGGAAATGCAATTATTTTTTAGCTAAACCTACACAGTGTAGTGACAAGTATACCGGACTTAAAATCAGAAGGCCTGGGTTGGAGCCCTGCACCTGATCTTTACTAGCTACATGATTATGGGCAAAATTCTTGACCTCATCTTTAAAACTAGGACAACAATATTTCTACTACCTACCTTAAAGGATGTTGACATTTACATAATTATTATGGTAGTCACCAGTCCTGAAGGAAAAAAGCCAGACATGGATGAGTGGATGAAGAGGAGGAGGAAGTTGTGCTGTTTGTCTTCTGAGTTAACTTCTCATTGGGAAATTCTGGGATTTCTATGCCCAAATTAGCATCCATATCAAAGCACAAACTGGGTCAAAAACCAGACATGGAATATCATGGTCTAAAGGGTCTTCCAAATGAGAATAGGAAACTGAGAACAAGAACAGGAGTTTCAAGAAGTCTGCATAGAAATCAGGAGGTCCATTATCACAGATGTCAGCAAATTGACTGGCTAAAGACCACTTTTTTTTCAGAGCCCCACACTTTTATCATTGGTACAAATTTTTCACCTCCACCTTGATCTGACCTTTGCACAGAGGTTGGGCTCTTTCCTTGCCTGGTTTCATCAGTGATGTTGTAGGGATGAAGAGTGGAGACAAAAAAAATGTCCCATAAATTGTAAGGCATTCTATCAGTCGGTATACAAATAGATAGGACATTTTAATTTAAAAAGTCAATCTGAACATATATATGTGTACATATATACATACATACATTCAAATGCATCTATATGCATATATGTTCATATACATACACACATAGAGAGAGAGAGGGAGAGAGAGAATGTGAAACAGAAAGGAAGGAGGGATGGTGTGAGGGAGGCCTGGAAGCCACTGGGATGCTGCCAGCTACAGAGATCTGAATAAGATGTACTGTTATTATTTTTTTATAAGAATGTAGATATGTTATTCTGTAAAGGAAGAATGACTACGATGTAATACAACTCAAATTAATCATCAAGGTCATAAGATCATATATTTGGTAAAAAAAAAATAATATTGAAGCAAATCCTACACATGGAAGTAGAGTAGTCAGTGTTCTTTTTATACCTGGAAGAGGAACCTGAAGGTCTAAGGATGAAACAGTAGCAACAGTTTAGTTAAATAGAACACATTATACTGAAAAGTTCCTTTACTAACATTAAGGTTTCATGTCATGTTTATTATCACATTTTAGGTTTGAATTTGAAAGAGTTACTTTGCCAATGTTGTTTATTTTCTCCCAGGTACTTGACTGCTAATTATTATGAAGTACTATCATCTGAATGACAATACCTTGACTATGGCCTTGAAATCCAAAATAACTAGGCTTCCAAATATATGGTTAAATGAAAAAAATATACTTTCCATAAATGTATTAATTCCTTTGAAAACAAGATTCAGTAATAAAAGCTCTAAGCATATTTTTTGGAGATATCTACTCTAGTCCCAATTCTGCCACTAGCTAGCTATGTGACTGGGCCAATTGCTTTGTCTTTTTCTAGGCATCAGTCTTCTCACCTGTAAAATGAATGACCCTGTAGGATAATAGGATCATATATTGAAGGCCAGAAAAGATCTTTGAAACCAACTGGTATGACTCCTTCAACTTAGAGATGGGGAAACTGAGGCCCAGAGTGGTGATTTGCTCAAGGTCCTACAGATAGCAAATGACACGGATGATAGTTCCACCCAGGTCTATTGACTCAAAATCAAGACTCTTTCAGATGTCCCATAACATATGTAAAGCACTTTACAAATTTTAGAGGACTATTAAAATATCAGCAAGCCAACACACATTTTTTCAATGCCTATATGATTGATTTCTTTTCCTCCTCCTAGACTTTGAGCTCCTTGTCAGAAGGGATTGTGTCAGATTATAGTCTTCATGATTCTCTGGCTATAAAACTCTTTGAGTTTATTATCACTAATTAACAGAACCAATGAACTAATTATTACTAATTAGAACTAAGGATCTAAAAGACTAGAAACTTTTCAAACAATAGTGAAAGAAATACATAGACTAAGGTATAATGTCTTTTCTTTTCTTTTTCTTACCTCAAGTCCTGAATTCTGGAATGGTTTCATTGCATTTGATTTTGCATCCTAAAGTAGGTGATTTTTTTTAAAGGTGAAAATTGTTCATCTTGAAAAGGGCAAGAAGTGGGGCGGCCAGGTGGCTCAGCGAGTAAGAGCACCGGCCCCAGAGTCAGGAGATCTGGGATTGAATCCGGGCTCAGACACTTAGCACCACACCCAGAAATAACAAGCCATGTAACCTTGAGCAAGTTACTTAACCCCAATT
The DNA here is from genome assembly GCF_028583685.1 of Petaurus breviceps papuanus. Taxonomy (NCBI): domain Eukaryota; kingdom Metazoa; phylum Chordata; class Mammalia; order Diprotodontia; family Petauridae; genus Petaurus; species Petaurus breviceps. Next base: position 7,356,862 of record NW_027186473.1, read on the forward strand.
GCTGGAGGAAAGAAAGAAAGAAAGAAAGAAAGAAAGAAAGAAAGAAAGAAAGAAAGAAAGAAAGAAAGAAAGAAAGAAAGAAAGAAAGAAAGAAAGAAAGAAAGAAAGAAAGAAAGAAAGAAAGAAAGGAAGGAAGGAAGGAAGGAAGGAAGGAAGGAAGGAAGGAAGGAAGGAAGGAAGAAAGAAAGAAAGAAAGAAAGAAAGAAAGAAAGAAAGAAAGAAAGAAAGAAAGAAAGAAAGAAAGAAAGAAAGGAAGGAAGGAAGGAAGAAAGGAAGAAAGAAAGAAAGAAAGAAAGAAAGAAAGAAAGAAAGAAAGAAAGAAAGGAAGGAAGGAAGGAAGGAAGGAAGGAAGGAAGGAAGGAAGAAAAGGGCAAGAAGTAATGTTTCCATTTCTTGGGCTGATTTGTACTGGCCAAAATTGCTTTATTCTGTGTTCAATATTCAAAAGTTATGTCAGAAAGATCATCGATTCAGCAGGAGAAAAGTAACTAATATTAAGAAAATGTAAACGCTTATAAAATGGGAAGTTATTTTGGGTGAGAGTTGAATTTTACTTTTTGTGGAACTTTTTATGATCATATCTTTAGGTTCTTGCCTTGAAGCTTACTTAGATGAAAAAGAACACTGGACTGGAGGTTAGTAAAATAAAGTTCTATTCTCAGTTCTGCCACTAATAATATTCTATTACCTGTGCAAGTTACTTAATCTTTCTGGGCCTCCTTAGTTTAGGTCCCTGTAAAATTAGAGATTAGACTAATTGACTTCTAATGTCTTTTCCAATTCTAACATTCTATTATTCTATGAAACTACCTTGTAATTAAATTTTGGGGGCACCTCAGTAAACCTTTACATGGGGTCTGAGATAACTACCTGCTCTAACACCTTTATATTCTAAATGTGTATCCTTTTGTGCCAGAGGTGGAAAAACTGATCTGATCATGTTATTACATGGAAATATGGGGCATCTTAGTGTTCATTTTAAAATATGGGTCCAAATAGAAAGGAGATGTTCTAGGTGATGAAATCTTCTAGATGTTCTTCTTTGCATATGATATTGTGGTGACTAAACACATGTCCTGAAGCTTACAAGACCTCCTTGATGAAATCCATGATTACCTAAAATAAATTTGCCCATCAATGTATGTAGAAAAGCAATGGATGAAAAATATTTGCTGTCCAGTCAGGTAATTCAATTAAGAATCCATAGAATTAGTACATCGGTCCATATATCAAGAATGTTACATTGAACTGGGTCCAGAATTGAAAAATAAGATTGGAGTGGTCTCAGTTGCATCTAGAAAATTGTGAAGTTCTTTTACTACTCCCAAGTTGATCTCAAATAGAAAAGATATCTTTGGGGCGGCCAGGTAGCACAGCAAGTGAAAACACCGGCTCCAGTGTCGGGATGACCTGGGGATTGAATCCCAGGCTCAGACACTTAGCACCCACCCAGAAACATCTGGCCATGTAACCTTGAGCAAGTTACTTAACCCCAATTGCTTAGGGGCTTCCAGGTGGCTCAGTGAGTAAAAGCACCAACTCCAGTGTTGAGATGACCTGGGGATCAAATCTGGGCTCAGATATTCAGCACCACACCCAGAAATAACTGGCCGTGTAACCCTGAGCAAGTTACTTAACCCCAATTGCTTTAAAAACAAAAGAAAGAAAAGATATCTTTTAAATTCCAGCATTCAAAAGTGAATTTTTTATGGTTGACACCTATGAACACTACAGTCTCCAAAGAATCATTTATAGGTGACTCATAGGGCAATAAAGAGATGCCTGTTAGTTCTTAGTAGGTGGCAGTATATTTCTAATGATGAACTATAGACAGGAAAGGTTATAAAAATATCATTCATGAAACATATGATTAGAAAAAGGAGTTAACACAAGTACTGGACTGGTGCCCAGGAAATGTCAAAAAGACCTATAGGAAGGCTTTTATCTTCCAAAGAGGATATATTCTCTTTGGGAAATATGGACACAAATCACACAAGTTAAGAAGATCTGAGTTGGCTGAAAAGAGTCTGTTCTCATTGATCCAATGAAACATTGGGAAAATTTATGAACTGAATACTATAAATTGTTGTATATATTGAATAATAGCACTGTTGATGGTGATCACTGACAGAGTACATGAGTAGCATCAATTCTGAACAGAAACAATTTCAAACAGAAAGACTGTCCTTGCCAAAGGAACTTGTAAATGTTTATTGTTGACATTGTTTGCTAAAACATAGGTACTCCATTCTGAAAGTAATAGCTTACATGACCCTTCATAGTATCCAGCACTTTTCTTACTCTTTGTTATCTAATTTTTAATCTCTAAGTTAGGGAGTAAAACTGTTGTCCATTTTATAGTTGAAGAAACTAAAAGACATGAAAATGTTAAAGTGATTGCCCAAAGTCATATGGTGGTAGAATCAAGGTGCAAACCTCAAGACCAGGGCTGCTCCCATCATCTCCATGAAAATAGAGGTAGTATCATGCTATTGCAAAGAATTCTGGACTAAGAATAAAGAAACTTGGACTCCATTCCCAGATCCTTCTGTCACAAGCTTCCAGTGTTACTCAAGTATATCTAATATAGTGGTCTCTCATATCTTATATCTCTGTATTCATTTCCTCAGATGAAAAAGGAAGATGAAACTACCTATGAGTAGATATCTAGGTGATTGTAAATAACCTCATGATTCTATATGAAATACTGGTTCTTTTTAGAATATAAAAGAGTCAACAGAGGAAATGAATAGAAGGGCAAAGCCAACTGTGGAAAGAAAAGAGAAGAAAAAGCATGATTAATCAGCATGAAATAGCTAGGTGAATAATTGATTTTTAAAAAACTGAGTGGTTTGTTTTTTTGTTTGTGGGGAAAATGATTGTAATTATGTGTGCTCAAAACTAAAACATCCCCTCCCCCAAGGGGAAAGAAGAAATGATAGGAAAAGATAAATTACTGTATATCTGTACTGGGGACTGCTGTCCAAGGTGAGCTGAGATGAGGGATGGAAAAGGCAGGAGAGTCTGGAAGACTAATTACCATGAAAACTAAAAAATACTTGCATTTTTGTTGTTTCAGTAAAGTAAGTGGAATATTGGTCTAATTTCAACTACAATGGGAATGATTTTTAATATCAGCATTACAATCCCATCATTTGCAAATAACAGACAAAGAGCAAGAATCTTACTACTTCTTTTAATAATTCTGGAAAGACACTTCTGTCTAATGTCTGGTCACATTGGTAATTGTTCTACCTTCAGCACATTTCCTTATCAAGAAACTGCTTGTGTCATCAGTCTCTTGTAGTGGAATATGAGAGCAATTACTGTTTTGATTGGAAACGTTATTAATGTCATACATGACCTGTCTGAGAGATAGAAAAGGGAAAATATATTGTTTACCTTTATCTCATGTTAGTAAAAGAGTATAAATGACATGTTATTAATTTTACATAATGGAAAATGTCTTATGCAATAAGTTGCAACTGCCACATACCCAGATACACAGTATATTATTATATGACACTTGGACCTCATCTCAGGTATTTCAGATTATAAGAATATGAAAAATATGCCAGTGTCATAAAGGCCTTTTTTATTTTTTCCTTTTATTAATCTTGGGTTTCTAATATAAGCATTATGCAAAGCTTGTCTAGAAAAAGAAATAAGTAAAATGCTGAAAGTACTTGACCATCAATCAAGTAGAAGAATTTGAAATTCCCTTGCCCCCTGCCTAACATATCCAAAGACTTAGAGGATTCATCAAGAAGGCATCTATATTAGTAGCCTGTTTCCCCAGCAGGAATTTATAAATGCTGTCATACTGCTGTAGTCATCTGGGTTGTTCACTCTTTAAGGTAAAGGATAATTTCTGTTTATTTTGCATCTCTTCACCTACGCCTAAAACAGCATGCTATTATAATAACTAAGGCCTGCTTCATTTCAGGATGCTGCTACTTGCAATAAGCATTAATGCTAGCCTCTAAGGTTATAATCAACCAAATGAGATCCACATAGGAGACACCATCAGCAGAAACACCATCATGCTCTTATGAGATAATTTCAGTCTACAGCACTACATGCTGACTTGGTCCACAGACCTCCCTGGGCAGTTATGGATCTATTGTAAGGGGTACATACCTCTATTGTCATATTTATATTTCTTTAGCTCCAACAAAAGATTCAGTGTGACAGTATAATAAGAAATAAATGTAGGGATAGGGGCTGGACTAGATAAGGAAACTCTGTCTTCCAATTCCAGTTGGCATCTTCCCTGCAACTTAGTCTTAGGCTGCAGCCTAATGTTCTGAGAGGTCAAGTGACTTGCCTTGCCCAGGGTCATGCAGCCAAAATCTATCAGTAGTGGTACTTGAACTCAGGTCTTCTTGTTTTTGAGGCTAGCTCTCTAACCCAAGGTACCTCTCATAATAACTAAACACATGTACCTTTCATTAAATGAATAAATAATGTCTCAGACATTTTTAATATATTTCAATGTCATGATTAACAGAATAATAATTTATTTAAAAGCTTTACAGAGTACATAGCAGCTTTTTGAAATTGTGCAGTTTCTTAATCAATGGATACTAATAGTACTACTATAATGAAGAGGTCCCCCAAAATTGTGGATGTCAAAAAGGGTTCCTCATACTTGAAAATATTGTGAACCACTTTAAGTGTATTCTTCCCTTGATCTATAGATAGAAAATTCCCCTACCCCTCCTGCTCTGCTTATCCATTATTGAGAACCAGCAGTTTATTTAAGCAAAAACCCCTTGCCCCTGCTAGGCCTCCCCTTTTGTCTTCTTAGCTCTGTTTTCCTCCAGATTCCACATTTCCATAGTCCTGAAATCCATTGTGCCTTCTGCAACTCTCACTCTATTATTAATAAACCAGCCTACATGCTAAATCTCTTTTCATATTCCTTCTCTCCTAGAACTCATGAAAGCCTCTTTTCATTCAGAAGTCACCTCAGCATTTGCAACCCTTGCTAATTCCAGTTGCTTCATATTTCATATTCCCTAGCATTAAATAACCCTGGGAACCAGAAGTTAGCATACTCTTTTCTTCTACTGACACTTCCAGAATCTCTCCCTGCAAACATCACTAAACAACCTTCCCTACTTTGATTGAGGTTTACACTAGTGGATTCTATCACCCCATCCACATTATTATTTCTGCCATCTATCAACCTTCATGTTAACTCCCCTCCTTCCACATAATTCAACATTTGGCTCATAGTCTTCTCCCCAAACCCTGACCTTTTCCTTGGTGAATTCAGTGAGTATGTTGATAACACAAATACCTGAGACTCTCGATTTATCAACTTAACAATTTCCATGATCTCTGTTTTCATATCACCTTAGTCACCCACAGGCAAAGTCATTCCTTAGGTTTCACCATTATGAGAAACTATCCCACTTCTAGGAAATCTAATTCTGAAATAAATCTTCACAATCCCTATATACTGTGCTTTTACGTCTTCCACTGCATTAGTACTGCTAAACTTGCTTATATGACCTTACCATAACCTCTGGTCCCATGATTTCTCCTTGTTCTCTGGGGCCATCACTCCTATTTTTGCTGTACTTTTCTCATTATAGAGTCTTTCCTGTACAATTAACCTGTTCAGTAATGTACTGTTTTCCACCCTTGAACTCCTTGCCCTTTCACATTCTGTTGTCCAGAGCTAGCTAATCCTTAATGCAGAATCACTCCTTTCAAATGTCCTCTTCACTCCTACTTCTGATCTATTTCTAGAAGTTACGGAATCATGTAGACTTGTTCTACTACCAATTCGTATTGCACTTCAATGGTCCCTCGGTGATACTTGAAAATCCTTTTACAAATTCATTTTCAATTAATTTTCTATCACTCATTTAAGAGAGGCTATTTCAAAATGTAACTATGTATGCTGCAACTTGCCTTGTTTCATATTCTGAGAAGTATAAATCTGACTGGGCAGAACAATTTAGAAGCAGAGAATCAAAGAAGTCATTGAACAGATCAACTTGTTGAGACATTTGCCGATAAGTTGTTAGAAAAGCACAGGATGCATTAACCATTTAGTAATAAAAGCATCTGTTGCCCACAAAAGCTACATCCATTGAGGACTTTTTATGGATAGTTCCCCAGACAGATAGAGGAAACTGATTTTATAGTCTCAGTTAGGAGTGACCCATGGGTTTTCCTCACTTATGAGTTTCCCTCTTAGGCTTCTTTAAGAATGTGTCTACTTTCCCCCAGATACTGAGTGCATTGGTGGGTGTATGTGTCATGCTTATGTGTATCCTCTAATATATTTGTTACTCCTGCATGTGCCTTATATGAACACCTGTGACATCATTATCATTGCTTTCATCTTGTTGCTAAATAAATATTAATGTTTAAGACCTACTATGTCATCATTTTAAGTGACTGACCTTGTGAAAATGGAAGCACACTGATGAGAGGGCAAGACAGACTGGTGATTAGGGAGAGTGAATTCCCCCACAACAGGGACCCTGTTTTAGGACCCTGCAAGAGTAATCACATGCTAATGCTCCTCTTCAAACCTAGGCCTGCTGAGGTGAGTGAGCTATCCCAGAGAGTAAATATGGGGATTTACGTTACTTACCCCATGTCAGATGTTACTTTGACAAGGTCAAGGCTTTCTGTCCTGGTCTTCCCTTCCTGTACACCCCAAAACCTCTCATGTTTACCCATTTTTCCTTCATTGCTCTAGCATCAAAGAAGAAAATTACCCTAATTTCATCCATCATTCCCTCTCTCTTTCAACTTTCTTATCTCATCATACTAACTGCTTTCCAACTGCCTACAAATATGTCTTTCTCATGTTTAAGCAAATGAGGAAAGATCTTCCTATAACCTTCTGATCCCCTGAACTCTCACTCACATTTCTCCAGCATTTCACAACTAAATTATTATTGAGTATCTTATACTTCCCTTTCTTTATGAACCATTCACTCTCCCACCCCTTTTAATCTGGCTTCTGACCACTGTAATGGGAATGCAAATTTGGAAGATCTTCCCTGCCCCTAGGTTAAAGTGCACCTGAAGCCTGGGGTGGGAGGCTTGCTTTTCAGTAGATACTTTTTGATTGGCCAGTGGGTCAATAAGGTTGTTACATTCTCTGAGCCAGGAGAAGGCTATATAAGCCCTGATGTGTAGCTTTGTTTTGGGACTCACTTTGAGAAGTGTTCTGTGATTTGATCTGAATTCTGGGAAGCCGTTGTTGAGAGTCCCCCGGCTTTGAAAAACCCAGATGTGGAAACCCAGATGTTGACTGGGTATGGATGTAATGGTTGGACAGTTTGGAAATCTGTCTACTTGATCTGTTTCTGTCTTGATAATTCTGCCTGTATACTTTGAAGTTCGGGGTGCTGACCTTTTCCCCTGAACAAGGTAAACGATATATGTCTGACTGATTAAAGTAAGCTTGTTAACCCATTTTGAGTTGCTTTCCTTTAACAAAGCAGATCCAAGAACCTGTGGTGGCAACAAACCCTGAGGACATGCTTGGGATGCTTGCCGCTACAACCACACAATTCTACTGCAATAGATCTCTCCAAATTGAAGAATGAACCCTTAATTGCTAAATATAGTAGCCTTTTCTCAGCTCTCCTCCTTGACCTTTGGTGTTGACTTTTCTGTCCTTCTGTGACATTGCCCTCTCCTCTTTCTTTTACAATATGACTCCTTTTTAATCTCTTTCAGGGATTCATCATCCTCCTCTCACTCCAAAATTTGGAAGTTCCCTAAGACTTTGCCCTTTGCCCTCATCTTTCTACTCTCTTCCTTATCATCTGCCCCCTGGATTCAGTGATCACTTCTATTTCAGGTCAATGTATCAGACTCGTAAATTTATGTACCTAACTCAAATCACAACCCCTGAACTGGAGTACTGCATCTCCAACTACCTGCTAGGCAATTATAATTCCATGACTTGTTGACACCTCAAATTTGATATGTCTCAAAAGGAAGTTATCACCTTCTTTCCTTAACTTGATCTTTTCCAGTGTAAGGAAAAGTGAACTGATGCTTGAAGGTCCGACTGTTTTTAACTTTAATTATTGAATTAGATTTGGGTGTGGGTCATAAAGATGTTTTCTAAGGAATCCTACTTCAGAAATGGGTTTGTCCCTCAGGAAGTCCATATGAATCTAAAAATGACTCATTTGAGTAATCAGACGTTTTTATCTATGGTAAAGTCGCTTTTATTTTTGTGATGATATTCAGTGCTTCTGTGACCAAAGCCTTCCGTTTCTATTATTGGAGAAAGTATTTAACCAAAATAACAGTATGTGTTGATGCCTACAACAATGTAATTGAAAATATTCCCAAAAGGAATACAAATTCAAAGTAAATGAAAAAACAAAAATGGTTTTGGAAAATACATAGTAAAAGGTGTTTGATAACACAGCAGAAAGGCAGAGGATGATAAAGGTAATTATCCTATTTTTTCCTATCTGTTCTCAAATACAATCACTGTTTCAGAGATTTTAGCGTAATAGTTTTTATCTGTTACAAGGGAGAGGTCAAAATAAAATGAAGGGAAAGGGTATTTCCATAAACAACTGATTTGTTTTTAAAGCATCAATCAGTCAACTAGAGCCCCTATTAAACAACTACTATATCTCAAATATTAAACTAGGTTCTGAGAATACAAAGGCAAAAGTGAGAGAGTCTCTATACTCAAGCAGTTTGCATTCTACTGAAAGGATATAATATATTCATGGATAAGTAAATAAAGGATACATACAAAATAAATGCAAAATGTTTTAGGGGGGCACTGACAACTGGGGTATCTTTAGAAAACCCCTAAAAGAAGCTAGCACTTTAACGGAGCCTTGAAGCAATCTGGGAGTTCTAAGAAGGAAAGGTAAAGAGAGAAAACATTGCAATAATGAGGGATAGATAGCTAATGTTAAAGTTAAAGTATTTCTAAATAGAAATGTTATGTGTTAGAATCATCAAATAAGCAAATTTGAGAGTGAAGAGTATATGAAATCATTCTGGGAAGATAGACTGAAGCCATATTTTATCACAGATTTTATTGGGAAGCCATTGAAGCTTGCTTCTTGAACAGTGGAGTGACAGATTTTAGGGATATTAATATCATAAGTACATAGATTTGGGAATCACCTACATGAATATGATAAATGAATTAATCAAAGCTAAGGAAATCACTGAGAAAATATAGAGAGAAGAAAAGTTCTAACACATAGCTCTAAAAAGAGCCTTTGAAGAGTGAGACATGAATGTCTTTAATTCTGCAGTGGAAAATGCCAAAGACCAGTAAGAGTGGAAGGAAAAAGACCTGGAGCTGTTACAAAAATTGAGAGGGGAAGAGTATTTAGAAGAAAGAGGCGGTCAACAGAATCAAAAGCTATAGAGATGTCTAGAAGGGTGAGAACTAGAAGAGGTCATTGGATTTTGCAATAAAGTGATCATTAGCTAAGCAGCTTCTGTAGAATGATAGGGACAGAAGCCAGATTGAAAGGAACTGAGTGTGGGCAGGAGGTGAGAAGGTATAGGTGCCAGTATAGACAGATATTTCTAGGAGTCTGGTTATGAAAAGGATACAAGATATAGAATGATAGCTTGAGGAGATAGTAGGATCAAGTGAAGTTTTTGTTGTAGTTGTGTGTGGGGTTTTTTGTTTGTTTTAAGATGGGCAGGATCTGGCAGTGTTTCTAGGCAGCAGGGAAGAAGCTAGTGTAATTCAGATATGAAGCTTCTGAGAATTATTACTCTCTTTCATTTATTAATACAGAACCATATTTTCCAAAATAATTATAAACCATCAGTATTCAATGGCAATTCCATTCAACAAAAATGTATTAAGCACTCACTGTGTACCAAGCTCTATGCTAGACATTGAGATGAGATAATTTAAATAAGATGTGGTCATTATTACATAGTATAATAGTAATAGCATTGGGCAAAGTCAGTAGACCTAGACTTGGCACTTGGCTCCAACATTTAATGAACTATGTGAACTCAGGAAGTTCCCTTAACCTCTCAAGTCTCATTTTGCTTATACGCAAAATAAACTCACAAAAATTGCATGACCTACCTTTCAGGGCTTTTCTTAAAAAGTACTTTGTAAACTTCAGAACATGGCTAAAATGTGAGTTCTCCTACTGCTTTTTTCTCCTTTTTGTTCTCCTTATTATTTGTCTTTTTCATCTCTTTGAGTACAGACAGATACAGTCCAAGGACAAGTAACCATTCTGTTATTATCCCTTTATACTTAATGTTCTGCACACTGTTTGCATAAGTAGATAAAATGACTTTGTACTTGAATAAAAATATTAGGGTGTGAGCTCATCTTCTATAAGCTCGCTGAAAGCATCCTTGATGTAACTCCAATAGCAGACAGGATGACAAGGAGGGAATGTACCTTGTATTCTCCTCTAAATGATTTTTCTTGTTTCTGGGTAAATCTCTTACACTTGAAAACGCTTTCTATTCCTTATAACTTGAAATGTAGTATTTTGCATAGCAGCATCTTTTTTAATGTTCTTAACTTTTTATAATGCATCAATGCTGTGTTTATGGGTCACAGTTTCGCCTATGAAAATAGTTCAATTCCAGTACAGTATTTGATAGAACTCTCCGGGATCGTAGCCAGGTAGCACAGCGAGTAAGAGCACCGGCTCCAGTGTTGAGAAGACCTGGAGATCGAATCCCGGGCTCAGACACTTAGCACCCACCCAGAAACACCTGGCCGTGTAACCTTGAGCAAGTTACTTAACCCCAATTGCTTAGGAGCGGCCAGGTGGCTCAGGGAGTAAGAGCACCGGCTCCAGTGTCGGGATGAACTGGATCAAATCCGGGCTCAGATACTCAGCACCACACCCAGAAATAATAACTGGCCGTGTAACCTTGAGCAAGTTACTTAACCCCGATTGCTTAAAAAAAAAAGAACTCTCCGGGATAATTTGAGGTCTGTATTTATAACATGGAGGTTTGTTAACTTCCAGTTACTATGAAAAGTAGTAATTTCTGGTCTTAAGTTTTCATAACGAAAAGTAGTAATTTCTGGTCTTAAGTTTTCATAAACTATCTCCTTGTCTTGCTGAGTCTTTTGTAGGCACTAAATTTTCACATCCTTCAGTAAAGCGTTACACAGCTTCCTCCATTTCCTTTCATAATCTGCACTGGTCACTTAAAACCAGGCTCCTTAAGAATTTTCCTTTCATAATTATAGGAGACAATGAATGAGTTCAAAACTGCCACTGGAAATCCTTCCATTCTTAAAACAAATCCACCTGACTCAAGCCTCTTGTTATTAATATACTTTGTGGACATATTATTGACTGAGTTTATGCAGATAGCTCCTATGGAGAACTTTTTGGTTCTGCTCTTATATCTTGGTTATTTCATAGGTGCCACCTGGGGAGAAACAATTTTAGGGTATATTTTACAATTCTAATAGCATGTTGTCAGCTTTTTTTTTTAGTATTGCTGATTTAGTTGTGATACCTGCTTATTCATAAGTTTCTGTAATTTTTAAGCCACTTATCATGTGTTCTGAAAATGAATATCAGTCTTTTTGTTGGTAAAGAAAGGTTCATCTTTTTATAGATTTTAGGGTAATGAGTTCTACAGGTTTTTGTTATAATACCCTCCAGAATCATCCTGATACATTTTCTATTTTTGGAAAGTATACAATTAAGATTTACATTGTATGAAATACTTAGAGAATCCTAGAGAATTAAGTTAAAAAAAACTACTTGAAATAATAAATAAATTTGGCAAAGTTGCAGGTTATAAAATAAACCCACATAAATCTTCAGCATTCTTATATATTTCTAATGAAATGCAACAGCAAGAGATAGAAAGAGAAATCCCATTTAAAGTTACTGTAGATATTATAAATATTTGGGAATCTACCTGCCAAAACAAATCCAGGATCTATATGAACACAATTACAAAACATTTTTCACACAAAGTCAGATCTAAATATTTGGAAAAATATCAATTGCTTGTGTCTAGGTCAAGCTAATATAATAAAAATGACAATTTTACCTAAATTAAATTACATATTTAGTGCCATACTAGTCAATCTACCAAAAACATTATTTTGTAGAGCTAGAAAAAATAGTAACAAAATTCATTTGGAAGAACAAAACATCCAGAATATCAAGGGGATTGATGAAAAAAAATGCTAGGAAAGGTGGCCTAGCCATACCAGATTTTAATCTGCATTATAAAGCATTAGTCATCAAAACTACTTGGTACTGGCAAGAGTAGTGGATAGAGTAGTGGATCAGTAGAATAGATTAACTACATGAGACACAGCAGTCAATGACTCTAGTAATCTACTCTAGTAATCTAGCAATCTAGTAAAGACCCCATCTTTTGGGATAAGAACTAATTATTTGACGAAAACTGGGAAATAGTATGGCAGAAACTGAGCATACACCAGTTTCTTACACTGTATACCAAAATAAAGTCTAAATGGGTGCACAATCTAGGTATAAAGGCTGATACTGTCAGCAATTTGGGAGAACAAGGAATAGTTTATCAGATTTACGGAAAAGGGATGATTTTATGACCAAACAAGAGTTAGAGAGCATTATGAAATGCAAAATGGATAATTTTGATTACATTAAATTGAAAAGTTTCTGCATGAATAAAGCCAAAATAACCAAGATTAAGAGGGAAGTGGAAAATTGGGAAAGAATTTTGCAACCAGTGTCTCTGATAAAGGTCTCATTTCTAAAATATGCAGAGAACTGAGTCAAATATATAAGAATACAAGTCATTGCCCAATTGATAAATGGTCAAAGGATATGAACAGGCACTTTTCAGAGGAAGAAATTAAAGATATCTATAAGCATATGAAAAAAATGCTCTAAATCACTATTGATTAGAGAAATGCATATCAAAACATCTCTGAGGTACCACATCTCACCTGTCATATTGGCTAAGATGACAAAACAGGAAAATGATAAATGCTGGAGAGGATGTGAAAAAATTGGAACACTATTGCATTGTTGGTGGAGTTGTGAACCTATTCAACCATTCTGGAGAGCAATATGGAACTATGTCCAAAGGGCTATAAATAAGTTACCCAGCAATGCCATTTCTAGGGTTGTATCCCAAAGAGATCATAGAAGTGGGAAAAGGACCTACATGTACAAAAATATTTATAGTAGCTCTTTTTGTGGTGGCAAAGAATTGGAAATCAAGGGGATGCCCATCAATTGGGGAATGGCTAAACAAGTTGTGGTGTATGAATGTAATAGAATACTATTGTGCTATATAATGAGGAGCAGAAGGACTTCATAATAATGTGGAGAGACTTATATAAACTGATGCTGAGTGAGGAGAGCAGGACCAGGAGATATATGTACACAATCACAGACACAACGTATGTGTGATAACTAACTTTGATAGACTGGGCTCCTCTCAGCAATGCAACGTTATAAGACAGCTCCAAAAGACTCATGATGGAGAGATATCCACATCCAGAGAAAGAGCTACAGAATCTGAATGAAGATTGAAGCAAACTACTTGCTCTTTTTTGTTTTGTTTTGTTTCTTCTTTCTCACTGTTCACTCCATTGGTTATAATCCCTCCTTACAACTTTTTGGAGATTCTATATTTGACTGCATGCTGCCATGGAGGGGGGCGGAGCAGGGAGGGCAGAGGAGAAGGAGGGGGGAAATTTGAAACTCAAGAGATTGTGGAACTGAATGTTATAAACTAAAAGTAAATAAATAAATTTAAATTTAAAAAAATTACATTGTATTACACAGTTGTTAGTTACTGTACATGTCTTCTTCCCATTTATATTTGTCTTAGGAAGTCTAAATATATTCAGTCACAGCTGTCTCCTTGATAGCTTTATGCCTGATATGTTTTACCACCTTCATTCATTGGTTCAGTATGATCTCTGGATTCAAGTTTGAAGCCTTGAGTCTATCTTTACCTGAGATAATTTCAAATGGAATCTGGTTATCATTAAATTAAGATTCCTTGAGTTGAATAAACTATTTAATGTGTTTTGGAGTGACATTTAGCTTGATATAACTACACAAAATACATGATAAATTGTTTTGGTTTGATACATTCTTTAATTTGGAAACCATATTTAGTTTTATTTAGCAGAGAATGTAATAGGTTTAAGACTGAAAGAATCACAATGGACTTAAATTACCTCCCTTTTAAAAATTCCATATTTAATATCATTTGTTCTTGGTATTATGTCAGTGGCATATTTTAAATAGAGAGTTTTCTCGCACTGACATAAAATACTCAAACATTCTTACCATACTTGGGTATGTTTCATATTTATGTATTTGAAATACATGAAAAAGGCATGAGTGTGGGACTGAATCAAAGGTTTTGCAATAATCAATAAAGGCAATATAGTTTTTTGTAATTTTTTTTTTATTTTTGGAGGGGGAAGGTAGGGCAATTGGGGTTACTTGCCACTTAATTTTTTTTGAAGCTAGCATTTGATATAGCCACACGGCTAGTTTTTTGTGTTGTGTCTGAGGCTGGATTTGAACTCAGTCCTCCTGACTCCATGGCCAGTTCTCTATTCACTGTGCCACCTAGCCGCCCTGACAATATAGTTATTACGGTAATTTTTGGCAGCTTGTTCAATAATTACCAAATAAATAATAATTTGTTTATATATCGGCTATTTGGGTTTTGTTCCTCAGTAAATCTATTATTTATTCTAAATGTTTAAAGAATTTTTTTAGCGATATGTACTTTGAACATGTCAAAATAAACAAATATATAATTGACCTAAATTTGGAGGAGGCACTAGTGTTCTCATATTTTTGGCAATAGATGTGGAATACCCTCTATTCAGAAGGGTAGAACTAGCTGACATTTGAGGGGCAAAAGGAAAAGTGTTTTGCTGGTGATTCTTACACTACTGTGAAGCCTTTGACCAGTAACTATGATTAATGGGTTTTATCTGACCCCATCACTTTCCAGTTTTATAGTGAAAATTTTTCATCACTTCCCCAAATGTAACAGTTGAGTTATTAATTATGATAACATTTAAGCTTCCTGATTAGTGTTTTATCCAACTTGCCCTTTGTTATGTTGGCCTTCTAGAGACCATATTGATGATCAGAAATTTCCCACATCTTCCTTCTTCAGGCATTCTCTGTCGCCTCCTGAGGCTTTGCTTCTTAAGCCTCTGTAGTAAAGATTTGGATTGGTAGAGGTTTTATCTCATTCTTTGTACTGCCTTGACTCTATCACCTTAACCTTTTTACTTCTGCTTTCTATTACTGATAAAGGGTACCAAGAAATTCTAAAACACTTATTGTTTTCCCTTCCACATTTCATTTTTATGTCTTTTACTAGGTAACATTGTTAACATTTTCTTCCCTGAGCTCTAGCTAGATATTGATGATTTTCCATTGACTTTCAATGGATATTAAATAAGTTGTCTTCTGTAGCTTCTACCACAGTGGTGGTTGGTACTTGTTCTTAGGGTTATTCTTTAATTAGTCTCACCTTTTTATCTGATGATTCCTACTATACCAAGGGCCATCAAATATATTCTCATGTGCAGAAGCTAAAATGTTATAATTTCTTTAAATATTGTGCAGAAAATGTGATTGTTCCTGAGGGTTATATCAAATGCTAGCTTCAAAAAAAACTACTGTTTTGTTATCATTGGTCTTCTCATTGGAATCCGCCTTTTAATCTTAAAAAGATTTTTCAAAATATCTAAGTATGTCCATCTCCTTTTCAAAATAATTTTGTACTCTGACATAATTTTTTCATGTTTCATTATTGATTAGAATTTCCCAAGTATAGCATGTGTTGAAGTGAAGATTTTTAATGCCCTCAATTTTTTCATCTTTCTTCTCACATTTTAGCAGCTTCTCAATTTCATTTATATTCTATCTAATCTAAGCTTAGGGAAGAACTTATCCCTTATAAGTGCACTGAGCTTGATAACAATACATTGTGATGTGACTTTCAACTAAGTGAACTATGGACAGAAAACATAATAAAACCTTTGCCCAGTAAGACTTATTTTCTGTTTTTTATACAGTAGTGCTGGGATATAATGAAAGTATTCATTTCTTTAGTCCATTTCATGCACACTTAGGTTTATCCATGGATAATATGATCTGCACAAAAACATTTCCAGCAGGTAGACTATGAGCATTTTCATTTTGTTCCAATGTATCTTGCTTTTTTATGGTGCCAGAGTACAAAGCAACATCATTACTCTTAAGTCTCCTTTGTCAAGCTGATTATCAGAGTATCTTCAAGTGGAGCCAAACTGCAACCCAGTGCCAACCTGTCTCTTTCTTCAACTTAAGAGCAGGTTCATCACACGGACCAAAGTGCCCACACAATCAGTGAAATTACCTAGAGCCCAGTTTAGCAGTATTTCAGGATTTCTGTTAGAGTTCATACATAGATATCATAAAGATCTTAGGGCATATGAAGTACCCACTATTTATCACACTCTGGAATTTTCCTTGTTTGCTATTGACTTCTTTTCTTCACAGCATTATAATGGGTTGGACTTTGATGGGGCTATTGTCATTGTTTGTTGTTTCTTATTGATGGCGTTGCTGTATCTCTTTTATCTTATTCTCATGTTTATTTTTGACAAATTATAAATAGAAAGTGTTTAAGGATAAGTTACTGTCCTGTTATTCTTTCTTTAATTTTTAATATTCCACAGATTATTGCACAGGAGGACAGAATGAATAATTTTTATAACTGAAAAAGTATAAAAAGAATGTGAAGCTCTTCTCTAGACTCATTGAAAGAATCTTTGGAATAACTCCCGCAGGAGAAAGAACAAAAAAAATGTGTTTCTTTTCTGGTCCCATGATTATTTTCTACGAGGTCTCTATATATTTTGAAAAATTTGAATTTCATGGAATTTGTAGGTTTTAAGGACTTGGCACAATCATATCTGTTAAAACATTGTTCTTAAGGTTTAATAAATCAGTGTTATGTTCAGGTGGTCATGGGTAACTGTTAATGTCTGTAATGAGCCTGTGATTCCAGTTTGGTTTATGTGATGAATTCTCAAAGATATTTTGAGGTTCATATTTGTAATATGGAGATTTGTCATCTGGTGGTTTATAAAGGATAGAGAGCTTCTGTTTCTATATACAAGTCCATGACAGCCATTTTTAGTTGCTTCTTTTTTACCATATCGCTGATTGAGTTCATGTGCATATATCTATCTCACAGAAGGCCTTTTGATGATAATTATGTTGATTGCTTTTGTTATTGTAATTATTGATAATGATCCAAAAAATAATAGAAAGGTGCTTACTGGGTTTAAGTACCCTATAGCTTATTACCAATGACTTAAATATAGGAAATGGCATAAAAATACACTATCAAAGATATGCATGCATGACAACAAAAGAAGTGGATTATTTGAGGGAAGGAAGGGGACAGAATAATAGATAGATACCTTATATTGATTATCTATTCGATAGTAACAAAACCAAAACATAAGGAAGTTCTGTAGCATATTTGTTAGCTGTCCCATACAGAATTTATAGGAAGACATGAACAAGAATCATGAAGGATGAGAAAACATGGAGATGATGGGATTTCCAACATGAAGGGAAGGAGTTAGTATTCATGGATTCATTGAAGTATTGATAGTTAGAGTGTCAGTGGTGATCATGGTGGTGATGATGTTGAGATTTATTTTTTGTCAGGGGTAGATGAGTTAAATAACCTTAACTTCTCCCTAATTCTGAAGTAATAACTAATAACATTTTCATATGGCCTTCATCATTTTTCTTTGAAAAGATACATTCCAGGCAAGAGGATAATTTTGAAAATTACTACCATCTGTGCTTTTTCAAGGAAACTATTCTAGAAGGAAAGAAGAGTTCTCATAATTTTAGTGTTAAGAATACTGTTTCAGTAACCCTTGGCTTTTGCATATTTAATTTATGCTTTATGACTCATTACAGTCATAAATTCACTCTTGATTCACACAGCCATCATTACTGACCTTTTTATCATCATATTCTTTAGCCTCTTTCATCAGACATCACTGCTGTGTGAGTCTCTGGGGTAATGTATTCACAGATGTAGATCTTAAGAGTATCCTGAACAAATAGTATTTATTCTTCCATTGGAGGGTCTATCTCCTGTGATAGCTTCATCACTTCTGTTATTCCGGAGACCAATCACTCTTGTCAGATTGCCCAGGGTGTGTAGATCCTTGTCCTAGTATTATAAAATGATTCATGACTATAGGTTAAAATACACTTCATTTCAGGAACAAATTATCTGCCACCATAAACAGATGTTCAAGAAGCAGAGAAAAACATTTGCAAATATAAAGTGCCTGTGCTACACAGATGATAACATTTAATTTTGCTTTCATTGAGCCCATTTCCATTCTATTTTGGAAATATGTATCATTGAATCACAGAGCAAGAAAAGGACTTCCAGGTGTCATCTGGTTGAGCCCTAACCCATCAAAGACAAACGCTGGTCTGACCTATTTCAAAAATTCTCCAAGTTTCTCTTCTCCCTTCCAGGCTTGATTAAGTAAAGTTTTTTAATTCCCCTGGTACAATGCTATACCTTATTTGTTTGGAGCCTAGTGCCTTTCCTTGCTCTAGTATAGTATTTTAATATTTGCTCTGAAAAAGTGATCAATCATGCTTCTAAGAGCTGCTAACATCCTTTATCTGTTACCAGTTTTCTTCTACTATCTGTTTAAAGGATATAGAAAGAAATCATCCCTTTTCTTCTATATGTCATTAAGTTTGGGTTTGTTTGGGGGGTTCCTGGCTACCTATTATTTGCCCAGTAAATTCCGTCTTCCTATGTGTTTTGTTCCCACTCATATTCTGAATTTCGCTATTTCTGTTAAGGTTACTATTATACTTCTAGTCACACATATTTAAAACCTCAGAGTCATCCTCAATTCCTCCCTTTCTTCACTCTACATATCTATTCAATGACCAAGTCTTGTCAATTCTACCTCCTTCACATCTCTGGCACTTTTCCCCATCTCTCCACTCACAGTTACCAGCCTCATTCAGGTCCTCATTGTCTATCAGCTGGACTATTGCAACAGGCACATAAGTGATCTTCCTGCCTCCCATCTCTCTCCTTTCCAATCCATTCTTCTCATATCCTACTCATATTCTAACTCTGTTGCTCCCTTGCTCAATAAATTCCAGTCTCTCTGGGCTCACATTTTTCAACTTCTTTCTTGGCATTTATGAAGCTCTTAACAACCTCTCCCATTTACCTTTCCATATTCATCATTCTTCTTCACATATTCTCTGGTTCTCCAGGTAAACTGGCCAGCTCATTGATATTCACATATAACATTCTTTCTTCCAATTCTTTGCCTTTGCACAGTCAGTCAATAAATATTTACAAAGTGGCTAGTGTTTGTGTCATGCACTATGTTAAGCACCATGGCTACAAAAAGAGGCAAAAGACAAGTACTTGCCTTCAAGAAGCTCACAGTCTAATGGGGAAAACAATAAGCAAACAAATATGGACCAACAAGCTATGTACAGGATCAATAATAAGTAATTAAGATAGACAAGATGCTGAAATTAAAGAGGGGTTGGGAAAGGCTTCCTAAAGAAAATGGAGGTCTGTCCCCCTCTCACCTTTGCTTCTTGGATTTCCTAGCTCTTTCCAAAGTTTAACTCAATTACTGCCTCCTACATAAGACCTTTCCTGATTCCCCCGCTCCTAGCTGCTGCCATCTGCCCCTGAAATTGCTGCATATTAATTTTGTATAGACTTATATGTACATGATATTTTCCCCACTAGAATGTAAAACACATGAGGAAAGGGATTGTTTCATTTCTATCTTTGTATTCCCAGCACTTAGCATAGTCTCTGGCATATAGTAGACATTTAATAAGTGTCTACTAATAATTGGTCAGTGAAGAAAAAGGTTTGGGTTTCAGTTTTGAACGCATTGAATTTGAGACAGAGATTTCTAGCAGGCAATTGGAGATATAGGACTATAGCTCAGTGGAGAGATCGGGAGTTGAATATGCAGATTTTGAAATTATCTGCTTGAAATGTTAATTGGGTATAAGATCTTCCCCACTGCACCCCCCATTAATAGACCTCATATGGAGTCCATTAAGGGAAGCTTGATTAGGGGAGGCTTGTTTTTCAGAAAGGCCCATACCTTTTGTTACTTTGTAGCAACAAAGGCAGTGGGTCACAAGGGTTGTGATGCTCTCTGACTCTGAAGAAAGGTATTTGTACTCTGAGGTTAGCATTTTGTTTTGGGGTTCACTCATTGGAAGAGTATTCTTGTGATTTAACCAGATGAAACTATGGGGAGCCATTAAGGAGCCCCCCAGCTTTGAAAAGCTCAGATGTTGGTGCTTCTCTCTCTGGTAATTATGTATGTATTTCCTTGGTCAGACAGTTGTATCTGTCTGTTGATCTGAGCTAATTTCTCAGACAGTTAGAAGCCCTGTTTGTTGGCCTTTATTTCTCTGCTTATATTTTCTCCATTTGTATTTTCTCTGAAGTTCAGGGTTCTGACTTTTCCCCTGAGCTAGTGAATGTAATTAAAAAAGATTGTTCTCGGGGCGGCTAGGTGGTGTAGTGAATAGGGCACTGGCCCTGGAGTCAGGAGGACCTGGGTTCAGATCCGGCCTTAGAAACTTAACACAAAAAATAGCCATGTGACCTTGGGCAAGTCACTTAACCCCAATTGCCCTCCAAAAAGAAAATAAAAAAGATTGTTGAATCCTTAAACAGCTATCTTTGCTAGTAAAGCATAACTAAGAACCTGTGCTAGCAGTCATCCTGGGTATGCCAGTTGCTGCTACACCTGCATAGTGGTGATAATTGAACTTATGAAAGTGGTTGAGTTTGCTGAGTGACAGAGTGTAGAGAACAGGGAAAGAGAGAGGAGAGGAGAGGGCTGAAGACAAAGCCTTGGGGTTATACCACATGTTACTGGATAGGATTTTGTTTATCTTCCAAGGAGACTTAGACGGAGTATCCAGAAATATAGGGAGAGAGCTATAAAAAAAGAGAAAGGATAGCATACCTTACACATATGTGGTTAATAAACATTTATTGCATTGAATTGAAATTAAAGGTCATCATTATATCACATATTACCCTAGAAAAGGATACTCTTATCATGTTTCTTAGATGTGGAAGCATATGTATGAAAAGAACTAAGGCAAAATCCTAAATGGGCTAATGCTCTAAGCAGGAAATATTTACCAAAATGTTTGATTAGGGTGCTACTTAGTCACTCAAAAATATTTACCAAGTACTCACCATGTGCCAGAAGTTGTGCTAAGTGCCAAGGATACAAAGAAAGGAAAAAACAAAAACAAACCAACCCCAAGTAGTATCTTAATGAGGGGAAGCAATATAATCTTAGAAGATATTAGGGGAGAGGGGGTAGCCAGGAAAATATTCCTAGGAGGTAGAGATAAAAGGACACAATACTTCAGACATAGAGAATAGCCAAGGTGAAGCCAGCCACAGATGGAAGAAATAGGGGGCACACCCTATTTATGTTTAAGGAATTTCAAGTAGGCCAATATAGCTGCTTAGTATAATTCATGGAGGGGTGCAAAGCATAAGGCATCTAGAAAGGTATGAACGGACCAGGTTGTGAAAGATTTGAAATGGCAAACAGAGGCAAAACAGAGATATTTTGCCTTAGAAGTAATAGGGAGCTATTAGAACTAGATATGACATATAGTCAGACCTACTCTTTAGAAAAATCACTGGCAGCTGGATGAAGGATGGATTGGAGGGGTAGAGATTCGAGGCAGGGACACCAATTATAAGACTGTTTCAAAAGTGCAAAACAGACTGATGAAGGCCTGAAGTAGAATGAGTCTAGCATGGCAGAGACGTTGGGAGCCAGAGTGGCTGGAAAGATGGTGGTACTCTCAGTGGTAAGTACAGAATGAAAATTAGAATGAGAAACAGGAGAGAAGAGTGCCACAGAAGCCATAAAAGGAAAGAGTGGTGACAGTGTTAGAAGCTACAGAGAGGTCAAGTAGGATGTAGCTGCGAAAAGGTCATTTACACCTCTATAGATTCAATTCCATTTTCCTGTTTTTAGAATTATGATTTCCTTCCTAAATAGGTAAATATCCTAGAAAGGAACCTTCCTAAAATGATATTTTCCCCTAATGTCAGTGATCATCAATGCACAGGTTAGAAGTGATATCATTTTCATTTATAACACATTCATTTCCAAATACACCCTCCCTTTCTCCTTCTGTAGAGTCATCCCTTGAAATAAGAAGGGGGAAAAGATCAGTTCAGTGAGACTAACAAACCCATTAACTAAGATTTTGTTATTTAGTTATTTCAATCTCTTAGTGACCCCATTTGGGATTTTCTTAGCAAAAATACAGGAGTAATTTGCCATTTCCTTCTCCAGCTGATTTTGTATTTGAGAAAACCAAGGCAAATAGGGTTAAATGACTTGCCCAAAGTCACACAGCTAATAAGTGTCTGAGGCTGGATTTGAACTCAGATCTTCTTGACTCCAGGCCCAGCACTCAATCCACTGTACCAACCAGCTGCCCCAATGAAGATTTACAGTATATGCAATTTTCAGCATCCAAAGTTTCCTCTACAAAAAGAAAAATGATGAATGTATGTTTTCTCCTCTCTTATTTGGAGCTGCTACAAGAATATACAGTTTTATAAAAGCTACCAAATTACTTCCTTTCAAAACACTAAAAGGGCTTTAATTAATGTTTTAATACTCCTTCTTTAATGTCAATATTACCTTTATTTATGAGGCATTCTCTCTTACTTTTATCCTGTCAATCATGCCTTGATATGCCTAGTATGTCAATCATATATTTGATCCCATATCATCATTTTCCATTTACTTAAGCACAACTCTTGTTCTGACCTACAATCTCCGTGTTTTCATTTCTGATACTCTCCTTGCATTAGTACTGACATATTCAAATCAGTCTCATGCTTTCTATTGTTTTCTTTCCCTTATTTCCATCTTAACTTCTCAGAATTAAATTAGTATATGTACAATCCTTAGGTTTTATATAGTTAATTTTAAAAACCCAGATTTCCCCAGAAGATCATACTTTTTCACAGTCCATTAAGTACATCATACTCTGAGGACAGTACATTCCACTCACTTGAGGAATAGGTTTCATTCTGAAACTCCATACCTACTTATTGTCATCCTAACATAAAAAATGGAAAGGATACCACACTTGAAACCATAAGACCTTGAATCCAGTCATGACTTGAGCACTTTAGTTTGTAAACTGGATAAGCAGTTTAACTTCTTTAAATTTATTTATCTGTATAATGGAGATAATAATATTTTTATTACTTCACAGGATTGTTGGGGGCAAATAAACCATAAATACTATATTAACAGGCTTTGTTATAGTAGTTAAAAGAGAATAATGACCCTTCTGCTACCTATTGTTTGGATAATTCTTTGTTTCTTAGGATATTTTAAAGAAAGTGGTCTTTTAATACATGCTTAAAATAATGGTGAGTGACTTGATGGGAATAGGAGGTTGAGAATAGTAGGCAAAATAAGGTTTTGGAGATTATTCATGGATGTCATAGGATCACTGAATCTTACTGTCATCTACTCTAATTTCCCAATCAATGATTCCAAATGCAATGATCCCCCTCTATGAAATCCTTAACAGGTGGCCATTTTAGCACTTGCTTGCATATTTCCAATGTTGAGGAACTCACTGCTTCATGAGGCAGCCATGCCACTGTTACACACTTTAATTTTAGAAATCTTTATTATATGTAACAAAATCTAGCTTCCTGTAATCTCTATTGTTGGGCACAACACAGAACAAGTAAACTCTCTTTAAAATATGTTGATGAGGCAAAGATAATATATGCACAAATTGACCATAGTGATTTCCTTCCTTGACACTTCCATTAAAGAGATCAAAGGTTAAAGAAAGCATGGAGATTAGCTTGCCATTGCTCTATGTCAAGAATTTGAACTATATTGTACTCTATTCTTCCCTTTATGCTTTAGAGGACATTCACTGAATACACTCTCAAATGTAGGACTTGGCACACTCCTTTATTTTCTCCTTGGGTTTGATATAAACTCCCTTCCTGCTTATAAACACATTTAATATGATCATTGAAAAAGGAATGAATCTTCTTTAAATTAGATCTGACCAAGACTTTGCCAATAAGTACACCAACATCCACTACATAAGTGCCAGGATCATACCCTAGATTGAATATTGCTATGCCAGAGTCAGACTTTCTATAAAGCTACCTAGCTAGAACAATGAAAGGTAACTATGGGGTGTAGTAGAGAAAAGACTGCATTCGAGGTTGAAAATCTGGGTTCAAATATTGATTCTGGTATACCTGTGTATATATATTCTGGTATACCTGTGTGACCTTGGGTCACACTCTGTGGTTATCTATAAAACAAGGTTAAACTAAATTTTATATATATATATATATAGTCTCTTCAGCTCCAAAATCTCTAAACCTCTGAACACTTACGCTCCATACCAGCTACTGATAAAAGGCACTCTGAGTGGCTTTAGGAAGTCTGTTTTTCTGACCAGAAGGGAGAAAGGAAGAGTTAGACTTATTGGTAGGATAGGAAGAAAACCATTCTCACTCCTATGGGGAAAGAGGAGTTAGAAATTCCCAGTGCTGTCAATCCTCTGCTTTAATGAGCACTAAATTTACTTTAAAAATCATAAAAGCAATCCACTTGAAATCTGAATGCAACAAACCTAACACTTTGCTGTAAACAAGCTGCTCAGTTAATGCCAGATTTAGTAATTACAAAAAAGGCATTTAGCTGTCAATTTTGTCTATGTTATTCAGTTTAAGTATATTTGTATTTGTACTTTATACAAGAAACTGCATTCAAAAAATGTCAAAAGCAGAATAATGAAGCAAAATCAACACACATATACATATATATAGAGAGAAAAATGTATGCACTTCAGTTATATTTTTATATCAAAGTTACATACTCAAAAGCTTTCAAAGCTATCTTAATCTGAGCTGCAAAGTAAATGCTATTTTAAAAACATTTCTAGAGAACAGGGACTTCCTTTACAACTAATTAAAATGTAATAAAAGACAAATGACTAGAAATTTACTTCTAGAAAAAAAACATTAAGGAGAAATGCTTTTATTTAACAACTTTTTAAGTATAATTATTCATGTAAGACGCTGTCTATTGAACTAAAATAGTCAATTACAAAATATTGCCCCAGGGATCCAAAAGAGTTAATGTTGTTTATTTACAAAGTGCCTAACAACTTCACTCTATCTGGAATGGCCGCAGTATGAAAAGCTTTGGCGGGTGTAAGACAGCTCGAACTGAGTTAAGTTACTATCCTGTGGGTGAGTAACTAATATATGGGAACTTCCTTAGCCTATGGAGTCTCATCCAGATTTGTCAGTCAGACAATAAACATATATTAACTACCTGCCATATGCCAGGTAAGTTGCTAAGCACTAGGGATAGAAAAGCACAACACACTCCTTGTTCTCAAAGAGCCCAAAGTCTAATGGGGGAAACAACAAATCAACATGCAAACAATTATGTGCAAAAAAGATCTAGTTATAGATACATATGTGTCTGGAGAAGGAAATAGTAAACTACTCCAATATTTTGGCCAAGAAAACCCCAAATGAAGTCATGAAGAATCAGATGCAACAGAAATGACTGAGCAACTATATAAATATTTATATGTACACATACATACATGCACACATATATACATATACATAAATAGATACCTATAATAAATCAGAAATAATTGACAGAGGGAAGGCACTAAAATGGGACTGTTTGATATATAATTAATGCTAGATTTTTCAAAAATTATAGAAATTTTGTTAAATTAGAAAGCAGCAAAGCATTGTGTCAAATCTGTCACTTGACTTCCCTAAAGCTCTAGGTTGCAGAGAGAATCCCAAACTACATTGGTAGACAGAGAGGTATTCTCTATGCCACTGGAAGCACAGATCCAATTCTTGATTCAAATTAAACTAAGTCCATGTGAATGGTCTGCATGAGGAAGGAAAAGCTAAGCAATTACAGAGAACTAGACTCTAAGACAACCAGACCCCCCAAAAATGGAAAGATGTAGCAGATAGAGGTAAGAATGAATGAAGGTGCATAAACTAACACAAGCTCTGAATGGTAGGGGAAACCAGCACTTTAAAGGAGTCATATTTCCATAAATATAAGCACTCTATTAACAGAGACCCAGTGCTACCATGTTTAGTAGGGAAAATCTATCACCTGGTGGACACCCTTTAGTGAATCTCCTACCAGTTAGCTAAGACTGATATTTACGCAGCAGAAGCACAGTCTGACACGAGGTCCACACGCTGGGTTTTCCTTTAAATGAAATTTGAATGTTTTCCATTTGCTTAAGCTTTGAGAACTCAGGATCGATGCATTGGAGGAGGTCTTTTTTTTTCTTTTGAGATGATAAAGATTAAGGAATTTGAAAACATAGTTCTATATAATGTTGAGTTTTTTCTCTTCCCATGAAACTTACATTTAGTTTATAATAGAATAGATTTTTGTGGAACAAACCATATAATTGTGAGAAAAAATTATACTTATTATAAATGAAATATATTTGTTATGTCAGTTATAAATATCCTAAAAAAAATAAGTTCACAGATTGAGGTTCTTAGTCTGGGATCTATGAATATAAAAACAGAGAGAAAGAAAAATAAATTGATGTATGTGATATGATATGACATGATATAATTATAGTTAAGTATAGTTGGTTTCCTTCAGAAGGCCATATATTTTGTTTTCTACATTTAAGAAGATTGTTAAGAACATAAGCTTTGTGTCCATGACACACAAAAATAGGTGGAAAAGCTCTGCATAACGCCAAATTCCTCCATCTTACTACTTTTTTGGAAGGGGGGAAGGCAGGGCAATTGGGGTTAAGTGACTACCCAAGTTCACACGGCTAGTTAAGTGCTGTGTCTGAGGTTGGATCTGAACTCAGGTCCTCCTGACTTCTGGGCTGATACTCTATTCACTGCACAACCCAGCCGTCCTATCTTACTCTTTTAGCACTTCTACTAAAAAGCAGCTCCTTACCAACATGGACAAACCATTCTCATACACTTAAGCAACTATTTGACTTCAACGATGAACTTTTGAAAAACACAAAAGAAACAAAGAAAAAAAGAGATGCCAGTACAATAAATGCCTCTTTGTCATGAAAACATATTTTTATTTTAAAATAACCCTCCATGGATTAAGATGTTTTAAATTCTGCTTTTAAAAACGTTTTCCTGTCATATATGATATGATTGTCATTCTTTTTGTCATTTCTGTCTTTAAAGTCTATAAAGTGTTTCTAAAACAGAGACTCCTTTATCTCTCAGACCATCTCTGGACAAGATCTTCTACAAAAAGTTTCAAACTGCCAAACTGTCCCAAGCACCAGAAAACCTTTCTTTCTGCTTCAGAAGTTTTAAAATTAGGTGAACAATATTTTCACTACTTTTGGCAAGATGTCAGAAGGACCTGGCAGCCCTGCCTCTTGACAACGGGAGCTCCCTGGCTTCTTAGACCTTGCTAATCTGCCACAGAGAGAACATTTACAGATCCTGCCAACAGTTTAGGAAACCCTAAGGGGAGGGAAGGAGTGAAATGGTCGACAATTCCTGCATTACTACTCCCAATTTAAAAATAATCCATGACAATAGAAATCATAGACCTGGAGCTTGAAGGGCGCTTAGAGGCCCCTAATTTTACAGACAAGGAAAGTGATGCCCAAAAAGGTGAATGGACTTGTTCAAAACGCGGAGGTAGTAAGCATCAGAGGTACAGTTTGAACCCAGGTCCCCTTATTCCAGGGCTGGTGTTTTTTCCCATTAGTCTTATTAATATTAATTAATTATTAACATTCCCAATATTAATTATTAAAGGAAATAATCACAAAATAATTATGTCTTCTTGTGATTTCCTATATGATGTCCAATGCATCAATTAGGAAAGGTAGTTTCCTAATAATTTACTAAGTTGAGGGAAACATAGGTAAAATAAGCAGGACATCCTTGGTTAATGGATTGACTTTCATTTGTTAAATCTTTGCCTATTTATTAATTAACTGCTATTTGCCAGGCATTGTTCTAGGCTCTAGGGGTACGAAAGCAAAAGTAAAAAAACCTCTTCCCCCAAGAAACTTATATTCTCATAGATATAGATATAGAATGAGAGAGAGAGACAGAGACAGAGACAGAGAGTTTACAGGTGGGAGAAATGGTTGTTATTGTTTCTTTAACCCAGGGAGATCCTCACCTCCCTGTTCTGTCATCATTGAAACCTGGTGCCTGCCATAATGCCAGGTGCAGAAACAAAGAAATCCGTTTACAATCTTCAACTTTGCTACAGGTTATAATTTTTGCATTACCTATCCTTTATTTCTGTATCTTTTGATGTGCCTCAATAAAGGCAGGATTAGTACTATCATCCTGGAAAATGTTTATTATAAACCAAAGTTGGAACCTTAGGTCCTTAAGAGCTATACCAACTGGAAATAATAGTTGTACACACTCTGCAGGGCATGAAATGTCAAGTAAAGGAGTCAACAGAAGGCCACCAAAGATTTTTTGAGGAAAAAGTGAAATAACCAGATTATGTAAAAGGAGGATGAATCTAGTAAGACAAGTAGGATTGAATAGAGGGAGGAAGGAAAAGGAAGATAACTTATAAGGTGGTTGTTGAAATTGTAAAGATGTTTTATATTCAAATAATTTGTTCAGTTACTTTCCAGTCATGTCTGACTCTTTTGGGTCATTTGGGGTTTTCTTGGTAAAGATACTGGAGTGGTTTGCATTTCCTTCTCCTAGCTCATTTTACATACAAGAAAATTGAGGCACAAATGGTTAAGTGACTTGCCCAAGGTCACCCAGCTAATAAGTATGTAGGGCTGATTTGAACTCATGAAGATGAGTCTTCCTGACTCCAATCCTGGTACTTTTATAGACTGCACAGCCTAGCTGCCCAATCCATCTGTCTGTCTGTCTATCTTTATATACCTGTGTTTCATATTTAGATATTTGTAGCGGCAAGCACCCCAAGCATGTCCTCAGGGTGGCTGCTCACCCAGGTTCTTGGATCTGCTTTGTAAAAGGAAAGCAACTCCAAATGGGTTAACAAGCTTACTTTAATCAGTCATAGATGTATCATTTACCTAGTTCAGGGGAAAAAGGTCAGCACCCCGAACTTCAAAGTATACAGGCAGAATTATCAAGACAAACAGATCTAGTAGACAGATTTCAAACTGTCCAACCATTACATCCATACGCAGTCAACATCTGGGTTTCCACATCTGGGTTTTTCAAAGCCGGGGGAGGTGGGGCTGGACAACGGCTTCCCAGAATACAGATCAAATCACAGAACACTTCTCAAAGTGAGCCCCCCAAAACAAAGCTACACATCAGGGCTTATATAGCCTTCTCCTGGCTCAGAGAATGTAACAACCTTATTGACTCACTGGCCAATCAAGAAGTATCTACTGAAAAACAAGCCTCCCACCCCAGGCTTCAGGTGCACTTTAGCCTAGGGACAGGGAAGATCTTCCAAATTTGCATTCCCATTACAATATTTCCCTTGGTTTTGTTTTTTTATTTATTTTATATATTTAATATTTTATCTATCTGTGTGTGTATACAGTATCTACACAATTGGAAGCAACATGTCTCTGAATTCCTTTCCCCACGCCTTTATAACCTGGCTTTTCTGGACTTTTTCCCCCTTTAGCCTTGTTTTCCTACTCCCAACTAATTGAGTTCTTACTACGTTCCAGAACCACATAGTACTTTCCTCCTTCCAGATCCACATACTGTACCATAATTGGGTCTCAGTGGAGTTTCCATCAGGGCCTGACCAAGGCCCACTCTGCCAGTCCTATCTCATAGTGCTCCCCTCCATATACTCCTCCATCCCAGCCAAATTTGACTGCTTACTTCTCTTCACCTGAACAAGGCCTTTTACTTTCCTTCCTCCTTGTCTTGGTTCAAGTCCAATATGCCAATTCTATCACTTGCTACCTTAATTAACTTGGTTAAATGACACCCTCTCTCAGCTTTAGATGCCTAAGTAAAATTTGTAAAATTAGCAGACTGAACTCAAGGATAATTTAATAATAGATAGGCAGGTAGATAGCATTTATATAGTTCTTTAAGATTTACTTTATGACTTATCTCATTTGATCCTGTGAGGTAGGTGCTATTATTATAACACGTTTTATAGCCGAGGAAACTGAGACTGAGGGAGATAAGTCTCTAAAGTCACATAGCTAGTTAGTATCTGAGGTACAACTTGAACTCAGGTCCTACTGATTCCAAGTCCAGTACTCTAGCCATTACATAATCTAGCTGCCCTCTGGATGACCTCTAAACTCATATTCTTACATGCCTATGCCTTTTAAGTCCTTTCTCCCACTCTTTGCCTGTTGAATATCTAACAATCTTTGGAAGTCAAACTCATGTTCTGTCTTATAATAATCTTCTGCCAAAGGCTTTACCTGGTCCTTTGTTTTGTACCTAAGGGGTAGCTAGGTTGTACAATAGATAGAATGATGAATTTGGAGTAGGAAGGCCTGAGTCTAAATAATAACTCATAACTTAGTAGCTATAAAATGCTTAATAAGTTGATTTATATCACCCTGGATCCTCAGTTTCTTTCAGTGAAAGGGGGACTATAATAGCACCTACTTAAAGGACTGTTTTGAGGATCAAATGAGATAATATATGTAAAATGCTTTACAAACCTTGAAACTAAATATCAATGTTAACTATTAATACCCTAGAATATTTATTTTGTACTATTATATACTAGATATCTAGATATGGAAGAAGATTATAAAACAAATGTCATGAAAGAAGGATAACTTCAACCTGGTTAGGGGATCAGGTAAGGTATAACACAGTAGACAATATCCAAGTCCAGCCTTGAGAAGAAGTTTCCATAGAAAGAAATGTGGGGTTCATCAATTTCAAAAAATGTGTAATGGTCTACGCAACTACAGAGGCAAGAGAAGGTAGGAAAATTTCAAGTAATGGTGAGTTGTATTAGTCCAGAAAAAAAGAGTGAGTGAAGGTATGTTAGCAGAGGGTCGGGGTTGGGGAATGGAGAGATTGGAATGGAAGATTGGAATCAGGTTGCAGGAATCAGGAATTTATTAAAGCTTTTGAGCAGGGAAGTGTCTTGATCACACCTGTGCAGCAGAGAAATAAATTTGGCAGTATTGTAAAGAATATATTGGATTGAGGAGAGTTAAGGAATGGAAACCAATTAGAAAACTATTATAGTAATGCAGGTGAGACATAAAGAGTTACCAAATTAGTGTAGATGCAGTGGATTTAGAAAGGAAGGCTCAGATTTGAGAGCTAATTTTGAGAACTATTAATTGATTTGAGATCTATTTTAAGAACTTTTTATTTATTTAAAAATAACTGACCTTGGCTACTTTTTTGGATTTGGTAGTGGAAAAGTCAAGAATGATTTTAACATTTTAAGTGTGAGTGACTGGCACATAGATGTACTTAATAATTTTTTTAATTCATTCATTCATTAGAAAAATTGCAAATACTATCAACAAAATTGTACTGTCACAGAATTTAGGACAATGAGTGGATTTTGAAGAGAAGATGATGAATTGCATTTTGTATATATAGAGGTGTTGATGAGATATCCAGGTAGAGATGACTTACAATTAGAAATGTAAACTGAATTGAATTGATTGGTGATCACAAGAAAGGTTGGGATTGAAGATAAGAGATTTGAGAGTCATATGCATAGAGATGGCAACTAAGACCTTGGGAATGGAAGATGTTGTCTAGGGAGTGTGTAGAGGATATAGCCAAAGAAAAAATCTAGGAGACAGACAGACAGAGAGAGAAAGAGAGAGAGACAGAGACAGAGAGACAGAGAGAGAGAGACAGAGAGAGAGAGAGAGAGAGAGAGAGAGAGAGAGAGAGAGAGAGAGAAAAAGAAGAAGAGGGAAAAAAAAAAAAAACCAAACAAACCTTGCAAGTGCCAGGAAAGTCAGGAGAGACCAGGAAACCAAGGGAAGAAACAAGATCAAGAAGGAAATAGATCAATTGGGGCATGGAATCCTTTCTCAGCAATGCCACTTATATTAAACTGGCAAGAATGTACAGGCTTGGGGCTATTGTTTTTAATGAAATGCAAAATAAATTGCTTAGTTCTCATATAAGAATTCTTGTCAATAATTCAAATGCTTTTGAGATAATAGCATGATTCTATCTTTAAATTTGGAGGGATATATAATGTTGTTTATTTATGTTATTATTGATTTGGTATTTTTGACAGAAAATTTGTAAGTACCCAAAATAGTCTAAATTGCAGAATACACCAGTCAGTGGTGGTAAGGGTATTTAGTTAAAGTAGATGTGGACACTGGCTCAACAATACTAGCAAAGATCATAAAAACATTCAAGTATATTATTTTCCACAAAATCTAAATGCTGGAAGAAGCCTCAGAGGACTTTTAGTCCAACCAATAACTGACCAAGAAACCCTTCTAACAAGTAATCATGTAGCCTTTGTCTGAGGACATCTAGTGAAGGGCAAGCCACTAATTCTATTTTTGGAAAGCTATCAGAATCCATTTTTCCTTCTAGAATTTCAGTAACATGTACTCATTGCTTCTAGTTACGCCTTTTGGGACCAAATAGAAGGACGTTAATCTTACTCTTCCAAGTGATAGCCCTTCAAACATTTGAAAACACTTATGTCCCATCTGAACCTTCTTTTTCCTGGGATAAATATCCCCGGTTCCTCCCATCTCATATTTATATGACCTATTTTATAATAAATTCACCATGCTCATAACTCTTTTTTTGGGACTTTCTGTAGCACATCAATAGATGGGGATAAAGCTCTTTCAAAATGAGGGAATTCCCTTTACCAATGTAGGTCAGAACCTCCTCTCTAATTTGTAGTCTTAGAGACTTGCCTAGAAAGGTCTCTCTCCATTATATCAAGCTATCTCTCAAATAAATAAATATCTCTGTGTTTCCTAAAATGTGGCACACAAAACTGAACACAGTGATCCAGACATGGTGTGAGCCCAGCATTATGCTGAATAAATGTAATGTTCCTCACTGAATACTCTGTCTCTTAATATTAAGAACATAGCATTGGGGCAGCTAGGTGGTGTAGTGAATAGAGCACCAGCCCTGGAGACAGGAGTCCCTGAGTTCAAATCGGGCTTAAGACACTTAACACAAAAACTAGCCAGGTGACCTTGGGCAAGTCGCTTAACCCCAATTTGCCCTCCAAAAAGCAAAAAAAAAAAAAAAAGAACATAGCATTTAATTTTTTTAACTGCCATGTTAAAATGTTGACTAAACAATCAAATAAGTCTACCAGATCTTTTCCACAGAAACTGCTATCTAGGAATTCCTTCCCCATCCTGTGTTTGTGAGATCTAGTTTTAATTAAAGTGTAGAATTTTACATGTATCCCTGACAAGATTTATTATGTTTGATTTTGCTCTTCATTCTAACAAATCAAAAATCATTTTCATCTGGATTCTAGACTAGCTAATCACTTCAATTTTTATACCATCTACAAACTGGACAAAATGTCAGGTTATTGCCAAAAATGTTGAACAGCACAATGCTGTTGACAAATTCCTAGGGCATTCCACTTGTGACTTCATTCCAAGTTCACATCAACACAGCGATTTTTAAAGATTAATGATTATTTTTTTGGGGTCCAGGAATTCAGCCTGCTCCAAACACCCCTAACACTATAGCCATTAATTCTCCATGTTTTCTATAAATATAATAAGAGAAACATTGACAAAAGAGTTTTATGAAATCTAAGGTACCAAGGCTATCTATAATATTTCTCTGATCTAACAAGCTAGTTATCATGTCAAAAAAAGAGACCTACAGCTAGTATTGTATGAGATGTTTTTGTTAAAGCCATACTACTTTCTAAATGCTCAGTTTGATGCTTGAATCTTGAAAAATATAGTCATCTTAACTACATATGAATACCCCATAAGTCACTATTTCCTTTGGTTTCCCTTTGTTGACTCAAATTCAAATCACTGCTCTGACAGTTCTTAGTTATTTGACATAGGCAAATCAGTTAGCTTCTCTGGTCTGAGTCTTCTTGTCTAAAAGAGGGAACAATAGTATTTACATTAATTTTATAAACTTTAAGGTCTATACCTTGATATTATTATAAACTGGAATAATAAATCATACTTTGCAAACTGAAAGGGCCCTTAGACATCATCTCTACAGCCATTCACCCCTCCCCCCAAAAGACACAAGTCAGTCAGTCAGTTGGTCAATAAATTGCCTACTAATGTGCCAGACACTGCTAAGTACTTGAGATACAAAGGAAGGCAAAAACAATCCCCTCCTCCAAGGAGCTCACACTTCAATGGGGGAGACATGGCGCAAACAAGATAGTAATTGGTCAGTTGGAGACCATCACAGAGGGAAAGTCCTGGCCTTAAGAGGGCCCAGAAAAGCTTCTTGTAAAAGATGAAGTTTCAGCTAAGATTTGACAAAATGTAGGGATCAATAAAATAATCTTGGTCTCAAGGGCAGACATAATTAGCACAGGGAATAGTGTCTTGTCTCAGGGCTCTCACGTTGGGAGATAGGAGGTAACCGGTATTCATGAACCTTCTGCTTTGCGATCCTCTCTTGAATCACACTACCAAATGGTACATTTATGTCCAGGCAGCCACCCCAAGGTCAATCACTCACTCCACCAGCATTTACTGGGTATGGACCATATTTTAGGTGCTATGTGGGATTAAAAAAAAAAGTAAAATGTTCTTCCCTAAAGGATCTTACTTTCTAATGGTGTGGGATGTGTAAGCACAAGCAAGGTGGGATTTTTGTTGTTTTTGTTTTCTGGAGTTCAGTTTCCTGGGCTCAGGCTAAATTGTAAACATCTGAAGGATTAATCTCCTTTGAATCCCGGTAATTCACAGCAGTGCTGAGCCAGGTAGGTTTCGTAACTTCTGGCTCTCAGTCAATCAGGGGCCGAGACTTTGTTGTATATTCTGGAAGGCTGACATTTTGCTTTGGTGGTTTGCTCATGAGAAGGATCTTTTGATTTCTTGGTCAAGACTCTGAGTGTCCATTTGTTAAGAACCCTTCAGCTGCTTAGATGTCTGCTCCCTCAATCCGGTGATATATGTAATAGCAATATTGTTATGTTCAGACACCTGAAGCCTTGTCTGTTGGTCTTTGTGCTCATTCCTCTGCTTGTATTTTCTATACTCACTTCTTTCTTTGTAATTAAAATAGGATTGTTAACCCCTTCAAAGCTGTCTTTCCTTTATAAAGCAGATCAAAGAACCTGTGCTAGCAGGCCATCCTGGGTATGCTAGGGTGGGAGCATATGTATATAAAGAAAGCTATATATGACTTATAAAAATCAAATACAAGATAACTTTGGGAGGGAAGGGATTTTGGGGGATGGGGAGAACAGGAAAGGCCTTCTTTAGTAGTAGGTACTATTTAAGCAGAATCTTTAAAGAAATTAGAAATTCTAATAGGTAGAGATTAAGATGGCAGGGAGGGCATCACCAGGCATGAAGGATCAGTGTAAGGGTGCAGAGATGGGAAACAAAGTGTCATATATGAAAAACAATCAATAAACAAACCAGTGTTGCTGGACCAGAAACCATATGAATAAAAATATATGCAAATAGACTGGGAAAGAGGGCAGGTACATAAGACCTTCAAAAGCCACAGAGAAAACTTTACATTTGGTCATGGAGGTCATCCATGAACATCCAGGAAGTCACTGGACTTGATTAAGTAGGGACCATGGAAGTGGGGCAGCATGATTAGATAGACCTGAACTTAAGAAAATCATTTCCATCACTATGGGAAGGAAGGATTGAAGATAGGGAGGGACTTGAGGTGTAGCATATAATTAGTAGGCTATCGTGATAAAACAAGTGAGGTGTAATAAGAGCCTGAACTAGGGTGGTTTCTGAGTGAGGAAGGAGAAAGGGATGTGTACATAGAAATGAAAAGATTTGGCAGTGTGAGATGAGTGACAGTGAGGAGTCAAGGATGCCACTCAGGTTGCAAACTAGAAGAAAAGTGATGCCCTTGAGAAATAGGGAAATTGTATCACCATTGTACCCCTCTCCCAGAGTCTGCTTCCCTCAACACAACCCCCAGAAGGGTGAAGGACAGGGACAAGCTATTTCTTCAACCAATGTGACTATTGTATTACTGATGTCACATACCCCCACCCTTTGCTAACTTTTTTTTTGCCCCAATAGGTTAAAAAAGGCCTAGTTTTAGACCTAGTTAGTGAAAGAGAGGGCACTAGTTGTTAACATTGAACTAAAATGTTTCTCCCTATAATTTTTCAGCCTCTGGTCACAATTTTATCTTCTAACATGAAACAAAACATGCCTACTTGCTCTTATTGCTAACAAATATTTGGAGCCCACAAATATGTCTCCCTAGACTTCTCTTTTCATCACAGAAAATTCATAGTTTCTTCAACTGCTCCTCACATACAGTGATTTTTAAGTTTCGCCCCTTTCCTGGTTACTCAAGTCTAGATGTGATCTGGTTTATATTTTTCCATGTCAAACTGGGACACACAAAACTGAACAGTTTCCTCAGCTTCCCTTTCTATGCCAATCTGAAGTTGAGTCATAGCTTTGGAGTATCCTTGTATAATTGGTCAATATTTTCCACAGTGAAAAAATGAGTAGTTTTCCATAGCTTCTCTTTCTGGATTGTCAACTACAAGTACCAGCATCTTGTGGTCTTATTAGGCCAAACTTTAAAGAAAAAGCTGCATGTATGTGATAGAAGCAGCTGACTAGTCTAGGTGTGACTAAATATTTACCAACCATGCTTAACAGTCCCCAAGATTCTTTTGAGTCTTGAGAGAAACTGAACCATGATTTTAGCTTTGAAAAGTCTGTAAATTCAGTTAGAATTTAACATGTAGGAATGACAGGAATTTTGAGGTAGTTGAGAGACATTTTTTAAGGTATCAATTACTCCTTCTCTGGTTTCCGTGATTAGGTAACCCCAAGACTTCCTTGACTACAAATAGAAATCCCTAGCCTTCCTCAGTTTAAAGAGATCCACTTTGAGCCTGTTTCAGGTTCCCAACTGCATAATTTAATATTTACTGAATGTCATTCACCTGTCATATATTTGTATTACAACTACTGACTTTCAGAAGCCCTCCAGATGAATTTCCACAAACACTTAAAAACACATTCCATAAAGGTTGAAGGTTGAGTTTTTCAACAGTCAACACATTTAAGTTAGATATCAGTATTCATCAGTGATAATGCCTCCAGCCTTTTTTCTCCCAGTACTTTCCCATTTCAAATGATAAGTGAGCCTAGGAAAAGGTAAAGAGAGATTGGCTAGGGGTGATGTCTTGGAATGGAATCAATAGCAAGAGAACATTAAAGAGCCATCCTGAATAGGAGCCTCACAACTTTGTGCTGAAATAGCTCTATAGGAGGCAGTGTAAATTCAAATAATTGCAAGAAGTTGACTGCTTTAATGGTATGCATTTTTAAAAGTTCACTTTCCTTGAAAAGCAATAACAATGGGGTGGCTAGGTGGCTCAGTGAATAGAGCACCGGCCCTGGAGTCAGGAGGACCTGAGTTCAAATCCGACCTCAGACACCTGACACACTTACTAGCTGTGTGACTTTGGGCAAGTCACTTAACCCCAATTGCCCTCCAAAAAGCAAAAAGAAAGCAAAAAAAAAAAAAGAAAAGCAATAACAGTATGCCACCCAAGTTGTTCATCATAGAGCAGAGAAAGTTCAGTATTATGCTCACTGCAATAAATGCTAAGCACAAAAAACAGCATTAAAGGAAAAGCCAAATGTAATTTGCTCATCAAATCATCTATTTCATCATATCCTCTGTTGCTTCTCATATGCTATATTGCCAACATATTAGTTTATAATAGTGTGCTATAGCAATTTTTATTATTGCTTTTGATTTTTGTAATCACTCTTAACTAAGCCTTCAATCTCACTACAAGGAGTAATAAAACTTAAAATTATTATTTTCTAGGGGTTATTATTAGTCTTTATTTTTTCAGCTAAATACCTGACAAAATAGATTGTTCTCTAATAATCTGCAAACTCAGGTTGATCAGCCAGAAGGAGAAGATCATTACCTATGCTGCTAATATTTGCTCCACTTCCCTGGTATTTTAGTTCTTATCATAGAGGAATCACAACTCTGTTCCTATTTCTATTTCTATTTTCTATTTCCAAATTCTATTTCTCCTTAAATTGGTCTCTTTAGTAACTGAGCATCAGGAATGATGTCAGTAAAACATTCAGCAGTCAGTAAAGAGGATGGCTCAAGATCCTAGGATTCATTCAGGAGGTTGAAAATATTTTAAGGTATGAACAGATCTCATCACCAGCCTTGACTCTTTGGTAATTTGAAATATGCAAGAGCACCTTTTGCATCTCTCTATATGTCAAAGAAAGCCCCAGACAATAGAACCCCTATAAAGAAATTCCCTTCTCTAGGACAGTATGTTGCACCTGGAGTAAAAAAGGCATAAGTTCAAATCTGACCTCATACTCTTACTAGTTGTGTGACCCTGAGCAAATCACTTAACTTCTGCTCAGCTTCAGTTTCCTCTACTCCAAAATGGGGGTGATAATAATAGCACTTATCTCACAGAGGTTTTGTGAAGATCAAATGAGACAATATTTGTAAAGTGCTTAGCACAGTGTATGGCCTATGGTAGGTACTTAATAATTTCTTGTTTTCTTCTTTCCTCCTTATTTCTCAAGGACATAGAAGAATAATATATCTTAGACTCCAAAGGTACCTCAGAGTTTGTCTAATATAACCTGTATTTGGAACATGTCTCCTCCACAACATACCCACCAAAATGGCCATCTGGTCTCCATTTGGAGATCTCCAGTTGTAGAGAATTGACCATCTTCCAAGGTTGCTCATTATAATTTTGAATAGCTTTGGTTAGAGAGGTACAGTGAAGCTGACATATGTGATCCTGGTCATCTCCATTACTGGTAGGTAGATGCCAAGGCTTAGAACCTTGTGGAGGCCACTATGTGGAGATTTCGTTTCTAGTAACTCCAGTGAGGGAGAGTCCACCACCTCCTAAAGTAACCCATTCTATTTTTGGTAATTTTATTTAAGTTTTCCATAACCTCTTTGTTTAAATTTGCCTTTTGCAGTGTCCCATACAGTGTTCCTGGTTCTACCCTGTGGTGCTAAGCAGAGTAAGAGAGGCAGCATGGTATAATGAGAAAGAACAGGAGATTTATAGTCAGAGGATCTAGGTTCAAATCCCATTTGAACTGCCATTCCCTGCCTTTTTGACTTTAGGACAGTCACTTAACTTCTATAGACCTCAGTTTTCTCATCTTTAAATGACAGGTTTAGAATAGATCTTCTCTAAGATCTCTTCTAGTTTTAAATATATGATCCTAGGATCCCAGTCTAATACCTCATCTAGTTGACAAGTCCTTCAGAATTTGAAACTAAATTTTCTAAGTTATCTCTCCTACAAGCTAAAAATCCAACCAATCTTTGTATAGCATTATCTCAGAACCCTTGAATATCTTAGTCACTTCCCAATATATCAATGCCCTTCCTAAAATGTTTTTCCAACATAACACTCCACATATGAATATCAGGACTATCCCTTCCCTAGTCCCGGATAATATGCCTCCAAATTCAGTCTAAGATCTGCCAAGTCATCTTTAGTAGTTGACTAAAATCCCCTGATCTCATCCAGATAAAATGTTGTTAAGCCATAATCTTAGCACCTTATGTTTGTGAAACTAATTTTTTGATCCCAAGTACAAGACATTACATTTACCCTACATTATTGCATTTTATACTCAGTGTTCAATTTTGTCGGTATCTTTTTGCAAACAAATTTTGTCATTTAATGTATTAGATATACTTTTTAAAAATTTGCTATCCCAAACAGAACATAATAATTTTATTTTATATCTTCTGATTGCTTTCCAAATGCTTGATAAAAACGTAAACTGTAATGGTAAGGGAATTTGAAAATCTTCCCTGCTCATTAATAGGCTTCATGTAGAGCCCAAGGGAAGCTTGATTAGGGGAGGCTTGTTTTTCAGGAAGGCCCACATCCTTTGTGTGTGTGTGTGTGTGTGTGTGTGTGTGTGTGTGTGTGTGTGTGT
>NW_027186473.1:7397097-7435237 GCF_028583685.1 Petaurus breviceps papuanus
TGTGTGTGTGTGTGTGTGTGTGTGTGTGTGTGTGTGTGTGTGTGTGTGTACTGTGAGGTGAGGTTTTGCTTTGGGGCTCACTTATGGCAAGAGTTGTATGATTTGGCCAGATGAGACGCTGGGTAACCATTGAGCCCCCCCAGCTATGAAAAACCAGATGTTAATGTTTCTTTCTCTGGTAACTATGTATGCATGTAATCAGACAGCTAGAAGCCCTGTCTTTTGAATTGTTGAATTCTGTTATTTTTTCTGTCTGTATTTTTTGTCTGAATGTAATTTCTGTTTGTATACTCTGAAGCTCAGTGTACTGACTTTTTCCCTTGAACTAAGTGAATGTGTGTATACATAAGCATATATGTACACATACATGTTTAATTAAAGATTACTGATCTCTTTAAAGTTGCTTTCCTTTAGTAAAGCAGATCAATGAACCTGTGCTAGCAGCCATCCTGGGTATGCTAGGGTGCTTACTTTTATAAACACAAAAAGACTAAAGGTGTTTGGATTTGGGACAGTATATCTCTTGCCCAGGATGATTTAGAAACACACATTACTTCTGATGGTCATTCTCCCATAAATTCTAAACTCTGAGCACTGTATCCCAAGTGAAAAAGTCACTCCAAAAAGGGTTTAAGGGTGCTATAAGACAATGATATATTTAGATTTGTGCAACCCTTAAAGATGCACTGGGACACAGACTGAATAAGATTTGACACATTCACGACTTCTGACTCACCACACTACAGCCACAGTTTTCATCCAAAAGCAGGGACTGTGTAATCAGAATGGAAAGTGTTTCCTTTCCCACTACCTTCTTAGGGAGGACTTAGCTCTGGACATCCATCATAGCAATTGTCAAATAATTATAATTCTATTCTCCTCAAAGCCAAATGCATCATATATGCTTTGGAATGAGGGGCTTGGGAAAGGGCAGCAATGGTAAAATAGAAAAATGCCAGCCATTGTGATATACAGGAAGGACTTCATATCCCTTGAGAGCACTACAGGGGATGTGAAGGCCTGGCAAGAACTCTGAAATGTTGTTAAATGGGCTCTGCCAATAACCACAGATTGAGTTAGCATCCTAGTGAATGTAATGCAAGTCTTCCTAAGAGTGGAAGAAATAGAGCAGCATAGACTGCAGGCTGCCCCCATTTAATACCATTTCAAGCAATCATAAATAAAAACTATTCATATGTATATATGTGCATATATATGTATATGTATATATATATATATTAGGACTATAGGGCAAAACTAAGATAGAAGAAATCAGTTAGCTTCTCCTGAAAGAAATCTCAGAAAAAAACATCCCAGAAACATCCTAGTCAAAATCCAGAGTTAAAGTAGCTGCTTAAGTACCAAGGAACCACATTCAGGATCATTACAAAATCTGGTATTTTTTTTTTTTTTTGCTTTTTGGAGCGCAATTGGGGTTAAGTGACTTGCCCAAGATCACATGGCTAGTTTTTGTGTTAAGTATCTGAGACTGGACTTGAACTCAGGTCCTCCTGACTCCAGGGTTGGTGTGCTATTCACTGTGCCACCTAGCTTCCCAAAATCTGGTAGTTTCTACTTTAAAGAAAAAGATATCTCGTAATACAATATTCTGAAAAGCAAAAGTTATAGTCTTTCAAACAAAATTAACTTATCCTGAAAAGTGGATTATAATCTGATGGGGGAATGGGGATGGCGTATTACTGAGTATTACAGAGTATCAGTCAAGCATTTCTGACAAAAAGCCCAGAGCTGAGTAGGCACTTTAAAATATAAACACAAGAGGGGCGGCCAGGTAACACAGCCAGTAAGAGCACCGTCTCCAGTGTCGGGATGACCTGGATATTGAATCCCTGGCTCAGACACTTAGCACCCACCCAGCAACACCTGGCCATGTAACCTTGAGCAAGTTACTTAACCCTAATTGCTTAGGGGCAGCCAGGTGGCTCAGCGAGTAAGAGCACCGGCTCCAGTGTTGGGATGACCTGGATCAAATCCGGGCTCAGATACTCAGCACCACACCCAGAAATAACTGGCCATATAACCTTGAGCAAGTTACTTAACCCCCTTTGCTTTAAAAAAAAAAAAAAATATATATATATATATATAAACACAAGAGTCAGGAGAATCCTAGAAATATAAATTCATTTCATCAGATAAAAGGGACTCTATAATGCTATAGTGCTAATGTTCCAACAGGAGGAGAAGAGATATATCCTTCAGAGGGTATTGAGTTAAGCAAGAAATATAGAGGACTCATGGGCAGATTGGTTCTGGTCTGAGAATTTTAAGAGAAGAGA
Source organism: Petaurus breviceps papuanus (assembly GCF_028583685.1). Lineage (NCBI taxonomy): Eukaryota > Metazoa > Chordata > Mammalia > Diprotodontia > Petauridae > Petaurus > Petaurus breviceps. The sequence goes on from NW_027186473.1 coordinate 7,399,395, forward strand.
GAGTAAAAGGAATATGCTTACTAGTGCAGAAAGGAGGAAGGGTCAGACCCAGATATTATCTGCAGATATCTACATTTAGCCAGACATTATCTGCCATATTACATTTAAGAAAACTGAAGCTCAAAGATTAAGTGATTTACCCAAAGTCACACAGGTAACTTTGGAGACAGAATTTGAAAACAGAACTTCCTGACTTCAAATCCATAAAGCTATTCAGTGTGCAATGGCAGCATTTAGGAGCCTAGAACCAGGACTAAGATTTATCTAGATCACCCCTTCCCATGTGATAGATACTTAGAAAATGTGATTTTTCAATAGCAAAGAGTTCTCTTTTAGATTATAGTCCAAGAAAGCAATATACAGAGTAGAACTCTGTGCTGACAGAAGAAAGATTCTGCCATATGTTGGAGCTCTACTTTTTATACATCAATGTCATGGAGTTTTCAAATGGCAGGTGGGCAGAGAGATGAGTGGAAAGACTATAGCAACAACAACACTGCTGCCTGGTGCATATGGCATGGAGAGTCTCTTTATAGGGGAATAGTTACAAACCTGTCAGTAACAGCTTGCATTGAAAATATAGTCTGCCAGCACTTCAGATATGTGATGTCTCTTCCTGGTCTCAGGAGCTTGGGAAGCTACAAGGAATACTGAGAGGGGAAGAGACACAGGTGTTACCTTTTTCCCAGGAAAATTCCATTCTCACCTCCGACTGTGATCATGAGCTCTGTTAAAGGGGGCAAAATTTCTAGGAATACAGAAGTGATAGTCTCCCCATACTCTGCCTCTATCAGATCTCATGGACTTCTATGCTTAGTTCTGGGCACTGACAATTAAAAAGGACATTGACAAGCTAGAGTGTCCAGAGGAGGGCAACCAGGATTGTGGAGAGTCTTGTATCCATACAAAAGGAAGGTTGGTTGAAGTAACTGAACATGTTTTGCCTACAGAAAAGAAGATTCAGGGGTGGGCAGGAGGGGTAGATGTTAAAGCAATTTAAAGTATTTGAAGGACTGCCATGTGGGAGAGATGCTAAATTTGTTCAGTTTGACCCCAGAGTGCATTACCAAGAGTAATGGAAGGCTGTTGTCAGGAATAAAAATCATCAATTAAAACCACCCAGAAATGGGAATGGGCTGCCTTGAGAGGAGGATTCTCCTTCCTTGGAAGTCTTTAAGAAGAGACTGGAAGGGGCGGCCATGTAGCACAGTGAGTAAGAGCACCGGCTCCAGTGTCCAGATGACCTAGGGATCAAATCCGGGCTCAGACACTTAGCACCCACCCAGAAACACCTGGCCATGTAATCTTGAGCAAGTTATTTAACCCCCATTGCTTAGGGGCGGCCAGGTGGCTCAGTGAGTAAGAGCACCGGCCCCAGTGTTGGGATGACCTGGGATCAAATCTGGGCTCAGATACTTAGCACCACACCCAGAAATAACTGGCCGTGTAACCTTGAGCAAGTTACTTAAGCCTGATTGCTTAAAAAAAAAAAAGAAGAGACTGGAGGACCACTTGTCAGATATATTCTAGTGTCATGTATGGGTCAGACTAGATGACCACTGAGGTAATTTCTACCTCTCATACTCCATGATTTTGTGGTTGTTGCAGAGATGATGACTTGCTGTAATGCTGAGCAAGTGATTGCAGTTCCACAGGTGATATTTCAGAGTTTCAGTAAGCAGTTAGAATGCTGTGCTAGGTAGTTTTGAGGATTTAGAGGTTGGCTTGGGTATACAAGTGAGGCAGTGATTGTGATGACAATGCCTTCCAGGTGTGTGTTCACATGACAGTGCAAGATGAGGACAGAAGCTGCAACTCTTTATTCTATATGGATTGCCATGGTAAGCCTTCTCCCGAATAGTCATCATAGTATATGCACAGGAGAATAGTGGATCAGTAGAACAGTGCAGAGAAGAGAATGGGGTCATTTAGCAGTGGTAACTATGGAAATGGCCCCTTATGATTTTGTATATGGCTTATCTTTATGGCCAGTAGGCACCCCAAATACCGTATGGTGCCTTGAGAATTCAGCAGGGCCAAAGCAGCTTTAAGATTCCATTTAAAAAAAAATCCAATAGGACTTAGAAGCCACTTTGATGCCCTTAACCATCCAAAAAATTCTCCTCAAAATGATCCCTGGATTTTTTAAGATAAAGACAAGGGATTTGGTGTGGTCCATTGGGTAGCTTCCTATTTTAAATAATTCTTTGTTCTACCAGGTGCTAGGCTCCATTGTTTCTGTGCAGCTTAAAGATTGCAAATACTTTCATTGTCCTCTAAATTTGGTAGCCTCTACATCCTGCCTTAATTATAGTTCTTGCTGGATCTAATCTGCCAGGAGAAGAAGGCTTATTTCTTATGTAATCTTTTTATCTCTCTCAGCATATAACAGAGAAATGAGCACATAGTAGGTACCTAAGAAATTTTTGTTAAATGAATCTATGGATATATGAATGAATATTCCAAAATCTCTAGGGAGTACCATGTACTCAAATATAGGGATTTCCAACCCCTTCTAGGGACTATCATCCCATCTATTATATTTTATTTAATTGATGATATATTAAAACAAATCTTGAGAAGACTTTCCTAAAGCAAACCTTTGCCTAAATGCTTTGTCACCTTTACCTACCCTTGATCCTAAAGATGGTATTTTCCCCATTTGCAGTTCTAACTTATTTTTGCCTGTTGAGTATTCACTGAAGTTTTCTTTTCTCTTAAGATTGTTTTTTTTCTTTTTTAACAAAAGCCTTAGTGAAAAATCTTTTCCATATCAGAAAGGTCTTAAGAGTTAGTTAAAAGAAAACTTATGATGTTATGTAGCAATGGAACTATATACATCTATAATTTCAAGAGACATCTTATTTTCTAAAGGGAAAATATTTATAGAAAATAATATTTCATGGAGTTATAACCCAGCCATAAAAACTTTAATAACTTATTGGGATTTAATTATGAGACAACTTTCAATTTAGCTTTTATTTTTTTCATTCATTTATTTTTTTAAAGAGGCATTAAGTACCTGTTGAGTTTAGAGTACTATGCTAGGTGCTGGAGTAGATAAAAGTTTAGCTAACAATCTAGTAAAGGGAAGAAAATATGCATACAAAATAACTGTAACCAAGGTAATACCCCATATGCAAACTTTTTTTGCTTTTTTGGAGGGGGGAAGGCAGGTCAATTGGGGTTAAGTGAGTTGCCCAAGGTCACACAGCTAGTAAGTGTTAAGTGTCTGAGGCCGGATTTGAACTCAAGTCCTCCTGACTCCAGGGTCAGGGATCTATTCACTGCATCACCTAGCAGCCCCATTTCAGTTGGACTTTGAAAGCTAGGTGAGAATTCCACTGTCAAAGAGAGAAAGGTAAGGCAAGGAAAAACAGGGTATATTGGCAGGGCAGAAATTAGTCCAGATTGACTAGAGCACAAAGGATATTGAAGGGAGTACTATGAAAAAGGACTGGAAAGCCAGAGTAGTACTGGATTATGTTGGCCCTTGTGTGTCACACAATGCATTTTGAACCTGATAAACAAAGGGAGTATTGCTTTGCATAAGATAAGTCAATTGGAGTTATGAATGATGAATTGTACAGAATAATTGTCATAGGATCGTAGTGCTAGAGGGGAAAAGGACCTCAAAGGTCATCTACTCTGACCTCTCACTTAAAACATGAGGAAAACTGAGATCTAGGGAGGTGATTTACCCAAGATCATCGATTAAGTAAGCAGGCATCAAAGGAAGGCTTTAAATTCAAGACCTCCAACTCCAGCTCTTACTCTTTCTGCCAATCTATTACCAACAACTCTATGATCTATCTACTCTGATCGCTGAAGAGGTTATTGCAATATTCCAGGCAGGTGGTAATGAGAACCTGTAATATAAGAGGAGAGAGAAAAGATGTTGTGAAAGAATGGGGTTATATGTTATTTGTCCTGATGCCATGACATGCAAGTTTATTGAATTCAAGTGAGGCAGTGGTGTGCAAAGTCACCAGCCTCACTTTGTCCTCCAGAGCCATCTGGAGCTCTGGCTCCAGGAGCCAGATGTAGATTAGGACGAGTGGAGATGGTTACATGAGAAGAATCATAGAAGATGGGAAGGAGCTAGGATAAAGGAAGAGAATGAAGATGAATAAGAGAGAAGGGAATTATGGAGCAGTGCCTTAGAAAGGGTAGAAGAAGGGAGGGCTTCAAATGTGCATAGAGAAGTTGGCCTTCATGATACATATCCATACCTTATTTCTCAAAAAGTCTTCCTCTAAAACCAAACGGCAGTAGAAAAGAGTGGGTGATGTTATTAAGAAGTTTCCAGGATGGGAAGAGGAACTCTCAGTGAAGTAGGAAGCTGTCAACTTATGAGTGTGTGTGGTGGGGGGCATGGTGGGGTGGAAATGTAGTTTGGTAAATAACTTCAGTTTTGTCAAATTCTATCAAAAAGATGGTATAACATAAATTTTCTATTTGGGGAAACTGATGCCACAAAAAAATTAACATAGAGACAAGTGTTAATTCAAGGTCAGGTAGGCAATAGAGACATAGACTTTTATTTCTAGAGCTGGAAAGAGCCTGATAACCCATCTACTCCAGCTTCTTCATTTTACAGATGAGGAAAACTGGGATCCAGCAACTTCTTCAAAGTCGTAAAGTTAGAAAGCATCATTTGAGATTTGAATGTAGGTCCCCTGACTCTAGTCAGTGTGTTTTTTTTCATCATATCCAATAATTGCAGATATGGTAGTATAGTACAATGGAGAAAGCAATAGATTTGCATCCAGAAAACCTGGGTTCAAATCCTGGTTTTTCTACTATGTAACCTTGGGCAAATCACTTCACCTCTCTCAGGTGAAGCCTCAGCTTTCTCATCTGTATAAAGGAGACCATTGGACTCCATGACCTTTAAAGCCCTTTCTAGCTCTAAACCTATGATCATACAATTCTAAATGCATAAATGTGTAAACATAAAATATACATATATATAAATACACATGTATCTCATTCAGTTTTAGGGAAAATGATATCAGCCTTCCTTTTTTCACTATAATGTGTTTCTGAGTGCTAAATTGGAAGGTTTTTTGAGATTTAAAAAACTATTTTCATTTAGAGCACTCTTTAAAGCCCTCTGATCTTAAAATGTGATGGTGCAATAGGCAGCTAAAGAACAATCTTCACAACTTCTCACAAATGTCTGGCATCATTAAGGCTGCTCAGTGGGAGAGCCCAAAGTGACATCTGTGTCCCACTAGGAACAATAACAATTGCAGGCACCAAAACAGAAATGATAATTTCAAAGAAAGCCTGATAGAATGTTTCAATATATGTATTTCATTATACATTCCAATATCAATCATGTTCCTTCATGCCATTTGAAATATAAATTTGATAGAAGTATCAAGTCAGCAAATCCACCCCTCACTGTGAGCAAGGCATAAAGTTCCATAACCTTCCTTATTAATCCATCTGTCCTACCACATTCTAAGCCTATTTGCCTTTGATCTTTCCTTATGGGAAAGAATCATTCTTCTTATTGATTTTATATATTTAAAGTTCATTATCGTTTCCATTTCAAGGCTTAGCTATGCCAAATAATCTCGTCTTTTATCCTTCTTTATTCATTTCTTCCCTCCCTTACTCTACATTTCTTCCTTTCTCTCTGTGTTTTTCCTTTCCTTGAAGAACAGGGAAAGTTTGTTTAGGTAGAAAAGAGAAAGAAAAGTAATGTACAAAGGATAAACATCATCCTTTCTTTTTAGATCCCAGTACCATTTCTTTATTATCATTAGCTTACTTGAGACTTATTTCAGTTTCATGAGATTTCAGAAAATGAGTATCCCGGAAGCAGATTCTAATCTCTGTTTTAGAGTTGACCAATACCATGGATAATTTGTCTAAATGGTAACATGTTATTTTCATAAGGGAGCAGCATCATGTTATTCAAGAATATGATTTGTGCCTTTCACATATTTGCATAGAGATCCCAGAGACCTTCCTCAGAACTAGGGCTTATGCAGGTTCCAGGTATTTTAGAAATTCTTCCCAAAGGAATTCCTCCCTAAGGGAGGAATGCAACAAAAGGAGTAGTGAAAGCCAAAGATCTTGTCCTTCCTGATAATCTTCTGGGAGACGCATTAGAACTTGAGACTATTTCCCCAGGATCTTTTAGTTAAGCATTAGACTATCCTTACATGTACTGAGAGCAGAAGATTGTTTCCTAGCAGGTACTGAGGGTCATAAAGCCTCACTGTCAGAAATTATCTCCTTATCTAAATGTGCAAAATTATCTCCTTATCTAAAATAGAGTGAGGCAATATGGTATACTTGGTCTCACAGCCAGAAATACCTGTGTCCATGTCTCACCTCTGACTAGTCACCATGTCATACTTGGGAAAGACAAGTCATCTAACCTACCAAAGTCTCTCCCCAGGACGGAATTAGTCTTATTTGCCACAGCACATTTGTGCTAATTGTGCTGGACACAAAAATGCTTTGGCTATAAAGGAATGCTGAAAAGAATTATGACATAACAATGTATTCCATTGAAATGGCTATATGAACTCATTAACTCAGTGTTCCCTCCATCAACACATATCATACTTCATCCATGCATGCCCATCTTGTGCACCATATATTCATGTTCTCCTAAAAGTTTCCCTCCAAGCAGCCCCCCAGATGTGGGGGGGGGGGCTTTTGCTTCTGACATTATGAGAATAACACATGGAACACTCTAGTGGTCTTCTCATACAGTCTTTGCTCCTGTTCTCTCATTTCCTCATTGGTTATGTGTTGCAGCCAATACTGGCTCACACCACTGGCCTTCTTTGTGATGCTCATCTTTAATTTTTCTGAAGCAGTAATATTCCATGTTTTGCTGCCATTCACCATTTGCTGCCAATCCTAACAGTAAAACGTCAGGATTGAAAAGATGGATCTTTGCTTTCATGGGAAACTTGAAGTAATAAAAGAACTTTCTATTTCCCAAAAGCTCAGCTCCTCTTTTTCAATTCTGGGTCAAAGTCAATGACCACCTCTGCTGTCTATTCCAGGTAGACATACCATTGAATAAGCTCTATGGAGTGTCTATTAAGATGCATATTGAAATCTGGGAAGCAGACAATTTCATCTATTTGGTCTTTCCAGTGATGATCGGTCAGACTCCTTTGAGTGATTACAGTTCTCTTCCAGGAGGTTCTTCAGTCCTTGAGACTTATGCACTCAGTACAATATCAATAGCCAAAAAACTGGGAGTGGGGAAAGGATAATCCGGATGACTTCACCATCCTCAATTGCTTTCAACCTGAACTTTGCTAGATTTCTTCAGTCCCAGTGACAAATACCTTTGATTAGAATGCACTCCTCTCTTTTGAGCCCCACTTTTATTCTTAGCCTCATTGAGTAGGGCTATTTCTGTTGCTGCACAATAAAGAACCCTCAAAACTCTTGCTGTATGAATGGGAGACAACTTTCTATAAAAGCGTTCATAAGGTGGTCTTTTGTTTTACTGGATCAAATACTTTTTTCATGATCTACAAATAAGCACAAGGACACCATATTTACTACATCTTCCAGTCAATTGTGAGATGATAAGGTTGTGATCCGTTGTTGAATATCTTCGGTGAAAGCCTCCTTGTTCCCTGTTAATATCCTCATAATGTCCTTGATTTATATATAGATGATTCTCACAAAGATTTTGTGTGGATAGGAGAGTAGATATATCGGTTTATTATCAATGTTCTCTCAGTCCCTTTATTTCCCAGATATTAACGAGGTTCTGATTTTTTTTCATGGCTCTTAAGTAACTTCCTATCCTTTAAATACCTTGTTTGCCAGTCCCTCAATGTCCTCATAATTGTATTGCCTCCAGCACAGATCAGCTCTATATATGTTTGGCACAACCCAGCCATTTTTTCTGTCCTTGTTCTCTTTAGTGACATTTCTACCTCTTCAGGAAGTATCTGGATGAATGTTATATAGAAATGATGGCTCCATTATCCTCAAAGGAGAAAATAGTTTGTTACTATTATGGCTTTTTGAAAATCTTTTCCATTTTTTTCTTTGTAGTTCTTCTGTTTTGATACTTAAATTCTCTTGGGATGATTATGACTAGTTGAATATTTCCCTACACTTCCTTTAAACTAGTTCTGTCTTACACAGTTTCTTTATATTTTATGAGACAGTACAGTTCATATTTATTCATCATCCTTTATAAGACTTTAAAGATAAGTTTATATTCTAAGTCAGAATTGACAATGGCAGCCATGACTCTCTATTTGTTACATAATTAATGATAATAATAAAAAAACTAACATTTGCTTTAAGGTTGGAAAAATCATTATGTACGTTAATTCATTTGATTACTTAATAACTTGTGAGGTAGACAATATCTCCATTCTATAGATGAAGAAAAGTTATACTGAGAGATTAAATGACTTGCCCAAGGTCATATAGATAGTAAGTGCTAAAACAAGATTTGAACCTAAATCTACCTTCAAGTCCAGCACTCTGTATCCTATCTCATTTGACTACTATTTGTAGGCTAAGGCATTTTATAGGCTCTTTTGATCTTGTTTTGACAAATAATTTATGGTGGTTAAACTTCTGGATGAAATTATTATAGTCAGTGTTAATATTAATGACTAGAATGAGACATTCTTGTAACATTCAAAATAAGGAATATGAGGAACTCAGAAAAACCTGGGAAGAAAAATAGATGCATTGTGAAATAGTCAGATTTCTCTGAATAACCCTTTGGTACTTAATAGCTCTCAGGAGAGTCTTACAATCATTGCTTATACATAGGCATTCCCAAAGATGAGTACAAGAGCCATAGCAATAGACAAAGCTGGATGTCTCAATTAGCCACTCATGAGCTGCTTCAACTAAAAGTTCTCACCTGTTTTCAGAATATATCAGTTTAAACTAAAATAAATTCAGAAGTCAATTTTTCCTTTTAAAATGATTACAGGCACCCTTGTGCACTAATTCATCAGAACATATTGTTTGGGTTTATACACATGGGCCACCAGTTCATTCAGAGTTTCTCACCATTTCTTTGGCTCCTTTCCATCATGACCTTGTTAGTCCCATGGCCAGTTTAACTCCCTCGCTCAGTAAGATCATTCCTAAGTTAAACTAACCATCTGGTGTTAGAATTCTGAACATTTCCTCCATGCCTACACAATTACCACCTACCCTTTAATTTTATGCCAGGACTCATAATGAGGTATCCTTTTTTAGGAAAGGTAAATACAGGCTATCATTGCTTGGTGTCAAACTGAATAAAAAATGATAAAAATTAAGTCAATTCCCAGGAAAGTTTGAGACCTTTTTCCCCTAGATAAATGTCCTTCTTGCAAGTTAAGGCTCCATTGACTTCATAGCTGTACTAAAACTGACCCAATTTTTTTCTTTAAATAGATTCTATTATTTTGATTAGTAGCATCTAAATATTTAAAAACTTTAGCGGGAACTTCAGGTATGATAGTTGGAAGTGAGGAGGTATCTTAAATCCAATGCTCCTTTTAGTCTTATGTTCTTTCTTTTCCCTTTCCTCCTCAGCTGTCTCAGCAATGCAATATTCACAATGCCTATGGAAATTATAAATATGCTGATGTGGTTATCAATCAAAAAATATATCAGGCTTTCTATATGGGTGATAAAGCTGGAACATTTATTAAAATACCAAAAGAATGAGTCCCAAAACCAGAAAGTCAAAGCCATCAGAGTAGTTATGAAATTGGCACAGGCAGATAAAGTAGAAAGCACCCACATTCTCAAGCCTTTAAAACAGAACAGGCTACCTCAGGCAAAGGTCCTCCTCTCCCCACTCACAGCAACCACCCAGCGTCCAGGAAGCGGGCTCCCAGCAGCTCCGGCCCCTGGCAGTCCTCAGCAGGAGTCCTTAGCAGAAATTCTGGCTGACTCAAAAAGGGGTTCACACTGCCACTGCCGCTGCCTCTGCTGCTGCTGCCGCCATCGCCACCACTGCTAGCCACCACAGGAACTCTAGCTTGGCTTCCGCTTCCTCTTGCTCCGCCCCTTCCTGCTATGTCAGTGAGTCCAATGGGGCATGGAAGATCTTTAAATCCCATAACCCTTATATCACCACATCACAGCATCCTTCAAGGACAAAAAGGAATCACAAAGATATAGCCTAATCAATCAACCAATCATTATTATTATATTAAGTACCTACTATGCACCAAGCATTGTGAAAGGTACTAGAGGTACAAAGACGAGCCTAAACAGTGTGTGTGTAAGAGAGAAGATCAGACACCCAAAATGATGGACGTGGTAGCAGCAAGGAGTTTATGAATTGATAAGAGACCTTTTTTAGCTCCAGCTGACAGAGCCACTGCCTATTTCTGTCTCCCTCTGCCTCACTGAAATTCCACCCAAAGTCAGCAGGTCAGGATCTCATGGCTATCTCTTCATATATGAGTTAGTTAACTAGTTAAGCATTTATTATATAGTAAGCTCAATGAGCCTACTATATGTAAAGCACTATGATAAGAACTTAGGTACTTCTATTCTAACAAATAGAAAAATGAGACAGTGACTGTTCTCAAGAAGCTCACATTCTAATGGAAGAGATAGCACATGGGTAAGGTTTCAGCTGCCAGTCAGATAGAAATGTTCCATGGTCCTTAGGGTGCAATGGCAAAGCAGATGGTAATGCCTCTTTTTAATGTCATTTACATTGATATAATCCATCAAGATATGATTCACTTCATCAGAGGAAAGGACTGATGTGTATGTAAAGGTAGCAAGATGTGAAATACAAGTTATTGACTTTAGAGACTGCTGTGGATGCAGAAATTAGAGATACAGGTCATAGATAGATAGCATAATTCATTAAAAAAATCTTCTGAGTGGATGAATGGACCAAATTGTAATACTAATTCTCCCTCAGGTGGCCCAGCAAATAAACATTTATTAAGCTCCTATGATATGCCATGCACTGTGTTAAGTGCTGGGAACATAAATATGAAAAAGAAATATGGTCCCTGCCCTCAAGGATCTTGTAATCCAATAAGGGAAGGCAACACGTAAAAGGAAGCTGAAAAGTTCTTGGGGAGAGTGTACCTGGCACAGGAGCATGATGAAATCCATTTCAAACGAGCATAGATGGGGGGCAAGTCAGAAAGTCAAAGGGTACTGATAAGGTATAAGTTCCAAACCTAATGGAATTTTGCAGGATTATGAGTTTCCTGGAGATCAAGTTTCCCAGGCCATGACAAAGTCTAGTACAAAGGAGTACAGATGGTAGCAAAGAAAAGATGGTCATCCTGATGGTAAGATTGTAGGACCATAGGATTTAGAGGTGGAAGGTCAATAGACTATCTAGTTCAACTCTTCAATTTTGCAAATAAGGAAGCTGAGATCCTTAATTTCCTTGTCTGTAAGATGCAAATAATGTTTTCACTCCCTCTCTGCTATGAGGATTGTTATTGTGAGGAAAGTTCTTGGAAAACCTTGAAGTGGGAATTGTCTTTCATTTTTCATATTTATTTTTGTTGTTCAGTCTTTTCACTTATGTCTGATTCTTTGTGACCCCTTGTGGACTTTTCTTAGCAAAGATACTAGAGTGGTCTGCCACTTCCTTCTCCAGCTCATTTTACAGATGAGGAAACTGAGGCAAACAAGGTTAAGGGACTTGCCCAAGGTCACACAACCAGTAAATGTCTGAGGGTGAATTTGCACTCACAGAGATGAGTCTTTCTGACTCCAGGACCAACATGCACCACCTAGCTGCCCTGCATATTTAGATCAATACCATTAATTGGATGAGTTATTGAAGTGGCTTCAGATTGTCCTGGGCTAAGACAAGCTAAGAGCTTGTGGGATTATTTTTGGAGAAAGTGCAAATTATAAACTTAAAAATCAGATAGGGCACTTGGGATGCAGGGCTTTACAAGTACTAATAAACGTAAGAGAAAGTTACTGATAAAATAAGTTGAAGTTGCACAGGAGCAATTGGAGATTTGTCAGAGAACCCTGGAGACAGGAAAAACAGCCAAAAGCTGCCCAATAGATCCATAGACACCCAGACAATTAAGCTGCTTAAGCACTGGGCCCTGCACAGACCCTGTTCCCAGTGTGGGGTTCTTAATCAGCTGGCTCAGCACTGCAGGCAGGAGTGACCAAGAAAAAGACTGGGAAGTTGATCAGGCATAGAGAAGAACCATCTTGGCTACTGTACCAACTCTACCAGATAGCAGGAGGGAGCACAGAAGGACAGAGACATTCCTTTATCATGCTTACTGTTTTGGAAAAAAGTTTTGGGGGCCCCAGAGGTAAGCTGGATACAGTAAAGTCAAGTACTAATAAATTCTGGGCCATAAGGAACTTGGATTTCTCAGAACTTGGTTAGAAAATGAGGAATGCCTCACCACCAAATGATGACACTATAGCCATGCTGGCAAATTGAAATAGAAATAGAGACCACTAATCCATCCATAATGACTTCTGCCAGCTGTGTATTGACTTAGTTTTAAAATGTGTTGTCTATATTTTATTGTATCTTTTATTTATTTTGTTTTGTTGTTAAGTTGTATTTGACTCTTTGTGACCCTATTTGGGGTTTTCTTGGTAGAGATACTGGAGTGGTTTGCCATTTCCTTCTATAGCTCATTTTTTTAAATGGAGAAACTGAGGCAAAAAGGGTTACATGACTTGCTCAGGGTCACACAAATAATCTGAGAGTGGATTTGAATTCATGGAGGTGAGTCTTCATGATTCCAAAGCTATTGCTCTATTAACTATGCCATTTGTTAAATATTTCCCAGTTCCATTTTAATTTTATTCAAACCACTTGGGAGTGTTGTAGGCCATATGTTTAACACCTCTGAACTAGAGCATGTGGTAGCAGGGGAAGGCAAACCTTTGGGGAAAAGGGGTCTGGTGAAGCCTGAATCATTCTACTTACTCAGCAGGCAGAAGGTAATAGAGCATAAATAGTACTGGAGGTAACTTGGTAGGAAGTTAGCTAGAGGTATATATGGGTTACCATAGTTACCACATGATTTGTTTTTTTCTTTTCCCATCTTTAATGGGACACAGGACACATACCAGTGTATTCTACCCAAAAGCAACTATATCTTTAAGCTTCAGACCACACACTTGGCACCTCCCTCAGGTCTGGAGCTACAAAATAAGAGCCAGAGGGGCTGTGATATCTCCAGAGTACAGAGACTCACAGAATGTATTTACTAAGGAGGAACAGACAAGTTGCCAACCCACCAAGTTCATAATTATTCATTTGTTCTTTTTGTAATATCCCATCAGTACTCTTTCAGTGGATTTATGAACTAAATGAGCAAAGGAATTAAATCTTGAATGTATATATCCTGGAGAATGGGAAGGACTTTTAAAATATTTGCTGGTATCTTTTACTTCGCATCACCCTCATTTCCAAATACATCTCTTTGTCTTCCTCTACTCAATGAATCATCCCTCAAAATAAGAAAAATAATTAAAGAAAAGAAAATAAAAGCAGTTCAGAATAACTCACAAAACATCAACCAAATCTTAAAGAATACTTAATGTTCTACAACTCTGAATATTAATTCCCCCCATTCTGCAAAGAGGGAATGGCAGCACATTTTCTCATCATTTCTCCAAGGCTAAGCTTAGTCATGGTAGTTACATAGTCTTCACATTCTTCTTGTTATTTTCTATTTATATCGTTGGAGTCATATAGATTATTTCCCTTATTCTGCATACTTCTCTCTGTAGCAGCTTATATATGTCTGCTTGCCCTTTTGTGAGTTGTTCATAGTCATCATTTCTTAAATCAAAATGGGCTTTATCCAGCCATTCCAGACAGCAGAAATCGAGCCGCTTCCTTGTGCCTATAGAGCAAGGGAGAGTTGCAACCAAGTCAAATCAATAAGCCTTTCTTTGGGCCAAGCACTACATTAAACTTGAAGATACGAAACAAAATTTGAAAAAAAAAGGTCACTGTTCTTAAGGAGCTCACACTCTAATAGAGGACATAATAAATAAACAACTATATAAAAACACATACAAATACATACATGGAGATAATCGACAAAGAGAAGGAGCTAGCATTAAGGGGAAGGAAGCAGAAAAGGCTTCTTGTAAAAGGTGGGATTTTAGCTGGGGCTTAAAAGAAGACATAACTGTCCCTCCTGGAAATCAATAGAATGGAATCAATAGTATATTTGTCCAAAACCCTTCTCATTTCAGACATCCTGGAAAAGGTTCAAAAGAATCTAATTCATAGGAAACTGACTTTATGGAGGGAAAGTAACTTTGTGAAAATTAAGACTGATAAGTGGAAGCTGGTTTCTCACACTACAGTTTGACATTGAATAGCAAGTCATGCTTTGGGAGCTAGTACCCAACATTTCTTATCTCTTCTTCCTCTGATGTCTACTGAATGATCTCTTCTCTGACAGGATTCTTCTATGGATCCCCAACATCATTCCTTAGAAAACAAAGGGCTGCTTCCTCTTCAGAGTATACTGCTCCCATCTCTTTGGCCAGTGGCATATTTATTTCTTATTTCCAAGTATTCAGTGATCTTTCTTCTCTTTTTCCCCAATGTAATATTTTTCCATGCACCCACCTTCTTCTCTGCAGAGTTAAGTATACTTTTCTGCCTCTTCATATTTTTTCTTTCATACTTTTCCCATTAAAGTACTTTTCCCATTTCTTTTTTTTGCTTTTTGGAGGGCAATTGGAGTTAAGTGACTTGCCCAAGGTCACACAGCTTAATTTTTGTGTGTCAAGTGTCTGAGGCTGCATTTGAACTCAGGTCCTCCTGACTCCAGGGCCAGTGCTCTATTCACTGAGCCACCTAGCCTCCCCTACTTTTTCCATTTCTTTTTTTTTTAAAGCAATTGGGGTTAAGCAACTTGCTCAAGGTTACATGGCCAGTTTTGTGTGTGTGTGTGTGTGTGTGTGTGTGTGTTAAGTATCTGAGGCTAGAATCAATCCCGGGTCCTCCCGAGTCCAGGGCCAATGCTCTTACTCACTGTGCCACCTGGCCACCCATTACTTTTTCCATTTCTTAAAGGAATACTTTTTTCCTTTCTGATAATCTGGGGAGTAGCAAAAGATCCTTTTCCCTTCTCATCTAGGTGCCTGAACTTTGAGCAGAGATAACCAAAAAGAAAGGTTCTGCTAAGGGATAATTTGGAAAGAAGATTATGATCAGAAGAGGATCCTGTCAATATTTTTTTTTAACATTTAGTGACAAGAGGTTCATTGAATGAGTGATTTTGTAGTCAATCAGTATCTATGCCAGGAAAGAAAAGGGACAAACATAATTCATATATTCAAATGAGAATTATTGAAGGATATTCTTTATGGATGTGGTCAAAGATGCACTGGAAACAGAAGACGTTGACTCTTTTCAAGGGGGCAGCAACAAAGATGGCTTCTTCTGTTTTTATAGAGGAAAGGTCCCACCTCTGACACATTAATAATGTTTCAAAAATTTCCCTCAATGAAGAGGGAGTCTAAGGCACTGATTAGTAGGGAAACAAAGTTAACTTCTTTTGTGCCCGGTCTCAGACCTATGCTTTGAGACCTTGAGCACTGCAATTGGTTAGGGTTGAGGAGGGGAGGAGGTGAAAGAGAAAAGAAAGGTCTGACTTTGTAAATTCATTGGCTCTGTTCTCATGTAGGGAGGGACCTGCTTCTCATTGTCTTGTTTGAATTTTCTCTAAGTTTCCCAGCGCCCAGGTGCTCATTCCTCTGCCCCGATGGTCAATTAGCTCATAAGAGACCTCATAGAAAAATGAAGAACATGGAACTTAATTTGTTCTTAGCCTAAATTTCTGACATAACTCTTTACATTCCTGAGCATAGACTCCTAAGTAGGCTCTAAGACATTAAAATAATCATGTAAAGATTCACTCAGGCTTTTTGTTTTGTACTTCATATACTAAGGTGTCATTTCTATGAACCTAGAATCTGCAAGCATATGTATACATCGTCTCGTCGCAGGACTTTGATGACTCTGGAGAAGAGTAAACTCCCATGGCTCCCTATTACCTCCAGGATTAAATATAAAATGCTCTTTGGGATATTCAAAGCCCTCCACAACCTGTCACCTGTTTCCTTTTATTCCTTATACCTACACACACACACACACACACACACACACACACACACACACACACACACTGACCTTGTTATTGTTCCTTGGACAATACACTCTATCTCCATACTCCAAGCACTTCACAGCCCCTCCCCCAATGCCCAAAATATGCACTCTCCTCAGCTCTGTCTCCTGGCTTCTTTCAAGTCCCAGCAACAGTCCCACCTTCTACAAGGTGATCATGATCCCTCTTAATTCAAGTGCCTTTGCTCTGTTGGTTATTTCCAATTTATCTTGTATACATCTTGTTTGGACATAGCTATTTGCATGTTGTCTCTCCTCCTGGAGAGTAGAAACTGTCTTTTTTTACCTTTCTTCATATCTCCACTGCTTAGAACAGTGCCTAGCCTATAGTAAGCATTTAATAAATGTTGACTAACTGACTGATCTGAATTGGAGAAGGGAGTTTCCTCACCTCAGAGTTTCCCGTAGCCATTAACTCACAGATCTAAATCACTCTAGCTAGTCCTGGACAATACCCCTGATGTTCCACGTATCATAGTGAAAACCTAGACCTCCCTTCAGATTCCTATAATAATCAAAAGAATTATAGACCCATCTATATTTAGGTATGAGAGGGCTATGAGAGACAGCACACTCTCCATTTTAAACAACGCAAAGGGTTCTACTACTGTCTAAAAACCTGAAAAAGTAAAGCACATATCTAAGAAGAAGAATGGAAATTAATGGACAATTGGACTGCATTAACCAGTGTTTTCTACCAAAAACACCCAGATTAAGATTATTTTGTCCAGGGGTGACTAGGTGGCGCAGTGAATAAGAGCACTGACCCCGGAGTCGGGAGGACCCAGGATCAGTTCTGGCTTCAAATACTTAACACACACACACACACACAAACTGGCCATGTAACCTTGAGCAAGTTACTTAACCCCAATTGCTTAGGAAAAAAAAAAGATTATTTTGTCTCAAATGGGGGACATTCCTGGGAATGGACACAGAGTACATGGCATAGGGATATGATTGATGATACTTCATAACGTCTATCCAGAGCCACATATGTGATCTTCAGTAACTGAGCTCAATACCCTGCCAGTCAGCATCTCAAATTTTTACTGTGTGCATTTTTCTAGGCACTAAGGATAAAAATAAAATCAAGCAACCTCTGCCTTCAAGGAGTTTATGTTCTTTGTCCCTAGGAGACATGAGCATTAGGATATGGAGTGGGAGGGAAGGGGAAGGATAATTCAATTTTATTAATACATTAATCACTGTTTGATCACTCGTGTGGCTATATTCCTTAGTTTGCTTGAGGGTTAGTGGTAGGTCAGCCAATCTTTAGGTTCTTTTTCCCTTCCAAGAATTATATTTCTATTCTTTTTGGTGCAGTGTTTAGAAGTTCATTCCAAAGATATAGCTCTCAGTTATTTGGATGGTATCCCTGCAGATAGATGAATATATGCCCATACAAACATCTGCCTGTGTTCCACCTGGCAACATAGATATGTTGGGAACATTTTAAATAAAGGTATCTTTGGTGACCATAAAGAATAACACTGCAGTATTCTAGAGTTAGGTGTGCGTGTGCATGTGCTTTCTCAATTGCTTATTTCTACTGTATTTCTCTCTTCCCCTAATTAGACTGAATCCTTTTGAATCAGTTAAGCATTTTTGCAACATCCAGAGATAAATGATGGGAGTAGAAACTAGATGAAAGAAGTAAAAGGATGTCCACTTTCCATTTTCCTCTGGATTTCTGCTGACCTTCTATGGTTTCGTGTATTTTGAGATTTGTATTTTATTTTAAGTTGCTATAATCACGATGCCCATTTGCTTTTGCTAGAGCAAGCAGAATAAATTATAGTAATCCTATGAGCTGGGACTAAATCCAAGACTCATTCCCTTTATGTACCCGGATTCAGGTATGATAACAACTCCCAGCTTTAAAGCTCGTTAAGGTTTACAAACCACTTTCTTCTCATTTACCCTGTGAGGTTAGTGTTGCTTCACATTGTCCAGATACTATTTTGCCATTTTTACAGGTGAAGAAACTGAAGCACAGAAGTTAAGTGATTTGCCCAAGGTCACAGCACTATTAAGTGCTAGGATTTGGACTCGAATTCAGCTCCTCTCGCTCTTTAAGTTCAGTGCTCTCTACACTATACGGCAGTGACTCTTATCCCAAATGTGACTAAAGTCAATGTCTCTGAATTCTTAATGATTGAGGTGTCTATTTTCAAGCTGCTGCATAAGAAATGGTGGCATGTATTGAGAAGAATATTGGACTTGAGGTCCTGGTTCCAGTCCTAAACCTTCCAGTAACAAGCTGTGTGATATTACCTAATTAATTTTAACATTTACTAAACACCTTCTTTAAGTAAAATATTTAATTTCCATGGAATGAAATATCTACATCTGAGCGATGAAGGGACTAGATGATCATTATAGTCACTCCCAACTCTAAAATCCTGTGTTTCCATCCTTATTAATGAATGGTTGGGTAGATCCATAATTTCATCCATTTGTGTACTCCCTCATCTAATATACCCCAAACCCTCCATGCTCCCTTGTTTTGTGATACTTCTCCATAGTTTTCCAGTTTCACCAGAAGATTTTCTTCTATTTTAATATATCAGAAGTACTTAAGGACTACTTGGATTATATCACTGTCATTTGTCATTTTTGATACATTATAAATCCAAGTCCTTTTCTATTCAAGTTTACATTCCTGATGATATCTCTTATGCTGCCTCTTCCGTACAAGTTGATTGTAACATGCTATTAGCCTACATATACTCACCATATCGAGTTATTTGTAACTTTAGCTTTTCTAAAATCATGCTGATCTATGATTTGTAGTCATATAGGATAATTGGCAGAATATTAGGGCAAAAGAGTTGTGGTTTTCCCCCTGTTTATGAGCAAGAGAGTGTAGACTTCAGAATAATTAAAGGTACTGCACAACTTTCCAAATGAAATTCATTTGATCTTTTTCTACTTAATTCCATGAACAGTTTGTTTTCCTTCTTCTGCAATTTTCCAAGATATACATCATGATGGACAATTTTATGTTCTTCCTATTCAACTTCAATGTCATAACTTGGGCATAAAAATCATTTTTCATCTACTTTTCCTTTCTACCATGATTATTAGATATGATGTCTTATTGTTGAGGAATATTCCAGGGCTCAATGCAATCAGGTCAAGTGGAATAAAATATTAGTAGAACCTCAACTCATACAGGAAATCCTCCTTTTGTACAGGCCTGACACAGGAAATTTATAGGCAGACACATTGGTAAAACAGCTTCCTGTTTGATACCTCGCAAAGTATCATTACTTAATGTATCATTGAATACAATTATCTCTGTAACTGTGTCTGTCCCAGAGTCACATAATTTTGATGTGTAATTAGAAGTACGTTATGTGAGGCAAGATTTTCAGACTAAATTTTTTTCTATCAAATGTTCTTTTTTTTCAGCTGAATAATCAACTTAGCAAGTTCTTTTTTGATATACTTCGCAGTCTTGAATATAAAGATATGGGCCATTGGGGCAAAAATGTAAAATCCTACCTATTCCCTTATCGTGTTTTCATCAAGGATAATGTCAATGTGTATATGAACCATTCTAATGAGTAGAAGGAAATACATAAAATTGTATTGTATACACCTAATTGTTCTTTGTGCATATATTCTTGGTTGTCCTTTTTTTTTTCATAAAAAAAAACCCTAATCTGTGATCTCTCACATTCTTTTTGTACCACTCTCATTTAAGATCTATAGAGAATAGACCCCAAAGTATCTTTAAAATTGTTTTGCCTTCACCATGTATTTATAGAAGTACTTTGTCAGATATGACAGTTCCATCTGAGTTCTCCATTTTAAAATATTGAACCACATTAGATTATGTTCTCATCAATAAGAGGCAGTTTGGACCTAAAAAAATATTTAGTCCAGGTTTTGATTTGTAGATTGTTTATATGTAAAGATGAAAATGAACTAAAGGTTAAAAGCAGTGTATTTAAAAAGTTTAAAAAAACAATAGTTTGCAGAATATTTGACCAAAAGTTTTGACATTTTCAAATTTGAGTTTGCTGGAGATTCTGCATAATGCTTATATGACCATTGAAACAGACTTGCTATCTCACAAATCCTAATATAATAATTTATCAAAAAGAGACTGTGCAAACTAAATTTTTTAAAAAGCTATCAGACGATTATAAAAATGAAAATAATAGCTATTAACTTCATATTTAAAATATTTACTCAAGAAAAGATAAGAGTATGTGAAAAGACTAGTTAACATGCCAGTCAATCTCCAGTCCTTGCAAACAAAATGTAGAAAATAAGTTCATTAGAACCAAAATAATATGGAAAAAGCTATACTCTGAACTGATCTCTGCACACATAGTCTCATCAAAGATGTAGCTAAGGTCTTCCAAAAAAATAAATTTGGACCATTGTTATCTAAAATTCTAAAGTGTAAAAAAAAATTATGATTGTTGTTATTCATTTCCCTCTATCTCACTAAGGGGCAGAATGGCATAGTGAAGAAAGAGCTTTTTTTGGAACTGGAGAGGGGAGGCCTGGGTCCAAGACCTGCCTTCAATACATTCTGACTGGAGGACCCTGGCAAGTCACTTAATCAGTAAGCCAACAGCCCTTTATTAATTGCCTACTATGTGTGAGACACTGTACTAAGTACTGGGAATAGATAGAAAGGCATGTAGGGCTCTAGGAACCTCCCTAAGACTATTAAATTGTAGAAAGAGTTTCCTCTTCTGAGAGTTCCCTGTGCCAGTGAAATCAGAAGCCAAATTCTTCTCCCTGGCTTTCCAACATCACTAGAAATAGGAAGCTAAGGATAAATGTCAACAATATAATGCACTGTACACTCATATTACCATATTATGTAATGCATTCCTGAGTTAAACATCTGAACCATATATTCATAATCATATGATATCTTGTGATAGTGGCAGGTAATATTATTTCCACTGGCAGGTATGTTGAAAACAGATTGAGTGGAAAAGGCACAGAATTAGCTGGAGACGATAAGGTTCAATAAATGCTTGATAGGCCTTTAATGTTTCATTTTTTCTTTAAACTTGTTGATCTTAGAACATATGTAAAGGATACTCATGGAATTGAAACAGTAAGTGTTTGACATGTTTATGGTGTTTATGAAATGCTTTTACATTTATTACCCCCATTTAAGCTTCCCAATAAATCCACAAGGTATTTTAAGTATTATTATTCCCATTTTATAGTTGAAGAAATTGAGACTTAAAGAGTTTAAGTAACTTGCCCAGGGTTCCATGGCTAGTAAGTATCAGAGATGAGATTTGAATCTAAATCTCCTGAAATCTTACATCTAACACTATGTCTCTTAGTTATATTGAGGAAAACGAATGTTAGTCTATCATCATAAAATTATACTTTATTTCTAAGGTATATAAATTTGTAAATCATCTTTTGAAAGAGGTCACATATAATGTAGTGAATAGATAACTTGATTTGGAATCAGAATACCTGGGTTGTAAACCTATGTAGGTCACTTACTGTCCACAGGACCTTGGATGAGCTCTCAATTTCCTCACCTGAAGAATGGCTAGATTAAAAAAAAAAGTCACTAGTGTTTCAGGGTCAGCTTAGAAGGAGGTCTCCAATGGAATGCCTCACAGCTCTGTGTTTGGCTCTGTACTGCTTAATATTTTTTTTTTATCAATGACTTGGATAAAGGAATAAACGGCATCATTATCAGAGATAACTGAGGGTCTGGAGGACAGAGTAAGTCAAGAAACAAAAAGATTTTATTAGACATGACCACCAGACCTTAATAGAATAAAGTGGAATTTCAAAGGAATGAATTTCATTTTATACTTGGGTTCAAAAACCAACTTCTCAAGTCCAAGATGAGAGAGGTATATTTTAGACTGAATTTCATCTGAAAAAAAATGTGGGGGCTTAGTAAATAGACTGCAATCCTCCTATATCAATGGTGTGAAAAGACAACTAAGGAAGCTAATAAAATCTCAGGTTCGTGTTTAGACACAAGATTTCTAGGAATAAGTAGCTGATTGTATTCTACACTTCTTAGACCTACTTTTATTGTATTACCCCATTTCTGGGCATCACATAATAGGAAGGACATAGATCAACTAGTAAAGTTCTGAAGAAGGCAACTGTAATGCCAATGTGATACCCATAGCAGCCGCTATGAATATGCATGTTTATTTCCAGGGTAGATTCGCAAAATATAATAAACTCTCTTCCTTAACAGTAAAACCAAAATATTTATTTGGAATATCATTGGGATACCAGGAGGTAAGAGTTAACGAGGTACTTCCCTAATCCAGGAAGCACTGACATCTTAAGCCTTCTTTCTTGTAGGCCTCCCCACAAACAAGTTCCCCTAGGCAAGTTCCTCCCTCTGCCCCGTCTGCTCTCTGCTCTGTTTCAGTCTCACTCTCTGCTCGATTGGGCAAACTCCTCCCACATTGGGCTCCAGGGTACTCAGGTTCCATGTGACTCAGGCTGTATCATATCTGTGGGCTGGGCCAGAGCTCAAAGCAGATCACATAGGCCTATTAATGGGCAGGGAAGATCTTCCTATTCCATTAACACTACAGCAACCTATATTGTGAAGATCCTCAAATCCATGCTATATTTGAATAAGTTGAGTGAACTAGGGATATTTTTCCTTGAGAAGAAGACCTAGGAGTGATACGCTAGCTGCCTTCAAAGATCTGAAGGATTATTACCTGCAAGAATGCTTACACTTGTTCTGTTTGGCTCCAGAGGGCAGAACAAAGAGAAATGACTGTGTAGAGCAAAGAAGCAAAGTTAAAGTTGATTTGGGGGAAAATTCCCTAATAATTAGAGCTGCCTGAAAATGGAATGGGTTATATTAGAAGTTTGTGGGGTCCATCTCAAGCCAAGATGGATGACCACTGGTCAAATATGTTGTAAAGAGGATTTTTTTTTCAAGTGGGAGGCCAACTTAAATGACCACTGAAGTCCTGTCCAAACTTGAAATTCTATGCTTCTGATCTGTGAAATGGGATGAGTACTTACACACATTATTGAAATTCTATGCTTCTGATCTGTGAAATGGGATGAGTACTTACACACATTATCTCACCAAGCTATTGTGAATCAAGAATTTTATGAATGTAATATAAATGAGATATTACAAATATATGTAAATTGTGAATATAAATGTGTTATTATATTTTTGGAGTGATTCCTTCTTAAAATAGCTTGGCAGTGGATATTTTTGTAAAAAAAAAAGCTTCTTTTTCATGCATCTGCACTAATTGATCTGTTTTGTAAGTTTGTTCATTTTGCAATAGGGAAAAGAGACCATTCTTAAAGTAAATAAGTCATTATAAACCATTTCCAAATCCCAGAAAAACCACAAATCTTGCTTTGATTTCAAAATTCTTGGTCCAGTTTTCATTTCTCCAAGTTTTAATTTTCAATTGTTTAAAAAGTATAAATCATCTCAACATATTTAAATTCTTGAAAATAGAGGCTTTTCTGTTCCCACTTTCTCTATGTCAGCATTCTCAACTCCTATTGAATATACTTTTTGGATTTGGATTTAGTTTGCAGGAATAGCCTAAAACAGAGTTTCTGGGAAAGTTCTAGCAGTGCTTGATATATGATTATCCCTTTTTCTTAGCTTTACACACAGATTATGGCTCCAAATTGACATGTCTGCATGTGTGGAAGGCAAGTGGGGATCATGAGTGGCCATAGTAAAAATTATTCAGAGAAATCTTTATTATTTAAGTGAACAAAATATTTAATCGAAATCCCCTGGATTAATATTTTATTGGAATAATTTATAAGAGGACAAGGACCTTCCAAAAAAGTACTAGAAACACTTGAGGGGAAGGCACAAGCTGGTGAACTCTACTGGCATTCCAGACACCACGGCAAAGGGTACTTTTCCCCTTGTCACTTGTATAAAAGGTTCCTTTTTTGCCATCAGTGAAAAATATTTATGTACATTTAACACATTCCTTTGACTATTTTTAGGGAAAGGTAGACTATCTCAGATGATTGATCTGAGAGTATAACAGGGTCTAATAAAATAATATTGGCAAAAAACAAGTACAATGATAATAAAAGTTTTAAAATGCTATATAAAAGTTGGTTCTTAATAATGTTATTTTAACAAGAAAAAAATGGCATATAACATATGGGTGAAGGGAAGAAGGGAAAACTTTGAGGTTTGCAAATTATACATTATCATATTTTGTCTTCACTACATGTCTATGAAATAGGCACAAGTATTATTTTGTAGATAAGGAAACTAAGGCTCAGAGAAATTAAACCCATTGACCACTAGGGGCTCTTGGGGTGTCTTGACTCTCTACAAATGACTCTAGCTCCTATGATGGTGTTTCCTCAAGTGCAGAGGGTGATCTGCTACACCCCAATTCCATTTAGCCACTAAGTCAAATTGGCTTTTACGAAAGAGTGCTAAAGTTTGCCATACCATAAGCACCACACTGATATCATATCTATTTCTTCAAGATGCATTTATTGAGCACTTGATATAGATACAGAGAGAGAGGGAGGGAGGGAGAGGGGGGAGGGGAAGAGAGAGGTACTTCATCAGGCAATAAAGGGAATCCATAACTGTGGAAGATATGGTCCCTCTCTTGAAGACACTTAAAATCTAGCAAAAGGAATTTTAAATGTATAAACAAGATGAACAAAAATTTAGCTTGCCCTTGGCTTACGAATCCTATATAACATATAACTTTCATAATACAAAGGACTAACCAAGAAATGTCTAGTCCTATGGTCACAACAGCTTTCTTTTCTTCCCCTCCCCCACCCTTAATCATCTAACATCAATTACCCAGAAATACTACTTAGGAGATAGACCTGCCATCCTACTACCTTGTTCATGTCAGCTTTATACCCCATAAAGTAACCCATCCAAACTTGGCCCTGCAGAGATATTATTGATTTAGGGAAGAAGAAGGTGAAAGAAGATAAGGAAAAAGAGAAGAAAGGGAAGTAGACACCCATTGTTTCCCTTTATTTACTCCCTGAATTACTGGGATTTCCCCATCAGACCCAGGGCAGGTCTCATGGACAATACTGCTAGTCTCTACTTATCTCCTCATTAACCCCACCACCTCCAAAGTTTCTGTACTCATCTTCACCTGTATGCCCAATTAATTCATATCTGGATGGCTCTCTAAAATGTAAATGCATCTTAACTTTTTTAACCCCAAATCCCATGATTATAGCTTATGAACGACTGTATCTTTCTCCAAAGAGAAAAAAGGCAATATTTGGGAAAGGTGGTAGACAAGGTAAAGGAAAAAAACTTCCCCTCCCCCACCCCAGTCTGCTTTTCCTGTTTGCTGTACAATCTCTAGCAGAGGATGTGTGTGTGTGTGTGTGTGTCTGTGTGTCTGTATGTATCTGTGTGTGTACATACTCCAGGAAGAGAAGAGTAGGAAAGAAACTGAATCTAAATACTTTTCTGTAATTTTTAAAGGACAGATATTCTGCCAGATCAACAGGTTTAAAAAAAAGAAATAGCTGGGCCATGGATCCAAAGTAGAAAATCAAAAAGTAACAAGGAAACTACCCTAAACCTGAATGCTGTCTATACTAGCAGTAGATATTGCCATTCCCCTCCTGAAATTCTTAACTGGGGAAGAGGTAAGGAGGTAGTAAAAAGCTAAAGCCCTGATAGCTACAAATGTCACTTGGAGATGTATTCCCAGTATTTTAGGCTAAGAACTCTGAGCCCATTTTCCCACAGTAACAATGTGATAACATTATGGTTTGGTTCTTTACTAATAGTTGTATAATTTTAGAATTCAGATCCATTATTAGATCTATAGGCTTTTGTGGACTAGTCTGAAAATATCACTACAATGTATAAAATTATTTCTATAGAGAAATACATTCTTCATCCCCAAAAGCCCAAATTATTGCTGAATGTTTGGACCATAGTTTGAGGAGGCAATATGTTGGAAATGTAATATAAGTGGCAACAACTGAGGGCATGAGATTGCAGAGAGTGGGATCATTCTATGTTCAGATGATCCAGAAAGACACCCTACAGGGGCTAACATTGGATATAAATTTTGAGGAATAGATAAAGTAACTATATATGAATATTGATCTAGGTGAAGAAGGGAGGAAGAAATAGAAGATTCTAGATAGAGGGAATGGCATTAGCAAAGGCAGGGAGACAGGAAAATGCAGTGTATGATTTTTTAAAAAGTGAGTGACTTAGGGGCAGCTGGGGGGTGCAGTAAGAGCGCCCGGCCCCAGAGTTGGCCCTGGAGTCAGGAGGACCTGGGATCGGTTCTGGCCTCAGATACTTAACACCCACACAAAAAAACTGGCCATGTAACCTTGGGCAAGTTACTTAACCCCAATTGCTTAAAAAAAAAGTGAATGACTCAGATTAGTTGAATGTAATGGTTATGTAGAGCAGAGATTCTTTGCCTTTGTGGGTCTGTTATGGATCCTTTTGACTGGTGATCCCTTCCCAAAAACAGTTTTAAATATAGAAATTACACAGGATTTTTAAAAAGTATAATGAAATATAATTATTGGAATATTTTTAAAATACTCATGCAACTGAGACTAAGAATCCCTACATTAATAGAATATAAACTCCTTATGGTCAGAGATGGTTATTTCTGGTTTTTTGTATTTCCCCAGTGCCTAGAACAATAGTAAATAACATGCCTGAAATGTAGTAAGAAATTAATATTTGTTGAATCAGATTGATTTCTGTAGCAGAGTAGTATGCCATAACACTAAAAAGATAGGCTGCAGTCAGATTATGGAGCACTATAAATGCCAGGATCGTGTGGTATAGTCTATTGGGGTTTTATTATGTGTACACTGGAGTATGGTTAGAGATTTTTGAGCAGATTACTGACTCCATCAAGCTGGAGTTTTAAAATGATTCAGCTGGTGGTCAGTATGTAGGACATAGTGGGTAGGTAGAAGGTCTAGAGACAAGGAGAACTAAGAAAGAGAATATTTCAATAGCGCAAGCATAAAGTAACAAGGAAAGAGCTAAACCAATCTTCCCTTTCCCCCCTACAGTATTCTGATAGTTTCTACATAAATTCTATCAGATACTAAAAATTCTTTCCATGTAGGTGTTCAGCCTCTGCTTCTATGTATGTAATACAGCTGTCCCTTCCCATGTTATTTTTAAGAACCGTAAAAATATGGCCAAACCAGCTCAGTCACTTAGGTGGGGAAAAAAGTAAATTCTGTTTTTCATTTTTAATTTTTCTCATTAATATAACATCTTTCCTCAAGACAGTTCCGTAGTATAGGATTGTAGGCAGAAATTATACATCTCGGAGTTGGAAGGGACCTCAGAAATAATCCAGTATAACCCAATATTGGAAGCACAAATCCTCTCCATGACATCCTTGACAAGAAGCTATGCAGTGTCCTTCTAAATTTTTAGAGGGTTCCCATCATTAGAAATC
The DNA here is from genome assembly GCF_028583685.1 of Petaurus breviceps papuanus. Lineage (NCBI taxonomy): Eukaryota > Metazoa > Chordata > Mammalia > Diprotodontia > Petauridae > Petaurus > Petaurus breviceps. Next base: position 7,426,980 of record NW_027186473.1, read on the forward strand.
TAAGCCAAAATCTGCCTGTGTGTAATCTCTGACTATTAGTTAGATTTCTGCCTCGGGAGCCACACAGAATAAGCGTAGCGTAATTTATACAATAAGAATGTAAAGACAACTTTGATAGCTGTTGGAATTGTGATCAATACAATGACCATGAAGCCTATTATCTACCTCTTAACAGAAAAGTGAGAGATTTAGAGTGACAAAATGGTTAGCATTAGTACTATATTGTTGAATTTGAAAGATGTATCTCTCCTTTGTCTATTAGAAAGCTTTGTTTTGTTTTTTGTCTTTCTTTTTATCGCTAGCTTGGCACAGTGCGTGACACTTAGTAGGCACTTACTAAACCTAGTAGGCTTGTTGACTGACTGACAAAACAAATTGTCTTAATAAATTAAAAGAATAAGTGTTACTACCCTTGTTTTGTTTGGCAAAAAATAGGTAGAGGATGCAGAGAAAAGATTTCAGGTTAATGTAAAGAAAAAATTCCTAAAAATTAGAGCTATCTGCAAGTAGAGTGAGTTATTCTAAAATCTAGTGGATGTCTCCTCAGTGGAGGTATTGAGTCAGTGGCTGAATGACTAATTTTTGGAGATTGATAATGATGATGATGACAGTGATGATGATGATGCCTAGCCCACTGTGAACAGAATTAGTGGGTGTGATGGGAGGGTGGGGCTTTATTTATTCTGTTTTTGCCCTTTCTTCATTTTGTACAAACCCTTTATGTTTCTTTACATTCTTAATACTTATTTTTTTATGCCTCAAAAATATTCAGTCGCACTTATTATATATCATAATTTCTTGGGGGGAAGCTAGGTGGTACAGTGAATAGAATGCTGGGCCTGGAGTCAGGAACTGTTCCAATCATTCTGGAGAGCAATTTGTCCAAAGAGCAAACAAATTATGCATACCCTTTGATCCAGCCATGCCGCTACTAGGTCTAAACACATCCAAAAACGTGGGAGAAGAGGACCTATTTAGATAAAAATATTTATAGTAGCTTTTTTTGTAGTGGCTAAGAATTGGAAATCAAAATGATGTGCGTTAATTGGGGAATGGCTAAACAAGCTGTGGTATGTGCTTATAATGGAATATAATTGTGCTATAAGAAAGGACATAGGGGTGGCGAGGTGGCGCAGTGAATAGAGCACCGGCCCTGAAGTCAGGAGGACCTGAGTTCAAATCCGACCTCATACACTTAACACTTACTAGTCGTGTGACCTTGGCCAAGTCATTTAACCTCAATTGCCTTCCAAAAAAAAAAAAAAAAAAAAAAGAGAGAGAGAGACATATTGGATGATTGCCGAATAACCTGAAAAGACTTACATGAACTGATGCAAATGAAGTGAACAGAACCAGGAGAATGTTGTACACAGTAACAGCAATATTGTTCAATGAAGAATTGTGAATGACTTAGCTATTCTCAGCAGTACAGAAAGAACTGATATTGACTGGATACAGACTGAAGTGTGCTATTTTTTCACTATATAGAAAATGAAAATTTACGATAAATAGTTTCCAGAGGGTAGAGCACTAGCAACTAAAGAGATCAGATTTGGCTTCCAAATGTGTTGTTTTCTATCCTCCCGTGCTGTCTGTTTATGAGACAGGAAAAAGCCCTTCAGATATTGGTCATTGGATTATAGAATGTCATGATATTGCTAGGAGGTACAGTGGTTCTAAGGTTCAACTAATACCTTGCTATATGCTTTGTCTTTCTTTTCTATAAAAGCTTAACCAGTACCCAGAGATCTTGAAAACTAAAAAGACTGTGTTATATGTATGTGTATGTGCATGCACACACATGTGGATATATTTGCAGAAGGGAGAAGGAGAAAGAGAAAGCAATAGAGGGAGAGAGGTTGAATCAATTACATAGAAGGAGGAGTGTGAGTAGGAAACAGCAAGGGAATAGTGAAACATGATTAATAAAGGTTAGCATGTTCATCTATTTCTAGGAAGGTAGCACATTAGACAAATCACCATAGTGCACAAAAGTAAAAGACAAGAAGGCATGGTTTTAGCCAACATGCAATTTAAACATGAAGGTCAAAAGAGAACGAAAACTATATCTGTATGTACACATGTGTACAGATGTAAAGGGTTAGAGCTCATGCAATAGTAGGTTCAAACATTTGTTCCTGTCATACTGCTTTTGAACATATAGGCTCATTTCTTCTCTTTTCCCCTTCACTTCCCTCCTTCCCATTGTTTTCCCTTCCCTTCTGTCTTCCTCTCTTTCAAAAAGAAATCAAAAAGAATGTGCCTTCAGAGAAATTTTGTTATAAAGGATAATTGAAGGATAAGCAGATGCCAGAACTACAGTAATGGTCATCCAGATAACTCAGAGAATCATAGACTCTTAGAGCTGAATGGGCCCCTATTGGAAACCTTAGGTTCATAGGATTTAGAGCTGTAGGGGACCTTGGAGATTAGTCCACACATCTCATTTTACATATAAGGAAATTAATAGTATGAAAAAGAACTATCACATGGGACATCGTCCTCTTCCTCATAAAGGTTGGGAGCTCCTGAACTACATTATACTGCTCTATTTGCTAGTACCCTCTCCTTAACTACCTTACATTTAGTTATCATTTTGTATTCATTTTGTATTTATTCTGTATGTGGCATGGATGTGGGTATTGGTGTAGTACATTGGCACACATCCCCACTTTTCTTTCTAAGTTGACTTCCTCACCCCAAACTACACTGTCAGGCCAGATCAGGTCCAGGGGTTCCCACATGAGGTGATCATGCTACTACAAATTACTTTCAGGGTTTCAATGGTAACCTTGATTACTCTTCAGGACTTTAGCTCATAAATCCCTAGTTATGTGATTCTCTGTTTTAAAAAATCAGTGAAAATGACATTAATTTTTAATCAGAAAAGTTTGCTAAAAAAAGGTGTAAAATAAGAATAATTAAAAGAAAACAATTCACTCATAAATATGGGACACACTCTCCCACAAATGTCCACCATGTCAGTGGGCAAGAATCATAATATAAATGCACATGCATAAGGGGTGCATGTGCCCCAGTCAGTTCACATCTCTGGGCTGCAGTCCTTGGCCTCCTTGGTCTCCTTCAGGGACAGGCTGAAATACACTTCAATGATGTCTGGGGCCTCTCCCATTCTGGGTTCTTTCTTCTCTCTTGCTAGATGGGACCATGACAGCTATTCTTCTTACAGCATTAAACTTTTTCCACAGTCAGAACCCACATCCTAGAACTTTTTCAGGCCCCTTTCCTAGACTAGTTTCCAAGCAACATTATACTCTTTCAGTTAAAAAGAATTCCCCAAGCCTAGAAACCATTAAGTTTTTCTAAGTCAACTCCCTTGGCTGGGTTCTGGAGTGTTTCCATCTCAAATGGCATACCAGGGGGAAAAGTAACTAAGCAGAACCTTTTAATCCTGATCAGTACATCCCAACAGTAAAGTTTTTCTTCCAATATGCTCTTCCAAAAGACAGATAGTAGTGAACGCTTGGTGGCCTTACTATGACCAAGCTTTGAGGACTATTGTCAGGTCAACTTAGAGAGCTGCTCTTAACCAACCCCTCTGTGCTAAGACAGGGTGTCTTGGGTGAATATATTTGCCTTTATCTTATTGTGGAAAGTCAAAACTCATATTTCATCCTTAACACAAATAGGGAATATATAGTTGTCCCATAGTCATAAAATTGTTATAGGTATCATAATTTCCCAGTTTTCAATCTTAAAAGCTTTATGTCAGTTATATGTTAATTAGATTCTGGGAAGCATGGCACTTTGGTCATCTTTATTCCAAGAGTGAACCTTTCTCCTAGAGGATGTTTTTCTTTATCTAGTGTGGTTTGAAAAGTCTTCACTTTCCTGCCTCTTTCTATTCATAAAATTGTTAAAATTAGAAGGGGCATGACTTTTTATCCAAAGTCATATATGTGCATTTTGTCTCCCCAGATAGAATGTAAGATTCTTGAAAGCAAGGAATACAGTGAGTTCCCAGTTGTGGGGGCAATGTTACTAGAAAATGGCACAAAAGAAAAAAACAGAAATGATGATACATTGAACCTATGGGAAATAGTGGGTTAGGTCCCTGCAGCCACCAAATCCTGTAATATTTCGCTAGAGATGGCTTAAATACACTTTTCTGCATATATTTCTTTATCACAAATCATTAATTGTGATAATATGCACTTTTCCTAACACAGTAACCATATGAAATAACCCATAAAATGCAGCACACAAAATAAAATTGGTAACGTGGAAAACATTTTTTCACTAGTAATTCCTTTTTTTGTGCCTATATTCTGTGACCTTTTGTGCTGACATCTCCATTTTTTAAAAAATCATTTCAGACAATATCCACTTTTCATAATATATGAAATCTGCAGTACCATACTTTACTCCTTTTTGTGGATATAACAAATCATTGAACCATTAACACCAAACTTGTGAAGGACATGAGCTGCAGACATTCCTGCAAGAAGTTTATCTAACACCTTTATTTTCTCACTAAGCTACATCACTGGCATTGAATACTTGGGCATAGAGACCAAAGGACTTGCATTGTGCTTTGGGGGAATGATTGCAGCACAAAACTTGAGATTTAAAGGCAAACAATGAAAATATGCCCAAACACACAGGAAGTGCTTGCCTCTGCAATGGTAGGGTGAGCAAGACCAGTGAAGCACCTAGTACTGTATCAGCCACTCCACAAACTTGCATATATTATGCTTCTCATTTTTTTTCTCTATTGCCCATACATAGCTGGGAATGTGCAGGCTTGCCAATGGAAAAATTAAAATGAGGTTATTAATAAAATCATACAAATACTTGAAGTCACAGAAGTTAAATGCATGAATGTTAGAAATTGACTGTATTTCATTTTTTTTTTGTTTCCCTAGTTCCTAGCATAGTGTCTGGTATATAATAGTTAATAAATGTGTATTCGATTGATTTCCCTCACAATAACAATGATTACCCCAAAATTACTTAAATAGTTCCACTGGAGGAGAAGTCAGTCCTTATGTATTACAAGTTAGGGGGAGTATAGTCCATTTTTATTTGAAATATTATGAAGATTCCTTTCTAAATAACAAATCTGCTACAGTCATTATTCGGATCATTGCCTCAAGTCTATCCCTCATGATGAAAATACAGTCCTGGCACATTTATAACATTTTCTTAGATGTTGTGGTGTGTTTTGCCTCTACAGCTTGGCAGAAACAGAAAAGACTAAATCTGATTTTGAACCAAGAAACTAAAGGTATTTGGCAGAATTTTAGGAATATGCACCTATCAGTTACCTAAAGGGCACAGTAGTTAGAATGCCAGGCCTGGAGTCAGGAAGAGCTGAGTTCAAATCCAGCCTCAGACACTTAGTAGCTGTGTGACCCTGGGCAAGTCACTTAACTCTGTTTACCTCAGTTTCCTCATCTGTATGATGAGCTAGAGAAGGAAATGATAAACCATTGCAAAACCATTGTCAAGAAAGCCACAAAGAGTAGGACATGAGTGAAACAACTAAACATGAACAGTTGCATATAAAATAATTCGACAATTTTAGAAGTCCTTCCCCCTCATAAAGAAGATGAGAGAGACAGAGAGAGAACATTTAAATGCTTATATACTTTAACAGACAGGATAGATTCATACATCCTCATTTTTTATGTTTAAACTCTTAGGAAAAAGGCTGCCTGGGAGACTCCAGTGGACCAAATACTATATCCCAGAAAAGCATACATATTTTTTTTTAAGCAATCGGGGTTAAGTAACTTGCTCAAGGTTACATGGCCAGTTATTTCTGGGTGTGGTGCTAAGTATCTGAGCCCGGATTTGATCCCCCAGGTCATCCCAACACTGGGGCTGGTGCTCTTACTCACTGAGCCACCTGGCCACCCCAGAAAAGCATACATATTATAGGTGATTAGAATTCCCCGGCTGCAGAGAAAGATACAGGTTGACGACTGATCAAATTATCAATGGCACAACACTAATGTCTCCCAGCTGAAATTCTGATCGTGTGTTTGGTATGCTGTCTCTCATCAGTATATAGCATATTGCCTTTATTTAAAGTGTCTTTGTGACAACAAGAAAAAAAAAACAATTCTGTTTTCCTTTGCCCCTGAAGGAAACCAAAGAGACATTTTGCTAAAAGCTTATATGCAGTCCTTATTTTGAAAAAGCTTATCATTTCTGAGTGTAAGCTAACTTTGCATAATGTGACCCTTGCTTATACGATATGGCCTTTCCCTCAGAGATGTTCTTCAGACGCCTACAAATTTCTTAGGCATTGTCCAAAAGGAAACAGTCCTGCTTTTCAAATAGAGGCATGCACTGCCATGATATACTGGTTAGAATGCTACTCTGGGAGTCAGTAGGCCAAGGTTATATTTTCATTCTGTCACCAGCTCTCTGTGTACTTGTGCAAATGACTGAACCCATAGATAAGGTTGAATACCAGAATGATTTTAAGGGCTCTGAGAGCCTTACAGCTGAAAGGTACAATACATGTATGCTTTTGCTGAATCCTTGGGAACAAAAAAGAAAATTCTTTTCAGAGATTCTAAAATCAGAACCTGACATTTTGGGCACATGATGGGGTCAGTGTTTTAATGAAGACACCTATGATTCAGCCAGTCAGATAATCTTTTCCCATCTCCCCAGTGTATAATGGTTTTACGCAGTTTTTATTTACTTTACTACGTGCAGTCTTCTGTTTTGATTAGTCACTAACCAATTCTTGGGTTCAAGAGCTATAATAGAAGAGCTAAATGCAAAGGCTTTGTCCAAGAGCTTGGGAGGAGTTGATCAGAGGTTGCCATTATGCAACTACTACCCAGACCTATTTGTCCTGACTTACCTATTTTTTGTTTTACTTTCCTTGGACTATCATACAGAAACATCCTTCATCTGGGGCCATTTTATTCCAAAAATAGAACTAGGATCTGTTTCAAGTAGCTCTGAAAACTAAAGGGAGGATGGTGGAAAGGGTGGGGAAAGTGACCATTTGGGGGATAAAAGTGGTGACAAAAAATCCCTTTTGGACTATATCTATATAGAAAGTATAGATACTTTCTACATATAGTGTATCGATGAAGAAGCAGAATATTGCTCACAGTAAGTGAGTGGATGTTTGTTTGTTTTAAATAGTGTTACATAGTATAGAGACTAGTGCTGAACTTGGAAACAGGAACACTTGGGTTCAAATCTTGCCTTTGACACATAGGAGCCATGTGATCAGGGTAGCAAGGTGGTGCAATGGATAGAGTGCCTACCCTGGAGTCAGGGAAGAGTTACCATGAATTCAAATCTAGCCTCCAACACTTATTAGCCATGTGACTCTGGGCAAGTCACTTAACCCTGTTTGCCTCAGTTTCCTCATCTGCAAAATGAGCTGGAGAAGGAAATGGCAAAACATGTCAGTATCTTTGCTAAAAAAAAAAAAACCCAAATGGGGTCACAAAGAGTCAGACATGATTCAAAGGACTCAACAACAAGCTGTGTGATTATGGCCAAGCCAGTCAACATCTCTGAATCTTAGTTTCTTCCTCTGTAATATGGAAATAATACTGTTGTACTCAGTTCACAGGGTAGTTGTGACGATTTGTATATGATAAGGTATATAAGGGGCTTTGCAAATTTTTAAGACTAGAGAAGTGTCAGTTATTTTTTGTTTCACAAGGTGGAAAAGTTAATGTTAGACATAAACAATTTGATGTGATTTTTATTGCAGTATCAGATACACTTTAAAAAATTCCATCCAGTAAAGGGATGATAAAAACCAGAAATGACTAAGACCTTTCTTAGGCTATGTCTTTATCCTGGCACATACTATCTCCTGGAAATATGAGAAAATAATATAACTACCCCAATTCTCATTTTAGCCTTTCTAGTCTGGTTCACCAGATTGAAGACAATCCTAATCTTCTACACTAAGGTCCTCCTTGAAAACTTTTCCTCTTTATCTGGTTTGTTATAGATGCTTTTTGTTGAGAGAAACTAGGAAATATATTTTTATAAAGGAAAGTTTATAAATATTTTAGGGGAAGTAATGTAGAAAAATGGATCTAGTGCACCGGCCCTGGAATCAGGAGGACCTGAGTTCAAATCTGACCTTAGACACTTAACACTTATTAGCCACGTGACCCTGGGCTCCAATTGCCCTGCTTTCCCCCCTCCAAAAGGCAAAGAAGGAAGGAAGACAGACAGACAGACAGACAGACAAAGAGGAAGGAAGGAAGGAAGGAAGGAAGGAAGGAAGGAAGGAAGGAAGG
>NW_027186473.1:7435247-7438426 GCF_028583685.1 Petaurus breviceps papuanus
AGGAAGGAAGGAAGGAAGGAAGGAAGGAAGGAAGGAAGGAAGGAAGGAAGGAAGGAAGGAAGGAAGGAAGGAAGGAAGGAAGAAAGGAAGGGAGGGAGAGAGGGAGGGAGGGAGGACAATTGAATCTAAGATCTAATGGATCTAAGAAAATTCAGGAAAGATTTTACTATCAAATCTCTATAGGAAATTTTAAAATGAAGAAGTAGATATCAACCATTACATGATAACCCTGGGAAGAAATAAGGAAGTTATCTTTAGTATCAATTATTCATGCATGCTTGGCAATTTATAATATTTCAAGCAATTGGTATCAATCTTACTATAACATTGTGAATTTAGAAAAGCAAAATACATGCTATGCCATGCTGTCTGCTTAACCTTTGGAACAGAAAGGAAAGTGCTACCATTTTAATGATAATTAATGAAGAGAATGGGATTATGCTATATACACTATATAAAATAAAGCAATTTATGAGTAGCTTAGATTAAAAGTTAAATTAACCAACATGATTTGAAACCTGGATGACCCAGAGGAAGTTACCATTGAACACAAAACCTGGAGTGTAGAGGGACATTAGAAATCATCTAATTCAAACCCCTTACTTTACAGATGTAAGAGCTGGACCAGAAATCTTATGACTCATCCAAATAACAATACATAGCAGAGGTGACATAGGCCTTTTGTTTTAACTTTAAAGCCAATGCCCACCACTCATGTGTTTATCATGTCTCCATGTGTACACACATATATATATACTATACCACAGTAGTCTGAAAGTTGTTAAATAAGGGCCAGTTTGAGGGGGAAGATGATGGCATCCATGTTGAGTTATGGATTTGTTAGAACTCCTAAGTAGAAATGTTTTATAAGCAGCAAGAATGTTATAATGGAAAAATGGATGAAATATCAATGCTAACAATACTGTGAAATCATCTCTCTTACAAATTGTAGGTAAAACCTTCAGAAAGGGATTCCCTTAAGTGGCCATACTGAAAGAGAAGGCCAGAGAAAGTCAGCTTTGGAAAACTCCAATAGTCATGATGTGGGAAGAAGGAAAAATCCAGTGAAAGTTGTTCAGCATGGATAGAAGAAAAGAACATTAAAGCCGAGGAATGAAACATATACAGAAAGAAGGGTCTGCCATTAGTGTCAGAGTAACAAGTTAAATTTTTAAAATAACTTTTTTAAAAAGATAATTAGATTTGGACAGATGCATATTAGTAACTCAATAATTTTATGTTGGGGCGGCCAAGTGGTGCAGTGAGTAAGAGAGCCAGCCCCAGAGTCGGGAGACCTGGGATCAGTTCTGTACTCAGATACTCAGCACCCACACAAAAATAACTGGTCGTGTAACCTTGAGCAAATTACTTAACCCTGATTGCTTTAAAAATAAATAAATAATTTTATGTTGAGGGATCAAGATCTCAGAGGCATAAGGAGGTAATTTTTCCAAACTTTGTGCTACAATTCAACCCCTTTTTCTGTCCTTGCCCTACTACCCCTCTGCTCCAACCATTGCTTGTTGAAATATTGTATTCATCCTTCAAAGGTCAAATCAAATTTCATGTCCTTTATTATGGTTTCCCTGATTTCCTAGGAAAGAATGATTATTTATTTCTTCCTCAGACCTTGCATAACACTTTATACCTGTTTGTGGTTTATATTAGCATGATACATTATTCTATTTATGCATATATATACACATGTGTGTACACACATATTTCCAATATTAGATTCCAAGCTTAATAAGGGTAAGGACTATATCTTATTGATATTTGTATCTCTACAAGAACTTTACAAGTAGTACCAGTTTAATTAATTGTTGAATGAATCCATCCGCCCATTCTAGCCATATATAGGCAGATGTCAAAAATGATTCAGGAATTTTCATTGCAATAGTTCAAATACTAACCCATTTAATCTAATTTCCCTCAACAGCATTTTCAACAGAAAATTCACAACTTCAGTTCATATAATTTTATAATGCAGATTCAATAAAAGCCCATTATTAAATGCTCTACTTATCTCATGGATTTCATTGAACTCCTGGTTAAATCATGTTCCCATAGTGATGTATAATTGCATCTCTAACTTGAAATATGGCCATTATCTTTGTATATGGATACCAATGTTGTAAAAAGGATTCTGTTCATTGGATTCACCTTGCTTTTTGTCCATTCTTAATCCTACAATAGTAATGTACAATTGCCCTCTGAATCAGGACCCCTGGTCCTTTGAATAGGCTTTTTTTGGCTTCTTTTCTACAAAAGTATAGATTCCTTGACACCAGTTCACTCTGGCCCTGTCTTATCCATGTCTCTCCATGGATTAGCCCTCCTGAATGATTTTCTTTCTGCCCTTTAGTCAATTCGTTTGACCTGCCTGATCCCCTGGTCAGTGATTGCCAGCACACGTGGACCTCCACTGTTTAGGCTGTGAAGGAAAATCAGGTCACCCTAAAACCCCAAGACAGTAATAAAAAAAAACATTAATAGCATTAAAAGCAGAAATACCACACACATAAAGGTTAGTAATATAGTATGGGTAGATTTTATACTTACACACAGTAGCTAGGACTTAAGTTCTAACCTAGAAGAGGAAGATCCAGTAAGAGAAATTCTGGTTTAAAAGATCCAAAAGCACAGAATTTATCCACCACCTCTTTTGTACTCCTAAAGATTATTTTGACAGTTAAAAATGAGAAAAAATTACACTCTTGTGGATTCTCTGGGTGCCCAATTTTCTGAGACAAACACCCAGTTTTTACCAATATCTAAGCTACTAGGCTTCTAAGTGCAGTACATCTTTGTTTGGTACAGGAGTATTCAAAGTGCATTATGTACCTGAGACTTCAAGACCTTATGTCATTTCCCTGCTGACATTAAAATTTTGATTGCCCATCAACAAGGAGCTCACCAACCATAGCATTTTTCTAGCATAGAAAGAAAGGGGAAGGTTCCTAGGTGGGACCTATAGATCAGATGATAGCTTTGATTAAATATCTTGATATACCATTGATTGGAGGGGCAGCTAGGTGGCACAGTAAGTAAAGCACCAGCCCCGGAATCAGAAGGATCCGAGTTCGGTTCTGGCCTCAGACACTTAATACACACACACACACACACACACACACACACACACACACACACACACACACAACCTAGCCGTGTAACCTTGG
>NW_027186473.1:7438826-7440947 GCF_028583685.1 Petaurus breviceps papuanus
CCCCCCCCGTGAAATGCACGCCACGCTCCGAGCTACATCCAATCAGAGCTGCAGCAGTGAGCACGTCATCCTGTTCTTCCCCAGTGATTTGCTTGCTGGTACATTTTTTTGTTCACATTTACCTGTTTATTAAAATTGCTGTCAATGTTCATTAAAATAAGCCCTCCCCTGAAAATAAGCCCTCTGGTGTTTTTCTGTCAAAAAAAAATAATAAGACAGTGTCTTATTATCGGGGAAACACAGTACTTCTAAAATCTTAAACAAGGGTGTGGTAGTTATTCAATAGTTTTCCTCAAAAATTTTGTACTTATAGAAAAGTAATACTAAATTGTTATGAGAGGAGAGATGTTAACATGAATTTTAATTAGCAACATCTTAGCAAAAACTTTTTTCATTATTTGAAAAAATTCATGCTAGATTCCTTAGTTATCAACAATCAATTTATATAATACAGACATCCAGGTCATGCTGAGTTGTTTGAAAGATGTTATTATCAGCTGAAAGCAGCTATGAAAATGATTGCTTCAGTAGTTTGAAAAATTAATAACGTTTAGTGTTATGGAAATCCATGTGTGTGGAATGACTGCACACACACACACACACACACACATACCCACATTTAAAGTTTTGCAAGTAATAAACAATCAGAAAATGTCATCCAAATTCCAAATAAAAAGAGTTAATTTCCTTTTGACTAGTATTTGTTAAATGCCTGTTATGTGCATTTCACAAGGCCAGGATTCTGGGCATAGGATGACAAAATGAAAATAGTCCCTACTTTCTTGACAGGGTGCTTGAGAAAACTAACCAGAAATTTAACTATTTCTACTTAAGTGTTAAATTATATCTATTTGACAGATTTTCTTACAGACTGAATTCAAAGTAATAATGTCACAGATAATTTAATCCATCTTTATTATTTCTAAAAATATCTTTTATAATTAAGATCATCACTTTGATAAAATAATTCAAAGAGAAAGTTTAAGTTTCATCTCCACAGGAAAATTTTAAATTCTGACTTTCAATCCAACAAGTATTTATTAAGCTTCTACTGTGGACTAGGAATATGCTAGATGCTGGAAATAAAGGCATATATTTTTCCAAGACAAAAGTTGTTATAGAGATGACAAACCGCAAAGTAAAAAAAAATCATAACTACCTGAAGTATCCAAGAATATAAGAGCAGCATTTGCTTAAGTAGTTATTGTAGCTCTATTTTGAAGTTGAAGAACACCAATGAAAAAGCTGCACCAAGATCCTTTTATTTAGACTGTTTCAGATAGAACCTGTATGTAAGCCACTCATCCATGGAACAACTCAAAATGTACAGATATTCTATTTCCCCAGTGCAGAAGATATTTGCTGACAGCCTTAGGCATTTAGGATAGCATAATAATTATTCCAGCAAAAGAACAATTTGAACATTACCTTCCAGACTGGAAGGAAAAAGATCTCTAGTTGTGTCTTATGGACCAGAGGCAAATTTTGATAAGATCTTTCAAAATGGCATTGATCACTAGTTCCTCTTCCAAAGGTGAATTGTATAATCAGGAATAGTTTAAACTAATTTTCCCATATATGCTTTGCTGGCATACAATTCTCCTCCTGGGTCAAGTGCGGGAAAAATTATTCCTTCAAACTCCCACTTCTAAAATCTTGGAAAATTTGAAATAGTCTTGAGAGAGAACAGAATAAATAAATTTCATCTTTATGGGTTCCTATTTAATATAATAATTCATTTACATTTATAACTCCAGGACCAAAGTCCATTGGTATGGGACTCTGCCTTCACTGGTAGAGATGAATGGCCTGCCCTGCGTGAGAGATGGGGTGAGTAGGAGAGAAAAGAGCTCTTCAATCTTTTTTTGAGATATCTTCAAGCTTCAAGTTGCTTCAGACACTTGTGGCTTCCATCTTCAAGAGAGAAGGTAGATAAGGCCAACCTCACTGTAGGCTAGGGAAGGAAAAGACTCTGGGAAGACATGAGAAGAGCTGGCAGTTTCCATCATATCCCTATCCTCAGCTTGCTATGCTACAAACTTTGGGGAACTTCCTCTTGGGTGATATGTAGGACTTAGGACTCTCTCTCTCTCTCTCTCTCTCTCTCTCTCTCTCTCTCTC
>NW_027186473.1:7441047-7516496 GCF_028583685.1 Petaurus breviceps papuanus
CCTGTTCTCAAGAGTTTACTTTTTAGTGGTCATTACCCTGCTCAGAATCTTCTGTGGTTCACACCTGTCTACAGAATAAAGGGTTATTGGTCCATAATCTAATCTTTTCTGTCTTTTCATACAATTTCTCTTCACACATTTTATGCTCCAGTCCAACTGAACCATTTACCATTCCTAAATCTTCTCTCTCTCTCTCTCTCTCTCTCTCTCTCTCTCTCTCTCTCTCTTTCTGAGTGATCTTGCTCCCAATAGCAGAGCTCCTTCACTCTATATTGTCTGGTTTATTTTCTCTAATTTTTGTTTTGTTATTTGGATAAATTCATTTATCTGTGTGTTCATTGTGGAACTGGTATTAATTGGGAAGAGAGTCAAACCGTAAATATAAAGCTTGGGGTTCTGCTTCCCCTAATGATGAAATAGTAATCAGAAGCTAGCTTGAACCTAAACACCATATCCTCTAGACTAACCGTATTTAAGGGAGCAGATAAATGTGATTCTAACTTAGTACTCTCTTTCTCTCTCCCTCTGAGTAGAGGAGAGTGACCAGACTTCTGAACCCAAGACTGCTTCCCTCCTGGCAGGAATTAAAGTCGTCTTTGGAGAAGGGGGTAGGGGCAGAGACTAGAGATGTCAATTCTGCCTCCCTTTGAGCCACACAAACCCCTGTGCTTCCTTGGGGGACAACTCTCATAACATGTGGGGTCTGACCACATGTGGGAGGTGTCTCCACAAACTATCACCACTGTTGATGGGAGAAAAGGGCACATTCCCAGAACTTAGGTCCATATTACTTTTTTTAAAGATACCTGATCTTGTATATGACTATACAAATAGACAATGAGTTTGTCTCATTTTATATTTAGTAAGGTTTGGGGTACCAAACTTCATGAGGAAACATAGAGCACACAACAAAATAAAAGTAAAGCAAGCTGTCTTCATTGAGGGAACATACAACAAAGAAGAGCAAAATCAGAAAGAATAGAAACAGGTCAGGTTCATTGGGATCTAGTGGAAGAGGACACCCTACTAGGGCCCTGAGTGGAATTAGGCACCCATAACTGCTGAAATCTGGTGGAATTTTATACAAGTTTCTAATCTATGTCAAGCCTTATGGGAAGGAAGCAGAGAGCCTGGAACTGGGGACTGGTGCTGATTCATGCTGGAGGGTCCGGGAGAGAGATTACTAGGGAATTATCAGATGGTTGATACTCAGACTCCCAGGCAGCAGAAAGGGACTTCTATCCATTACTGCTGGTCTTTCTTTGAGTTTCTTTCCTCAAGACTTTTTTTAGTGGAGTAGAAAAGTTAAATGGTAAAAGTCAGCTTAATCATAATCATATACAACAACTTGCTCCGCCATTTCCCAACTTATGGGAATCCCCTCAATTTCTAATTCTTTGCTATTAATGTTTTTGTTAAAACAGTTCCTTTTCCTTTGATATCTTTGTGCTACAGATCTAGTAGTGGTATTTCTTGCTAGTAGTGGTATTATATTTATAATGGTATTTATTGCACAAGGTAAAGGAGTAAGCAAAGTTTTATATACTTTTGGGCATAGTTCCAAATTGTTCACTAGAATGGTTTTCCCACTTCACAACACTACTGACAATTCGTTAGTGTATCTATTTTCCCTCATCTCTTCCATCATTTGTCAAGTTTGATAGGTGTCAGGTGATACCACAGAGTTTTAATTTGCATTCTCCAATCAATAGTTACTGAGAGCATTTTTCATATGAATATAGATTGCATTTATATCTTCTTCCAAAAACTTCCTTGTCAAGGAGCTTATATCCTGTAAGAAATACAGTCTATTATAATATGTGTGTATGTGTATAGAACAAATTCAAAGTAGCATGGGATGATAGGGCACTAGAAGTTTAAATCATCAGTAAAATAAAGCTACAAATAAAAGATGATGCTTTAGTAGAGTTTTGAAGAAAGTTAGCTATAATTTGAGGTAGAGTTGAGAAGGGGGCTGTGGATAAGGAATGTCCTTGGCAATTTGACAGAACCATAGAGTTCAAGTAAAGGAATAATATATAACAAGGCCATGAAAATAGTCAAGGAACAGACTGTGAAGGCCTTTAAGACAAACAGATCTTTATGGTGAGTTTCTCTAATAAAGTTGACCATTTCTACAATATGTAATGATTTATTCAAATATATAAGATTAAAATAAATTTCCCAATAGAAAAATTATCAGAGTATGAACCAAAAATTTTCAAAGGAAGAAGTTTGAAAGGAGGAAATTCATGGCCGTCAATAGCCATGTAAAAATGTTCCATGTCACTAGAAATTACAGAAAAATCAAATTAAAGCAACCCTGAGGTTCAACCTCACACCCATCAGATTGTGAAAGATAACCAAAAAAAAAAATGAAAACAAGCATATTAGTGTACAACTGGTGGGGCTGTGAATTGGTACAACCATTCTGGATTGAAATTTGGAGCTATCCTCAAAAAGTCATTCAAATATGTAAAGTCTTTGGTCCAGATACTACTGCTAAGTTTATACCCCAAAGGGGTCAAAGAAAAAGGAAAAAGATCTATTTGTGCATAAATATTTACAACTCTTTCTCTAGTAGACAAGAATTAAAAATAAAAGTGTTCCCATCAATTTAGGTATGGCCAAACAAATTATGTTATGTGAATGAAATAACAAAAAGGGCAATTTCAGAGAAATCTGGAAATACTTGTATGAACTACATAGTGAAGTGAGAAAAATCAGAACAATTTTCACAATAACATTATGAAGATAACTTTAAAGAGTTCTTATCAGCGTAGTGATCAACTGTGATTCATGAGAGCCTATAATGAAGTACATTGCTGACATTATCAGAGGGGTCAACATAGGATACATATTTTTGAATGTGACTGATGTAATCATTTGTCTTTCTTGACTATGCACCTTTGTTACAAGCTTTTGTTTTATTTTGTTTTTTTCAATGAGTGGGGAGTTAGAAAGGAGAGAAAATAAATTAGCAGTAATTGAAACAAAAAAAGAAGTATAAGTTTAAAAATAAAAGTCAAACAGAGGAGTTCACATTTTATAATCATGACAATAGGGTTCCTAGATGAATCTCTCCTCAAGCTTTCTTTAAACCAATGGGGTTTTTCCCCCTCTCCACTGCTTCTCATTGTTTTATTAAGCAGCATTGCATATAATCATACAATCCTTCATCTTAAAATTTTACAAAAGGCTATCATCTTTCTCTACTGGTAAGCAAGTGAAGTGTTAACTTCTAAGATGCTTTTCAGACTCTTTTGACCTTGTTATGTTAATTGATTTATATGAAACTATGTGAAATTAGTATAGCCTGTGGCAGTTCTGTCTGGCCATTATCCATTCTTTTCATTATAAACAAATTTCATGAGTACTGTATGGTTGTTCAAATGCCATGTCTTTTGTTCTACTTATTATTCTTTTAGGTTTGTGCTCATTTAAAATTATCTTTTCTTGAAGAAAATATTCAAGATTTACAAAAATAACAGTTCTCTGTAACCAAAAAATCTTTGATCTCTCTTTATTCCTGATGAAGATTTTCCAATATTTACCTATTCCCACTTTTAAACTGAAGTCACTGTCAAGGTGTATGTTGATTTTTATCTAGACTTTTTCTATAATTTTTCTATCCCTTAATCTTCCATGCAAGATGATTTAATTATTTTCATGATAGTCTTTTCGAAAGTATTTTGAAAAGATTTATCACAAACATTATATTACCTGATGACCAAATGTGCCATGATATTGCTTCTCTTGAGTTTTTTAAAACTAACTCTCCCAATTCCTGTTATTTGCCTCTCCAAGGAGAACCAGCAAGGCCTCCTTCCATGTACCCACAACCTTTCTTTCTCTTTCTCTTTCTTTCTCTTTCTTTCTCTTTCTTTCTTTCTTTCTTTCTTTCTTTCTTTCTTTCTTTCTCTCTTTCTTTCTTTCTCTCTTTCTTTCTTTCTTTCTCTCTTTCTTTCTTTCTTCTGGTTTCATTTATAGTGAGAAATATCAAGATGGATAGAATTCACTTCCTTCTAAACTTCTAAACAAAATCCTTTTGTCAGTCATTGGACACTAGAAGACCAACAATTAAATTAAAGCTTATCGATTATCTACAAAGGATGTGATTATCAGAATTCTCCCTCCTTTTGCTACAGCTCTGACACAATCACTATGGAAGCAGAAGAAAGCTAAGGAGGGCTGATCACCCTATTGTATTTCTCTTTGTTTCCTGGGTTACCATGAGCAAGTAATTCAATAAATGGCCAACCTACTAGTGATGAGCCACTCTACACTTAAGTTAGGCAAGTCCTCAGAAAGCAAATTCAATCTTTTGTCAGCACTGTTGCTTCCAAATATGGTATAGCCTAATAGACTTTATATTCCACTGACACAGCCTTTGAGGAAAAAAGGGTCTGCTCCAAGCCAACAAGATGTAATATTTGAGAACTTCATATAGAGATGAACATCATCCTTTAGTGCTGATAATAACAAAATTAACTATAAATACAGAGTCCAGCACTTTAGCCACCCTAGGACAAAGTCTCCTAAACAAGGTGCTAATAAGTACTTAGCACATTTAGAGATGCCTGCTGGGTTTGATGCTTTTAAAATGAAGTCATAATTATATGTAACTTTAGTAGACTCTGTGGGTTTCCAGGAATTAGGAAAATTTATCACATCAGAGCTTGTAGTCTGTTTAATTACTTATCTTTACATTAAATAATAGAATCATGAATGCTTAGAATTGTTGAGTTGTTTTGACCTCACAAATCAATCCCATCACAATAGCCTGATCTCTGGCCTCTGCTTGAACATTTCCAAAGATAAGGAACTCACTGGGTCATAGTGCATCCCATTCCTTCTTGGGACACCTCTAATTCTTAAAATTAAAATTCTTTCTTATACTGAACCAATATCTGCCTTCCATTAAGGTTCTAATGATAAGTCCTAGATCTGCTCTCCGGATCTTTAAAAGAAAAAGCACCAATCCCCTTTTCTATATGACAGCCCTTCAAATAAATTTCAATTTCTTAATTAATTTAATTAATTCCTAATTAATTTCCTCATTTCCCTCAATCAATCCATTCTATTTGCAACTTTTTTTTCCAGTCTTTACAAAACAGAAAAAAAGACTTCCCATATATAACAAAGCACAGATACAACAAGCTTGTTTTAGGAGTCCAAAACTGTTAAAACACTTTTAGTTATAAACTGAGAATACATAGAAGATATGAGGCAAAAAAAATTGTTACCAACATAACACTATTAGCACCACTGTTATGTGAAGATTTTTCCAGCACTTTCCCCTTTCATTGACTATGTTATGGAGGAAGGGCAATATGATATGCAAACTAAAATGATATCCCCACCTAGTGGCTAAAGAAGGCTTAGCAATGTCATCAAAACAAGTGTTCTAAATGTTCCCTTTCTTAACATAGAAATTGAGTGATCTTCCTGAGTGGACTCAGTCCTGGGAGGCCCTATCAAAGCTTGTCTTCAGTGTCCATTCACTTAGTGACGATCTCATCTACATCTCTTTCCTCACCACCACCACCCCTTTCCTCAGTAGCTTGTTAATAAAGTAAAGAGTCTGATGTAGTTTCTCATTCCATTGAATCATAGAATCTCAGAGTTTAATGACTCTGACTCATGTCTGAACAAGAATCTCCAGTGAGTGGTCGACCACTTAGCCATCCTAAAGTGTGACTCCTAGAACTGAACCCAGCACTCCAGAGGTGGCCCTACCTCAGTAAAACACAGGAGGGTAAGCATATCCCTTATTTTGGAAACTATGCCTCTATTGCTATAGCCTAAGACTAAGACTGAGCTAGGGTTTTTGATATTGGTTTTTTACTACTACACCATACTTTTGATTCAGATTGAGTAGCTCACTAAAATCCTCAGACTTTTTTTTTAAAACATAAATTCTTTTCTAGTCACATCTCTCTTGTCCTGGACTTGTGAAATTGGTCATTTGAAACCACATGGAGGATTTCACATTTATCTCTATTAAAGATTTCCTTTTAATTCAGTATATTATTTTGGCTTTGTCAAGGTCTTTTTAGATCCTGGTTCATTATCCAAACTCTTTTTTTTCCCCCATTATCCATCCCTTAACTGTCTTTCTGTCCTAAACACAGAATGCTTAGCTCTGAGACTCTGTGATTCACAAAATCATGTCAGGTACTGTGCAGTAGGGCATCACCATGACTCATCTCTTGCTCTGAGCAGTACTTAACTGTCTTTCCCAGTAGCACCTGTGAATCCTTATCCTGTCAAGGTCCTTAGCACTGACCTGTTTTCCTTCAGAAGTCTAAATATTATCTCTAGATAGTGGGAGACAAGAACCCTTTTACTTCCTGACTCCCAGGGTTTTCTCAAGGACAGACTGGAAACCACTCTTACCTCCTGAACTGGGCTTCAGGTATCCCCCTGTTCTTTCTGGCTGTAAAGTAGACCTCCTGGATCTTCACAGAACACATTACCATTTGCAATATGGTTTGGCCTCAAGGCATGACTTTGGAAAAGTCTTATCATTGCCTTCTTGAACAGAACTCTCTCTATTTCATACCACTATTTCATACAACCCCTAACCCTATTTTTGATCTTGGCTAGTGACTTCCATTTCCTCACTCCTTGAGTTTTTCCCAGGCCATAATCCTTACACCATAGGCTCCTCCCTTCCCTATCATGACCCTTTAGTGAAGCACCTTACCTCTTCATTATTCTCTATTCTCAAATCCTTTGCCCTTTGTCCTCTTGTCAGTCACACCTTATCAAACCCCAGCCCTGAATTTCTCCACCTTCTTAACTAATTATGGTGAGTGGAGTTGAAGGAAATTATGAAACCACACTGACTAAGTCTACTACAAATTTATGTTATCTAATTTCATTTGGGCTATCACTACAACAAGACAAATATTCTATCCCAATTGATTTGCTAGTCCACTTTATACAGTATGTATTCTAAACCTTCTCATTTTCCTCAATCCTTTCCAATCTTCTTAGCTAAGGACATTGCCTCATATTTCACTAAAAAATTGAGAATAGTCTTCTCATGTCATATCTTCTCATATCATTATCATTCAAACATCTTTCCACACTATCTTCTTTGCTCAGATATCAAGTGAAGAGTTGGGCCTTGTCTTTGCCACAACCAGTCTCTTCATACATACCTTTCACCCCATTCTCTCTCTACTTCTACAGCAAATTGCTCATTTTCTCTCTTCCTCTTTCCTTCTCTTCCTTCTCTCTTCTTTCCTTTCTATCCCTACCTGTCTCCCCTACCATTCCCTCCATCACCACCACCACAACCACCATCATGATCATCTACAAACCCTATCTACTTGTTCCTTTCCTGCTGCCCACAAACATAACCATGCCTTATTCATCTTTCAAAAAATCCTTATTCAATTTTACCATCCCTATATCCCGGTCTTATATCTGTTTTCTCCTTCTAGCTAAACTCCATTAAAAAGCCTTCTATAGTCAGTTCCACCACTTTCTCTACTCTCACTTGCTTCTACATCCTCTACAATCTCACTTCCAACTTCTTTATTCAACTGAGGCTGCTCTCTCTAAAGCCATCAATGCTCCTCATTGCCAAATCTAATGACCTTTATTCAGTCCTCATTCTTCTTGACCACTCTGCAGCTTTAAACACTTGATAGTCACTTCTACATATTTTCTTTTTTTATGGTTTTGTGAAATTACTATGTCCTGGTTCTCTTATCTGTTTGACCACTCCTAAGTCTCCATTGCTGGTTATTCATCCATGTCATGTCCAGTAACCATGTATATCCTCCAAGGCTTTGTCCTGAGACTTCCTCTCTCTCCTCTCTCTCTCGTCTTTTTTTGGAGGTGGGGAAGGCAGGGCAATTGGGGTTAAGTGATTTGCCCAAGGTCACACAGCTAGCAAGTGTTAGGTGTCTCAGGTTGGATTTGAACTCAGGTCCTCCTGACTCCAGGGCCAGTACTCTACTCACTGTGCCACCTAGTTGACCCTGAGACTTCTTCTCCTTTGCTCTAGGCAGTTACCCTTGGAAATCTCATCAGCCCCTCAAGTTCAGTTTTCATCTCTGTGCAAATGATTGCCATATCTTTATATCTAGCCCTAGTCATTCTCCTAAACTATAGTCAGTCATGCACCACTTGCTGCTTTTGTACATCTCCCATAGCCCTCTCAAACTCAACACGTCCAAAACAGAGCCATCTTTTCTCCCAAACTTCCCTGTAATGTCAGGGTCCTCTGAGTCACCTCATTTCAAATGCTTAGAATTTTCCTTAGCATTTCATTCTTACCCAACATATCCAATTAATTGCCAAATCTTATCATGTCTGTCTTCACAATATCTCTCACATGTCCCCTTCTCTTTACTCACACAGCTGATAGCCCCCTTCAGACCTTCATCACTTCATCAGGCCTGGTTTACCATCATAGAAAACAGTTTCCATGTTTTCAGTGTATCCTTATTCCAAATGATCAGTCCCTCAGCTGCCAGGGTGATTTGGTTTGATGTCACATCCCCACCACACCCACTCCCCCCACTCCCACCTACTCACCTTCAATGAGCCTAAATGGCTCCCTGTTACCTCAAGGATCAAACATAAAGTCCTCTGTTTGTCATGCGTGACTTTCTAACTTTCTCAGTCTTCTTACACTTTAGCCCCTACAATACAAGTTATACTGCTATACTTGTTTTTCTTCACATGACACTCCACCTTCCTTCTCTGTGCTTTCACACATATATGCAATTCTCTATTTCTTCACCTATACCTTAATTTCCCTGGATTCCTTCAAAACTGGTTTCAAATCCCACTTTCTACAGGAAGCTTTTCCTAATCTAATCAGAGAATCTTTCCTAGTGCCTTCTCCTCTAAGATTACCTGGATTACCTGCCATCTACTCGGTATATGTTACATATAAAATTTTATATTATACTTTATTATATTATGATATGATTGTACACTATAATCATTATATTGTATAATATTACATGCTCTTATGCTTATATGTGTATATACCCATATACATATATGTTGTCTTCCCCACTAGAAAGTATGTTCCTTGAGAATAAGGATTTTTTTGCCTTTCTTTGCAGCCAAGCACTTAGCACAATTCCTTTCCTGTCCCAGTGTTTAACACGGTGCAGACCATAGTGCTCTTTGACTAATAGATTAACACTTACTATCAGTATGACTCTGGGCAAGGGTTTTATTTTCTTAGGGCCTCAGTGGCCTTCTCTGTAAAATGTTCTGCCTACATGATAGAGTTGTTGAACAGATACAGTCAAATGTCATATATAACTATTCTTTTAAAAATGCTTTCTAAGGGGCAGCTTGGTGGTATATTGACTAGAGCACCAGCCCTGGAGTCAGGAGGACCTAAGTTCAAATTCAGCCTCAGACACTTGATACACTTACTAGCTGTGTGACCTTGGGCAATTCACTTAACCCCAAATGCCTTGCCTTCCCCCTCCAAAAAAAAGTGCTTTCCAAGTGTAAATTACAATTATAGGGATAAAATAAAAGTAAGTTCTGAGAAAATAAAATTTTTTTGGAGTTAAGTTTTCAGTAAAAGTAACCCAATCTGTATTATAAACTCTTTGAAGGCAGGGAGTTTGTCTTATTTGACCTTTATATCCCTCCTAACACCTAGCACCCTGTATTGCATATAGTAGGTGCTTAATAAATACTTATTAGCATTGTTAAAGTTGTACCTTGAGATTTTCACATCAAAGTGTACCTCTTGATATATAATAGAACTTAATTTAGATTTTGGTAGTAGTAGAAGGGCAGTATGTCATCGTGGTTAAAAAGCTTCCCTTGGGGTCACAAAGAACCAGGATTAGGCCTTACCCTGATCCCATCCTGACTGTGTAATGAGGGAGTTTCTCATGTCTATTTCCCCACTGGGAGTTCCCCATATTAATGAAGTCATACTTCCAAGTCAATACAATATAGTCATCTAGTTGGCTATGTGAATTCAAACTGATCTATATATTCTATACAACCTTTGAACAGTTTCAATGACAATATAAACATATCATGCCTAGAATAAAATAAAAACCATCACCAGGACTGAGATTCAGAAATTCAGACTAGATACAAGGTCTGAAGCAATGAACAATGCAGTCTGCTACCCAGCTCCCTCAGACTGCCTATGTCTATGTAATGAATAATAATGGCTTGCCCAGTTGATCGCTACATGGTGAATGAATAAAAAAAGCATTTATTAAATGCTTACTATGGACAAAGGACTCTGTTAAGCACTGGGAATACAAATAGGAAAGTCCAGACAGTGACTGTTCTCAAGAAGTTCTCATTCTTATAGGGGAGACAGTTAGGAAAGGGAAACATCAATATAAGATTGATCAGAACACTCCAAAGTAGGATTTTTGAAAATATAGGAGTGGGGGAAAAGACCAGCAGTAAGCAGAGCAATTTATTAGGTGGGAATAAAAAATAGGGTAATTATTTAACCAGAGCATTGAAAGGAATGTCAGCCTCAGTCTGGCATACATCTTGGTCAGGGTACAAGACAACCATGTGGAAAATAACGTGCTTTCATGAGCCTTGGCTCATGGCAAATTGTTACTTTTTTTTTTTCAGTTTGACTAGGCTATGTTGGCCTTACATAAATGCAGTGTTATACAGTTAAAAATCCTGCCAATTGTGGCTGCTTACTATTGGGTTGTCTTGTATGTGTGAGCAGTGTGGAAAGGACTGGCAATCTCTTCAGATGCACACATGGCACCTAGGGCTAGTGATCCCCTCTGGGACTGTCTTCTGCAAATATAAAGGACAATCTTAGAGACTCATGATTTTGAATCAAACTCCCTGTGAGCACAGAATTTTGTGGCTTTCCCTTTTATGTTGTGGAAGGAACAGACTCAATGTAAAATCTCTATTTATAGATTCAGGAAAGGATCTCAAGCCATGTAAAGCTGCAAAATCAGGAAATCCATATTTAACATTATGAATATTTAAATGTGATCAGAACTTCAAAGCCTTCTGAAACTGAAGTGGTAATAACACAAGGCTACTAACCCTTAAGTGATGAGAATCATTGCCATGGTAACTCCAAGGCTGACTCATTCATAGATAATTCCTTAAATTCCCCATGTGAAAGAAATTGCTTGAGGATTTTTAAAATCTTACCAAAATGCATGCATACATACATCTGGAGAAGGAGGAAAATAAGTCAGTACAGAATATAGCCTTCACCCAAAGGCAGGGCCTCGGTCTTTTTGTATGTGAGCTGTTCTTTTCTCAGACTTTCATCACTATGGCCTGAGGGAAATGGCAACAAAGAGGGCAAACAGGGTTAGAGACAGCTAACTGCTAGTTGAAAATACAAGCTAGGAATGCCTCTCCTAAAGAACAGCCTAAAGGCTGCTACTGTCAAATGTTGTCCTTGTGTCTCCACTAATTTTCAGACTAAAGGCTCCATTCTCCAAGATGTGCCAATGTGAGATGTGAAAATATCTGGATACCCAGATCCAGATGAAATTTAGTAGGGAAAAAACGCATACAGGATGCACCCAAAGTCTTAACGCTATTTTGAGCTTCCCATAGCTTAAAACTAAACTGAGACTCTTAGAATACCCTGTATAGGAGGCAGTATCTCCAATAAAATCACACACATACTTCATTTTCTTTGTTTTCCACTTTGATTTTCTTTTATTGAAGAGATGCCTGTAGCAATCAAGACAACAATAGTAACTACCAAGTCATAGCCTCCTTCTTCATGATTTTATAGAATCTGTAGGAGAATCATCTAAATACATTTTGAAGATATCCATGATGAAAATATGAGAAGGAAACAGGAGTCTTTTTTATCTTTTATTAATGCTTTTTAATGTATTATTGTCACTTCCCAATACCTCCCCCTCCTATAGAATCCATTCCTTAGAACAGCAACAACATAAAGCCCAATTAGTTAAAGCAAACCAAAAGTATATACAGCATTCTGCCATGCAGCCATTTTCAGATTATTTTCTGCAACAGACTATATCTTTATAAACACTCAGGTTCTTGTAAGATGCAAAGAATTTCAAGATCTTATTGGCTTATATGGTTTGTTGATTTCTTTTAATGTTTTGGACTCAACAGAGTTGAATTCAAGTATATTCTCTAATAAGGTATCTCCTATGATTATGTTAATATAGATACAATAAATTATGTTAATATACATACACTACAATTATGTTAATATACACACAATATTCCTTGATAAATGCAACCAGAGAAATAACTTTGTCCAATGATTCTCTGATTGTTATTTAGCAAGGTACAATACAAGGAAATACAGACATGGATGCTGAACAGTGGTATTTGTCACTCTCACTGAGGATGATGTCATGTTCAGAAGATAAATGAAGGATTTCTTATAGTTGATGAGACTCTCCAGGTATTTCAGTTTGTAGCAACTTTGTTGATGGAATACCATAGGCCTTTCTCAGTGAAACCATACCTGACCAAGAGGCTAATCCAACTATCAACATAGGAAGATATAGTCTGAATTATAATGTCCATTTGGAAAGCCCACTAGGTAGTTCTTCTAGGCATGGTTTATGGTAGGGAATGAACAGAAGTCTCATAGAATGAGATTTGGCTTTTATCTTTTACCACTGGAGGTAATACGCACATCACCCAGCTCACAGAATCACTGAAATATGGAAGTGTACCTGTGCAGTCACACCCACCACCACAACAGAGAAGCTATCCTGGCATAAACCAGCAAGTTCAAGCAAAATATTTACCAACTGCTTGTTGCAGCTGCCCTGAATTATAGCTTCCAGGCAGTGACTGGGGAGGCAAGTGTGACATGATCATGCAGACCCACTGGTAGTTATTAGACCAGATTTATCATTATGTCAAGACAGGATATGAAAAAACATCGTTGTTTGCATTTTTCATGCATTTGATGCTTTACTTTGTATTATTGTTAGGGGTGTGCTGGAACCAGCTTAGACTGGCTCCTGAGAGTAATTATAAAATGTTCAGTGTGAGCATTTAAACCTCAGAAAGCAGCAAATGCTACAGATCAGAGCTTGATTTATTGTTTTGTTGGCTGTCTAGACTCAAGAGATGGAAAAATGTTATTAATGCAAATTAAACTTAAAGATATATTATGCATTTTCGGGTAGCCAGTTGTTAAACATTCACTAGTTATTGTCATTTTTTTCATGAATCATATTTCCCTAGTGACTAAGTTTAGGAGATCAATGATCATACCTTATTTGAATTTCACATCACCCCTGTTACCTGGCCCAGTGTGTTCTGCACACAACAGATCTATAAAATTTGTTTGTTAAATTAAATAGGGGGCCTGTGACATTCTTGCACCTTATGTGAGTTATAAATTTCTTTATGGAGGCTTTCTGCCCATGTCACACTATGTAAGTTGAATCTTGTCCATATGTGTCCCAAGAGAGTGGGGTCTATGCATACTGTTTGTCTTTATCTGTGTGCTATTGAAGGGAGCTGCTTAAAGGACCTGAGTCAATTTAATTCAGCAAATATTTATTAAATGCTGACTATATACAAGATCTTACACTAAGTGCTAGAGTCAGTTACAATAATTAATGTCAAGTGTCCACAATGATAGACTGGACCCCGAGTTTGTGCATGCATTACCAGTGTCTCTGCAAGTACTTGTCTCTCACACCTAGAATGTACTATTTTAGGGGAAGCAGTCCCTAACAGAGACAGAAGCTTACATTTTCCTAAGAAGGTGTTCTCAAAGTCCAGGAGGAGTTGAAAAAGGTGAAAAGAAGAACTGTTATTGATAAAATGTGAGCAGAACCAAGA
This sequence comes from Petaurus breviceps papuanus, assembly GCF_028583685.1. NCBI lineage: Eukaryota > Metazoa > Chordata > Mammalia > Diprotodontia > Petauridae > Petaurus > Petaurus breviceps. The sequence goes on from NW_027186473.1 coordinate 7,454,857, forward strand.
CAAATATTTTAGGCTAAATAGGGACTTTTTTGAAAATTCATGCCTTCTCATGGGACTTATTCAATAATTATATCCAAAATTTTATTCAAAAAAGGTTTATGGGTAAAGAGCTAAACTAAGCAGATGGTTCAGTTCATAAATAATTCAGTCTGTTTGTTTCTCTCCGTTGGCATCCATGTCCTTTGATAATTTTACTGGTCATTAGCACCTCTATAAAATGAGCAGCCTTGAGAGCTCAGCTTAGGGTACGTAGTATGAATTTGTAGAGAATCCAGTCATCACCACTGATTTTTCTCTATCAGTGTTCTTCAGCTTGAGAGTGAGAGTAGAAAAAGCAGACAGTGAGCATTACTCAGTATTGGGTGCTGAAGTGGAAAAGGTTGAAGGTCGAGAGCATCACAGAAATGTCTAGATCCAGCCTGAATGGGGAAGCAAGTCAAGCCAACACAGGTGGCGAGTGAATAGGCAAGACTGAATCTGCATTTGGAAAAGGAACTCCTTAGCGTCCCTTCTCTCAGTCCCAGTTTTCTTATCTGTACCATGAGGGGCTTAGACTATATTATCTTGAGGTTCTTTTCATCTTTATGATTTCCCAAGATTTTCTCTTTTATTATTTTCTATCTGTGATTCTAAGTAATCAAAATGACAGCCTTCCACCTCTGCTCTCTGCACTTTCCCACAACTGGCTGCTTCCTTTCTGAATATTCCATGTGGTCTTTATGAATGCTTTCAATATTCTACTCAATAGCAACCATCCCAAAGACTTTCTATTCACACGTCAATGTTGCCATCTTTGTCCTCTGCTTTGATGAGTTGGCTTCACCTCTCACTCTACTGAAAAGATTGAGACCATCAGATTTGAACTAATACAACTTCTTTGTCTTCATTTCAAAATCTCTGCATCTTCACTCTCCCTCACTTCACTCCTACTTCTAAAAATAATGTGTCTTTCCTTAAATGATGAAACTCTCTACTTTTGTCCTTAATTCTACATCTTCCTGCCTTTTGAAAGACTTCTCCCCATTAATTATTTTGACCACTTATCTGTCTTGTATATTCAGTCTCTAACTCTCATACTGGCATCTTCTCTGCCTATATAAACAAAACAAAACCAAAACTTCTACCCTCAAGTAGCCATTCTATAGCTTCTTTCTTTCCATTTCCATGTCTTGAAAGAGAAGGCTGCATTTTCTATCTTCTCTGACTTACCACATACTTATTACTTATAACCCCTTGCAGTCTGGTTTTACCCCCCTTTTACTCACCACTACCAATCTACTAAAATTGTTCTTGGAAATCACCAGTGACCTTTGTGGTAGGGAATAATTATATTGTTTACTTATAAATTAGTTGAAAATGTTCAGATTCCTTCTCCAACTCACCCTCTAAGTGAAAGTTACATATTCATGTGTTAGGTTTTGTGTTATTTCCTAAGTTTCTTTTCCCCAGGAATTACCTTCTCTCTTTCCAGGCTCTCTCACTGGAAAGGAGGCAAGTATGGATAGTTTCTTCTATCCTTGTCTCATATACCCTGTGCCAAGCACAGTAAGGGGTGATTCCATTTTGTAAATGGGATAAAGCCCCAAGCCCAGAGCATAAGTTCAATTATTCTCCTCTACCCTATGAGAGCTAACCACCGTGAAAAAGCCAAATTAGGTCAGTACATTTCTTCTTAGGTCTTGAGGGGCATATATATAGAGAGAGATATATAGATATATATATATATAGATAGATATAGATATATACATATATAGATATATAGATATATATACACACACATTCTATATATGTATATTTTATTAAAGTATACATATTTTATTAAAATGTACATTATATATGTATGTATGTGTGTATGTGTATATCTATCTATCTGTCTATCTATCTATCTATCATCTCCCTTAAGAATAGGTGGAGAGTGAGGTAGGAGATTGAATCACTTGGCCCTTGGGCTAGTAGTCCTCACTGCTACCTGGTCATATATATAAAATACTTGTCATGTCCTCCAGGAACCAGAAATCAGGAGACAGAAGAAATTCATAGTTATTGAGTTTAGTGCTGCTGGATGATACCAAATACTATATATTCCTGAAAAAAACCTTGATTCACCCTGAAATGGTCAACCTTGTGCAGTTATGACCCTTGTACCTTAACTCAAACTGAGCATGGACTGGCTTATAGATCATGCTAAGAAACCTCCTAGACACTGAATCTACTCTTTGGTTAGGGACCATCTTAGTCTATCTCTCTATGTGAAGCATTTTCCTAATGCAGAGAGTTCTAGACTTGGACTCAAAAGGCCTAGTGTGCAAATCTTGCAGTTACCTCTGGCTATTCAATCATAATCAGGTCATGTAACTTCTCTGACCTTTTCTTATCTGTAAAATGAGAATAATAATACCTACCTAAGGTGTTGGGAGGCTCCAGTGAGACAATCTCTGTGAAGTGCTTGGTAAACTTTAAAGTATGATATATATTCTTCAGTTCCCTATTAATACTATGGACCTCATTTTCCTATTAATAGCAACAATGATATGTCAGCTTGAAATCTTAAAGTTGTCTTTGAATCTCCTCTCTCCCTTATCCTCTGATATCCATTCTGTTTCAATGTCAGTCATCCAGAAATCAAGAGGAACTTGTATGTTTGCTCAGTCAGAAATGTGAAAAGATGAGCTATAGTCTCCAGCGTAGTGGTAAAACATCCCTCTCTGTGCCTGAGTAGGGATCCTTCCTTGTTGTTGCTGTTCAATAGTGTCAGATCCTTTGTGACCCCATTTGGGGTTTTCTTGGAAGGAATGCTGGAGTGGTTTGCTGTTTCCTTTTCCAGCTCATTTTACACATGAGGGAAATGAGGCAAACAAGGTTAAGTGACTTGCCCAGGGTCCCACAGCTATTAAGTGTCTGAGGCCAGATTTGAACTCATGAAGATGAGTCTTCCTGATTTTAAGTCTAGGACTCTATCCACTGTGCCCCCCAGCTGCCCCATATTCCTCATTTCCCAAGAACCAACTTCTGAGAAACTTACTACCACATATAGGGGTTACAGTTTACCACAGCCTTACTTCACTGCAAACATGTGACTCTTCTCCTCTCCAAGATTAATAACTCTTTCTCTGCCTATAATACAATCCACTTCAATATTCTTCTTTCTCATTGCCACCTCATAGAGTGCTAACTTGTCAAATCCTAGCTTAATTGCATATATATATATATATATATATATATATATATATATATATATATATATATATATATGTATGTGTATATATATATATATATACATCTTCAGCTTCTCCTGCTCTGTAGGTGATAATGACCCCCTAAAATTATCTCATATTTACTTTTATTTGCATTTTGTATTTACTCTTATCTTTTGCTTTTAATCTCTCCATATCTTCCTTCCCTGATGCCTATAAATATGCACAAGTCTCATATTTTAAATAAAAACCTCAAAATCTGTCACCACCTCCCATTATTTTCCTGTTCACAGGAGAATCACAGAAAAAGTAATTTCTAATCAATGCCTCGGTTTCTTCTGTTTCTATTCACTTCTCAACCCCTTAGAATTGGTTTTATAACTCTACTATTCAACAGAAACTATTCTTTCTAAGGTTACTAATGATGTCTCTTAATTGCTTAATCCTGTCTCCTTTGGTTATGATATCTGTTCAATCTGCTAAGTGTGGAAATTAAAAAAGATTCAGTTCCCTAAAATTAATTTGTTTCTATGCAAATAATTTCCCAACCTGTATATATAGCTGTGGTGGGTGAAAGATGAAATAACTGAGGAAATAAAGAGTCGAACTTCCAAGCATTTTTATTTATTAAACAATGTATGCCAATTGCCTAACAAATTGGGAACCATAACCTTCCTCAGCTTTGGCACTACACCCTGAATACAGGGGGAGAAAGACTTTTATACATTAAAAACAATCAAATAAAACAAATTAAATTAAATTAAACAAATTAATTAAAAGAAAACAACTAACCAGGATACAGCATTAGGCAATCTGATTTTTAATTGGAAGAAAGATTAGGGACTTTCCAAGGTGGGAGGGGAAGAGCAAACAAGTACAATTCCTTGAATTTGGGAAAGGAAATGTCCCACTCCCCAAAGTGTCTGCATTCAATCAAAGGAACATGGAAACAATAACTGAATGATCAATACAGGACCAGTTTTCAGGTAAGGCATATGGGCTGCTAGAGATGTATAATTGTGAGAAAACTCTTTACATCAATCTTCAGATCTTACTGGGTTTCTGGTCAACATGACCTAGTCTTTAGTTGAGGGTCTCTCAGCAATAGATAGAGGTGTTCTACATTTCAAACATAGAGTATTGTATTGTTTCCCAAATTCCCACCATTGAATAAAGTTTTCTCACAAGAGAAAATTTGGACTATACCCATAAGTGAATAGAAAGGGAACTGAGTTAACTCCAGAAATGGCTCACTCAATTCCCACAATTAACCACTTGCTGCCCTAATTCCCTCAATTCCCTCACAAGCTTACTTTCTTCCCTCCTGAATTCCCATTCCCATATTACCAACTACCTGCTAGATATCTACACCTTGTTCTACCATTGGTATTTCAATTTTACACATCAAAATTAGAACTCATTGTCCTTCTACCTGACTCTTCTCCAAACTTTCATTTTTCTCTTGAGAGCACCATGATCATTAAAGTCACACTTGAGAATTTATCTTTCACTGTTCCCTCTCCTTCACCCCAAACATTTCTAATCAGTTGCAGAGAGTTGTGGATTCTTTGCATCATCTCTCACATTTCTTTCTTTCTTTCTATACATTCCTTTAGGAACTATATTATTCTATCACCGCTTGACTTTACAATAGTCTCTTTCTGTTCCTTCTTCCGATCTACCACCTCTCTATTCTCTTTCTGGTCTTTCTTTTTTAAGATATATTGATGTGCTTTGTCTTTGCATTATATTTACAGGTTTCCCCCCACTCTATGAGAAGTCTCTTGTAACAAAGTAAAGCAATTAAGTAAAACTAATTATATAGTGACTTCATCTGAAAGTACATACAGAATTTCACATATGTAGTATGCTCCATTAAATGAATAAAATCCAGCAAAGGAGACCAAGAAGAATCAGCCAGATAGGTAGGAAGAGAACTAGGAGAAAACAGTGTCATAAAAACCTAGAGAGAAGAGAATATCAAGGAAAAGAAGGTGATCAACAGTAGCAATGGTGACAGAGATGTCAAAAAGAGTGAGGATTGAGAAAAGGCCATTGAATTTGACAATTATGAGATCACCGGTAACTTTGGAGAGAGCAATTTCTATGAGGTAGGCTAGTAAGGAGTTAAGCAGAAAGTGAGGGGAGACAAAGCACACCTCTTATATTTGGCCTTCTCAAGGTAGGTACTTAAAAAATGTGTGAACTGTAGTTCTATTGATTCTGCTTTCAGATTTCTCTCACTCATCTGTTCCAGGATCCTCTCCTCTGGACAACTACAATAGCCTTTTAACTAGTTTCTGCATTTTCAATTATCATTCTAAGTACCGTTGTCAGAATTTCATAAGAAAAAGATTTTATCATGCCCTTCCCCATTGAAAAATTTTCATTAACAGCTGAATCAAGTCTAGGCTTCACAAACCAGCATTCAAAACCCTCTACAACATGGCACCAAGGCTATTGCTATTACCTACTTACTCCTTGACACGTACCATGTAACCTACCAACACTGGATTATTCTCTGTTTCTCAAACATGTTCTGCATTTCTTACCTTTGTATATCTTTTGATAGTATTCTCTCTTCCTAGAATATCTATCCTTCTGCTTTCCATATTATTTGTTGGGATCCTACCTATCCTTAAAAACTCATCACTCATACTTAAATCCATGGTCAACGATGTGAAGCAGAATGAAAATGTGGATATTGCTCAATGCCCCTATTTGTATTAATTGTTTAAAAAAATGTGTAGGTCTCAACACTACCCCACCACGGAGAAGTGAGGGCCTAAGTTTAGACCATGGATCATGGACCATGGACCCTGAAATGTAAAAGTAAACCAAGAAGTAAACCAATTCTTAACCATAGTTAAGAAGTTGGTTCACAATATAACTACTATGGAAACGTTTTGCATAACTACACATGTACAACCTATATTGAATTGCTTATCTTCCCAGTGGGGGTGAGTGAGGAAGGAAGAAGGAAAAGAATGTGGAAATCAAAGTTTTAAAAACAAATGTTAATTTTAAAAAATTTAATATTTTTTACATGCAACCAGGAAATAAGATATACAGGCACTGGGGTACAGAGAAATCCATCTTGCCCTACTAGAAAGTTAGAGGGGGTATGGAGAAGGATATAAGAGAGAGAAGATTTGGGGAAGGGGTATTCAGTAGGCTTGCTAACTTGGGGTGAGGGGTAGGGGAAAAATGGGGAGAAAATTTGTAACTCAAAATTTTGTAGAAATGAATGTTGAAAACTAAAAATAAATTTAAAAAAAGAATTTGGGAAACTCTTCAGTGTTTGTGTACTTTAGGGTGCATTGTCAATATGACATCAAAGTTAGGATGCATATTAGTCACTAGATAAAGTAGGAAGAGACCATAGAAATCTAACTAGAGGAAAAAAGTTCAGCCTATATGATACGTGGAAACACAGGCCCAAAAATGACTTAGTGGGGTCCCAAGCCCTCCTTAAGGTATGAGAAGAATGATGATTTCACCATAAAGAGACAATTCATTCAGGAAGACCTAACTGGTAGAATCTTCTTCAAGTAGAAGCAAAGAAGAAAACCACTCTGAGGTCCTGTCCAGGTCCAGATCTTTGGACCTAAACATAGGAAAGGTAAGACAAGTGATTTCCCTAGGAGACTGATAGGATCAATTTCTAAATAAAAGTAAAATACCAATGTGAAAGGTTGGGCAAGAAGATTTTCCTGGGTCAAGATAAGTAGATCAAGAGAGAGTTGTAACAAGAAATGGCCAAGCTAGTGAACTCTATTAGGAGGGATCCACCCACACACTAGAATCCCAAACCTATATTAATGGCTAGGCTGAAGAGATGAAAGAACATGAGAGCTAGTTCTGAACTAACAAAAGTTAAGACTTAGTTAAAGTCTTAGTCTATGTCTTACATAGAGGGAATAGGAAGCTAAGAATGGCAAGCCCACTGCTCCATAATTAATGGATAGGACAAGCATTAAACTTTGCAACATATAAAGCTTTCATCTATTTCTTCTGTTACTACAACAGACACACATATACACACCAATTCTCATATAACTTCTATTTTTCCCCTATAGTGCTTTGTACACACACTTCTATTTCAAAACACACACACAAAAAATGCTCCTTACAGATAAAAAGGGGAAATGCAGAAGAGAAGATTCTGCAAGGGTTCTGGGATTTAAAAACAGAAAAAATGAGAAATGCAGTTTTTTAATGGTAAAAACCCAGAAAAGCCATTTGGGGATGACTGACACAAAACAGAATCAGGAGGCAAGAATGATGGACCCTTTCCAGTCAAAATCCAAGTCGCATGGTGACAATACTGAATTGATATTAATAATGACAATTTTGAATAACATTTTATATGGTGCTTTATGGTATATGAAACAATATACAATTTACTCCATTTGATTCTCACAATCCCCTTATGAGTGGAAGTACTGTTATCTTCATTTTAAAGATTAAGAAACTGAGGCTGAGGGGTTAAATGATTTGCCCAAAGTCATATGTCTGGTAAATATTAGAGTCCAGAGTTGAAGTTTTTCTTGCTGTTATATCACAGATTTACTGAAGCCTTTGCTGATTCCTCCAACTCAATTTTACCTCTCCTCTTAACCCAAATAGCATTCTGTAGCTCCATCATGGCATTTTTATGCTGTGCTGCTTCATATAATTTCTCAACTTGTCATTCCCACTCATCACAAGATTCTAATTACCTTAATGCAAAGAGTGTATCTTTTGAATCTTAGTGACTAACCAAGCAGCCGCAAGAGTACTTTGTGCACAGTTGTTCAAAAAAATTTTAGCAAATTGAATTTTGAAGGTATAGGTTGAAAAACATGGTAGAATAAATAAAAAGCTGCCCGATTATCTTTAGAGTTTGTTTACTTGTTGTTATCTGTGCCCCCTTGGTCCCACGTATAATCAAGAGATGACTGCACAGCTTTCCTTGACAGAACTATTCTTTATTTTCCAGCAAACAAACTTGGTCTTTAGAATAACCACACAAAAAAATGGAGGAGAACAATCAAACAAAACTTTCAAAAAGATTCAGATTGGGATCCAGGGGTGTAGAACCTGCATCCTCGAAGCCCTCTAGGCTCTCAAGTGCAGCCCTTTGATTGAATCCAACTTTACAGATCAAATCACCTTATCTGTGGTCATAGGTTCCCCACCTCAGGTTAGGCAATCTCAATGAAGAAAGGTGACTTAATTCCCAAGGCTCTAGAGAGTATCCAAGTGTCAGATCTCTGATGCTACCTCATCTTTTCAAAGAGTACAAAAAAATAGAAGTTACCTGTCCAGGGAATTTCAGTTCAACCTATAGAGAAATGATTTGTGTAAAAGTACAGGACTTCAGATTTTTTGACAGTTTTAATGACATAAGCAAGATAGAATGAAGACTTATTTTATATTTTTCAGTCTCATAACATGAAAAATTCCTCCAAATAAAATGCATCTACCTTTCTCAGGAATACTTCTCTTCATAGGAAAGCTAAGCTGAAAATTCCTCTGCTTCTGTGTTTTTAAAAAATTTAGGTTTTGACCCTATTGCCATTTTGGAATTCTTTACAGCAGTGGAATCACATTAGCAACCAGTACTAAAAATTAATGAGGTTTTTGTCTGGGACTCATAAAATGCCTTGGCATGCCTTTGAATATGAAAGCTTTGCCACAGGAACAAATCCCATTTTATTCCCTGAACTCTTTGAGGATTATTATGGAGCAAAAATGTTGGCTTTCCCATGGCAAAGATCTGAAGCATCATCCACACTGATGATGTACAATTGAGTGCAGTTAGCATTCCAGGAGGGGAAAAGGGTGTCAACAACACATGGACAAGAGATCTCCCAAGCAGTGTGACAGCTTTCATTAACATCACCAGCTGATGAAGTGAAGTTCATGTATAAAACATCAGAGAACACTGGAAAGTCTATGCCAGGACTGAATGCAAATGATAAATGGGCAACAGGGGATAACTAGGCAGGCGTCTGCTCTAAGCAAGTAATGACAGCAGTGGCCAGAGAGTCAGGTGTTTCAAAGGGTATGTTATCTGCAGTGACCGAACACTCAGGTATTTTGAAAAGTGTTTTATCTATTTCAAATGATTCCTAAATAGCCTTAAAAAGGTAGTGGACCTCTCTACCAGAGAATGTATGAGATACAAGGTGGAATTCAGTTTATTATATTAGAGCAAGTTGATTTGTCTTCTTTAATAAGCCCCCCAAATGAATTTCAGTAAAAAAAAAGTGATTTTTCTGGTTTTCTGGGCCTACCACATCTCATGACCCCATTCTTCTTCCACCTGCAAGTCCCAGCACACAGCTCAGCACATTTCCTGTCTGATTGATCATTGCCACTATCTCTTCTTTCTGGTCTCCCTTTCTACCATCACATTTAACCTAGGTGCAAGGGATTAAGGTCTTTTCCCCTTTTCCCTTTGCAACATTCTTTTTTCCCCTCAATTTATTTATTTATTTTTAGTTTTCAACATTTCATTTCCACAGGATTTTGAGTTACAATTTTTTCTCCCCGTCTTTCCCCTACCCCCAACCCCAGAATACCAAGCCTACTGCATATCCCTTCCCCCAATCTGTTCTCTCTTATATACTCCCTCATCTCCCCCTAATTTTCTAGTAGGACAAGATTGATTTCTATACCCCAGTACCTGTATATCTTATTTCCCAGTTCTTTGCAATATTCTTGTAAAACAATATTCAGCAATTTATTTTTTAAAGTAGTTTTGCTCCTAAGCATTAATAACAACCTCACATCATAAAGTTCCTAAAGGATTATAAGTCAATACACATTTTATTAAGTGCCTACAATGAGCCAGAAACTGTTCTGAATGCCAGGGATACAAGGAAAGGCAAAAATCACCCACACCCTCAAGGAACTGGCAATCTAACTATAAAGACGACATTATGTAAAGAACAACTACGTCCAGCTAAGACAGGATGAACTGGGCACATTGTTGGAGGAAAGGTACTGATACTAGGGAAGACCAGCACCTCTTGCAGAAGGCAGGATTTGAAATGAGCAGAAACCAGGAAAAGCAAGAAGTAGAATGAGGGGGGGAAGCATACTAGGCATGAGAGACAGGGGAAATGTGCCGCATCCATGTTCCAGGAACAGCAGGGAAGCCAAGGTGACTGGATCATAGACTCCATGGAAGGGAGGAGAGTATGAGAAGCCCAGAAAGGTAGGAAGGGGCCAGATTATGAAGGGCTTTCAAAGCCAAACAAACGGCTTTATATTTGATCCTGGAGGCAAGAGGGAGCCACTGGAGTTTATTGAATGGAGTTGGGGACAAAGAAAGGGAGGAGGGACATGGGCCCATGCGGTAGGAAGAGAATAACTAGCTAATAGTAATAACTAATATTTATATGGCACTTACTTTGTGCCAGGCACTGTGCTAAGCTCTTTACAACGATTTTCTTATCCAATCCTCACCACAACCATGGGAGGTAGGTGCTATTATTATCCCACTTTCCAGATGAGGAAACTGAGGCAAATGGAGGTTACATGACTTGCTCAAGGTCACACAGTTAGTATGTGTCAGGTCACATTTGAACTTGGATCTTCCTAACTCCAGACCTGGTATTCTACTTGCTGCACCACATAGGGGAGTGGAGGATGGACTAGAGTAGGAGATTGAATAAGCACTATTCCAGTTTCTTGGTGTTCCCATTATCTAAATGGCAATTTTATCACCCAAGTATTATTATTCACTAGATGAAGAAACTTAGGCTAACAATTATATGACATGTCCAACGTCACACAATGAGTAAGTGGAACAGCTGGAATTCACAACCTTACGTCTTGATTCCAAATACGTCTGCTACAAAGTAGTAGACTGTGGATTATAAATTTTTTAAAAGAGTTTTTTTGTCATTTATAGAGGTTTCATCAGCTACTTTTTATTTATATATAAGGAATTAAGTCTTGATCTTTCTCTCTTTTGCCTGACTTTCTTTTTCTAGATTAGGGGCATGTTTATGGGTGTGTGTGTGTTGATGTGTCTGTGTATGTGGGTGGGTGTGTTATGGGATACCTTCCCCCCTTTGGCAGTTTTGTTAAATCCCTCTCAGGTTAATTATTTTTAAATTCATAATTTGAGGAAATGCTAAATTTCAGATGGAGGTTAGTGAAAATGAAGATGCATTTTTTTTTACCCATCAAAGTTTATAGAACCCCTAAAATATATCCATGTTAAGAACAAGTTAAGAACTTTTCTAAACCTTGTTCCCAGTGTCTATCAATCAAATGTTCCTATCTAGATTGAATGCTAGATCAAGTTTTAGATTTCTAGCTGATAGACATTTAGCTCAGCAAGGCTGTTAAATGTCTCAGCGGCCTTGTCGACTCAGAAAAATATATCAAGCTCTCTCAAAAGATATGTTTTTCCAGCCTTTGACCCACGTGTGGTGACTCAGGTCATCAACAGTATCACCTTTTGGCCTCCCCTACCCTTCAACCCATGCCCACCCCAAAATCCTTCTCCTGGGCCTACAAGAAGCTTATATCACATTGTTAATACTATTCACTCACTATTGATCTATGGAAGTTCTGTCTTTGCCCCCTGACTCCTTAGACAAGAAGATCCTTCCCTTTCTAACAAAAATTTCTCCTGTGAAGTATCCAGCTAGTAAGAATCTTGCAGGTTTCTCCCCTCTCAATATCCATGGTCCAGTTCATGAATTATTGGTTGATTACTCTAAAGTAAAATCATTGGTGGATTGTAATGTCACCCCCTTCCCTTCATGGGGAATTTGGTTTCTCCACCCTATTTCTCTCTATTAGAATCCATGCCTAATCCTCTCTGCAGGCTGTGTGGCCTCAAGATCATGAGGCCTAGACCACCTCTCTGCCTTTCCCTGATCCTGTCTCCAAATTTTGTTCCCAGGAGGGCTACTCCCACAGATTGACTTTTTCTCTCTTAGTTTTTTGACACTAAACCTTTCAGTTGGCCTTGCCTATCTCCCAGATGACTGGCAGAACTGGGATAATTATTACAAGATATATTCAGGGGCCTATTTAACCATTCTACCTGAAGTTTTAGTTCTTTAGAAAGAAAAATACCTGAATGACTGAAAACAAGCATAAACTATAGGCTGGTAAGATAGCAATGTTATTTTCTTTCTTTCCCTGCTATTTGATGCATGAGTAAAAAGGCATTTATTAAGCACTTACATGTACCAAATACCATGCTAAGGTGGATCCTGCTCTCAAGAACCTCACTTTCTGATAGGGAGAGAACATACAGAAAGGTCAGCAACAAGGCAGATGGAAAGGCCCAATTATACTTAATGTACAGCCGCAGAACAGAGAGTGTTGCATCTTTTTCAGTGCTATTTCTGTTGATCCAAACATATCCATATCTATGGTTGAATCATTCGACAATGTCAAAGATTTTGGCACAAAGGCATCAAGACCCTTTCTTCTGGGTCTTTAGCATCAGTGGCTACTTAGGAAATAGGATTTACAACCCTGTAGGGATTATTTCCCCCGACAGTGGTAGAGACAAGGCTGGAAGTTGGACCAGTGGCCTGGGAAGCTCTGCTCTTTCCAAGGTCCTGGCCTGCCTCCATGTGAGTCTTGGGGAGGTGATAGTTCGGTGGTGGCAGCCCTTCTGGCTCTCACTCAGGGTTCCCCAGTAGGCGGGTTTGCCTGCCCCTAGGTGACACTTGTTCAGCAGGTTCATGTTGGTTGTGGCAGGGATGGTGGTCTGGAGGCTACAGGAGTTGCTGCCTGGCCTCTCAATGTGGAGAAGGTGACCTATAGGGCTTTGCCATTCCCTCCAGGCATCTGGGCTGCTTCCACCTAAGTCATGGTGCGGTAGTTTCTCCTACCTGGCACATGCTACTCATCCTCACATTATGGAGGTCGCCTTGCTGCTTGGGCTGGCTGACTTATTTGCCTCTCCTTCAGTGGCAGTTGAGAAGTGGTGTTGACCATAGCAACTGCTCTCCTGGATAATGTCTGTGAGACCTGACAGGAAGCAGGGCTGGTGGCCTCAGTCACTGTCATTCCAAGCTCCTAGGTGAAGCGTCCTGGCTTTGTCTCTATCAGGGCCCAAGAGGAGATGACAGTATCTATTTGACCAGCCCCACATACACCTCCTCCTGTCTCTTATTAACTGATAAGCACATCTTTTATGAGGATTACCTCCCCTCTACTTTGGTAAATTCTCTACTAAGAGGGTAGACCACATTACACTAAGTAACTTTGATAGGATTCAAATTATAAGCAGTGCCTTAGCTTTGCTGCCTTCTCTGGGCTGACATTGCCAAGAGATATACTAGGGAGGCCTAGTTAATCAAGGTCCTGATCCCCTCCTGAAAGTTTTGTTTCCTCAAGGATAAGCTTATAGGTAGGGGTGTGGGGGAGGTGGAGATAGAGGGAAAGAAGCAGGGCTTCTGACACAAATCAGGAATGTGATTTTCAGAGGTTGGTGTTCTTGTAAAACTAACATTTCAAAAGATTCTATCTCCATCTCTCTTACACAAGGCTCAGCTTTTCTATCTTACCCTCCCTATCAGTCAGGCAGTACTGTGAAATACATTAAGGCCTCTCCCAACCTTGACCCCTTGCAAATTAAAAGACTCAAATCAGGGTAAAATGACCTTGATGGGCCAGAAAAATATATCAGGCTCTCTTAAACTCAGTGGCCTTTGATGGGGTTGGCTGGGCTTCATTGTTTCCTCCCACGGCTTAACTCCCTTCATGAGGTAGCAGAGTGTTCACTAGTTGCCATGGAAACAGCATTCTAGCTACCATGTGGGTCAATTTTTAGCAGTTCAAAACCAGTACTGCAAACAGGCACCACCAAATTCCCACCATGCCATTAAGCTTATTAATTCATCCAATTTTATTTCTGACTGGATTTAGAAATTAGGGAAAAGGGGAGCACTCATTTTCTTCAGATTGCAACTGCTGTTAATTCAGTTCAGCAAGCAATTAAGTACCTCCTGTATGGTATGCATCACACTAGGCACTAGGCATACAAAGACAAAAATAAATAAAAGAAAAACACTCTACTGGGGAAGAAAACAACATATACAAAAATCAATACCAAAAGAAGATACAAAGTAGGCACTATGTAACAGGGCGGGGCAGGGGTGCCATGGAGTCTTAGGAGCCGATGGAATCAGGAAATGCTATATGGAGAAGGTGGCAAAGGAACTAGGGATGACAGGAATGGATAAAATCCTAAGCATAGGAGGACAATTCCATACAAAAGCATGGAGGAAGAAGATGAAATCTCACATATGGGAAACATCAAGTTGGTGTTGATCTCTTTGGCTGAAATATAAGGTATGTGAGGGAGATCAACATGAAATTATTCTGAAAATATGGGCTTGAACCAGATTGTAAAAAGCTTTAAATGCCCACTAGGAGAATTTGTATGTTATCCTAGAAGCAACTGAAAGTCAGTGAAGCTTCTTGAGCAAGGGCGTGATGTAATCGGACTGGTGCTTTAGAAATACCAACTTGATGGCTATACAGAAAATGGATTGGAGAGGGCAAAGATTGGAGGGAGGTCAACCCATTAAGAGACTATTGAAATAGTCAAAGTGAGAGGTAGAAAGAGAAGGAACTCTTAAAAATAATACTATGCAGTGTGCACACAGATGGCAATGAAGTTCATGAATCATTCCTACGAGAGACCAACAATCACAACTTTCACCTTTGAGTGAGAGCTTTCAATAATGGCTTGTTCTCTTAGGTTATACACCAGATCTTACTTTGTGACTATCAGAAGCTGCTCTGAAAAACAATACAGGCATGGTTAAAGCCTTGATGTGTGTGATAATGAATTAAATTCTGTTGCCAAAATGAGTTCTGGTATTTGTGGAAACATCAGTATGATATTTCAGTTGATGTCATGTGAGCTTTTTCTGTTAAAATTTTCTTCACAGAAAATGCAAAATTTAGTTAATAGATTGTCTAAACTTTACCACTGCTATCACCTACCAAAATTAAAATTCCATCCAGCAGGGAGCAGACTAATAAACAGCCCTATTAATTACGATGATGCAACAAACTTCCTGGCAGAGTTATCATAGAATGGGACCTTTCTGGACATCTAAATATTTTCATTAAGTGAAAGCCCCTCTGTATAGTAAACACAGATGATCAATTTTCGTTAAACTTTGGATATGCTTAATAATAAAGTTGAAGTTACTTCAAGGTCTAACTATGACTTTAGAATCAAATCAACTATTGAACATAATTTCATCCTTTTTTGATTCCTAAGACAATTCAGGACCAAAAAAGGCCTCAGTTATGACTAAATATAGAATTCCAATTTAATTCAACTTTTAATAATTTGAAGAAGACAATGCTATTATTTATGAGCAATTTAGTGGTAAAGGGAATCCTATTATTTGAGCTTTAGAGTTCCGTGGTTGCTTAAAATCTGTATTTAAAAAAACTTATACTTTATTGTAGATCTCGCATAAACTATTGAATTATAGAACTATCAGAGACTCCAGAAATTAGCATATTTTAAAATTCAGCTGGTCTTCAAATTGTTACTCAAATTCTTATCTAATTATTATGCCCATTGTAACTCTAGGAATAATCCATTTTAAGAATTTCACTGCCAATTCTTGAACAGACATAGGTGTTCTGATGTTTCAGGAAAACCATCTTAACTTTCATTGCCTCCAGAATAAGTTCCAGTGAATACAGTTCTTTCTTTCATTTGACAAACATGCATAAACACCTTCTCTATGCATAGCACTCTCCTAGATTCTGGGAGAGAGAAAAGATTAAAATAACACATGGTCTCTGCCTTACAGAATTTATAGTTTAGTAGTGAATGGTCCCAACATTGGAGTTTCAGGTTACGAGTCTTAAAAATATTATTGCACTCATAGAAATATATTTAGGGCAGGGAGGGACCTTATGGATCATGTAGGTTTACTTACATGTTACAGATGAGACAACTAAAGTACAGCGATGTTCATTAATTTGTCCAGGGTAGGTAAGAACCAGAGCTGGGACTCAAGCTCAGATCCCAGTAATTCTACCTCCAACCATATACTGTTATAATTATTTGATATAATACAAATTGAGTTTAGATGGTAAATTTGGTTCCCGATTTCCTTTAAAGTTATCTCCTTCTTGAAAGATCTCTATGGCAATAGAATACTCAAGCTACAAGTTTTCAAATCTACTTCCAGGAATTCAGATTCAGGTTGCAAGCTCCCCTAGGTCAACGATCTCCAACTCTTTCTCCCCAAATACCTAGCACCATATCTTTTATTTTTCAGCTACGGATAAAATGTTTGTTAAGTTGAATGATATGGAATAGGATGAGATTTATTTTCTTTTTGGTTTAGTGCCAATAGAGTGTTTATTTGTTTTTTCTCTTTATTTTGGAACCTTGGTCTCTTCTATCTCACCCAGGCTAGAAATACAGTGTAGCAACCACTCATAGGATATATCCCACTACTGATCTGCATGGGGGCTTTGACCTACTACATTTCTGATTTGTGCCAGGTCACTCCTCTGTAGACAGCTTGCTCACCCCATACCCTACCTTAGCCCATTCCCAAGAGCTCACCATATTGGTACTGGATTTCATGTGTAGCCCATTGCAGCTCAGAAATCTCATGCTCAATCAATTGAACAACCTCAGTTTCCCAGGAGCAGAAATTACAGGCACATGCCATATATGGTACCTGGTTCAGTACCAAATAGTTCTGGACTTAATTCCAAAATCATTGCTTTTCAGGACAAAGGACAAACTAACAGGAGATCTGGCATACCTACACTAATAAAACAACAGTAACAATTTAAAAAGACAGAGAAGGGAAGATTATGTTCCTTGAGGCACACTACCAAACAGCACAGTGATGAGTCCCTTAATATATATGGACAGAAGCATTGGCTAGGAGGGTAAAGAAAAAATATTAGTTGGTAAAGACGTTGCACATCACAGTGAAAGACTAAGTAAAGCCAGCACACGATAGGCAGTATGGTTCTAGACACACCAAGATAAAAAATTAGAAATTAACCAACCTAGAGGGTATGATGATGAATTCATGCTGCAGATGTACTTAATGGTGACACTGTTACTCAAAGCATCCATTTAAACAGACAAGCCCATTAGAAACAGATGTTGAGTGGTTTATTTCAATTACAATTTAATTGGGTTTATTTATCAGTCTATTTTTTGCACTAAACCTTTATTTTCATCAAATACAAGACATGGTTCTTGTAAGAAATGCTTATTAGAAATGCTTACTCCTTGTCAGCTAGAGCCTTTGAGTGGAGTTCACTTTATTGAGTCCATTGTATTGAGGGCAGCTAGGTAGCACAGTGGGTAGAGTGCTGGACCTGGGGTCAGAAAGACTCATCTTTGTGGGTTCAAATCTGACCTCAGACACTAACTAGCTATGTGACCCTGGGCAAGTCACTTGACGCTGTTTGCCTCAGTTTCTCATGTGTAAAATGAACTAAAAAAGGAAATGGCAAACCACTCCAGTATCCCTGCCAAGAAAACTTTCAAATAGGGTCGTGAAAAGTTGGACATGACTCAAAAACAATTCAATAACAGCATTGTATTGAGGGCAAAACCCTAGAACTGGAATTAGGAAAGTTGGTTATAACCCAAGCTTTGCCACTGGGCTATGACCTGGACAAGTCACTGCATTTCTTTAGGCTACTGATTACTCATCAATAAAATGGACAAGATGATCTCTAAGACCTCTTTCATTTCTAATATTCCATGAGTTTATTGGGAAGTGCTCTGACAGGACACAAATTGAATCTTTGCCAACTCAAAAACAAAACAACCCTTTCCTTTTCAAAACAGTGCTAGACCTAGAGCCAGGAAGACCTAAGTAAAATTCCAGTTTCTGGAATTTCCACTTAACTAGCTTTGGAATCCTGGGCATGTCACTTAACCTCAGTCTTAACCTCATGTTTTAGCTGCCTCAATTATAAATACTTGAACTAAGTCTAAGAGTAAATGCAATTTTCCACACATCTTCTGTTTCTGCAAAGAAAGGAGAAAGGTACATTTTCTCAACTTTTCTTGATCAGCCTTTGTGATTATAATTACCAAGCACTCAGTTTCAATAATTTTTGTTGATCTTTCCATTTACATTATTATAGTCATTGTGTACCTTGTTTTTATAGGTCTGTTTCCTTTGCATCAGATTATATGTCTTCTCATGTTTCTCTGGACACTTTATATTCTGTTCTTGAGGCAGCTAGGTGATATGGTATATAGAATGTTGGACAGCAAGTTAAGAAGGTTTGAGTTCAAATCTAGCCTCTTACACTTATTGTGTGACCCTTGGAAAGTCACTTGGCCCCTGTCTTCCTCAGTTTACTCATTGGCAAATTAGGGGAAATAATAGCATATATCTCTCAGGGTTATTGTAAGAATCAATTGAGGTAACCTTTGTAAAGAGCTTTATATATCTTAAATATATAAATATTATTTATTAGTATCATTACCATTATTACTTTTTTGGCACAGTGATATTCCACTACATTCATGTACCACAATTTGTTTAGCCATTCCTTAGTCAATGTACATCTATTTAATTTCCAGTTTTTTACTACTAAAAAAAAGAAGTTGCTGTATTTTCTTGTTTGCCTGACCTTTCTTCCTTTCTTTGACCTTATTGAGGTATATTCTTAGCAAAGGCATCTCTGGGCGTAAGAACAGGTCCATTTTAGTCACTTTCTTAGCATAATTCCAATTTATTTTACAGAATGTTGAACCAATTCATAAAAATATCAGCAGTACATTAAGGACCTATCTTGCTATGACCCCTCTGATGCTGACTAGCCCCATCTTTTTTGTCATCTTTGCCAATTTGCTAATTTACAATGATATGTACGCATATATAATTAAACTCTAACTTATCAAGAAAAGTTTGAGAAGGGAAACACTCATGTCTTTAAAAGCTTTCTTTGTAGAACATTTGGACTGAGCTAGCACTATTGAGAAAGGTTTAATAGTATTTTATTTTTTCCAATTACATGTCAAGACAATTTTTAGCATTCATTTTTACAAGATTTTAAGTTTCAAATTTTTCTCCTTCCCCTCCCCTCCTCCTAAAATGGTGGGCAATTTTCTATAGGTTATACATGTGTTATCATGTAAAACATTTCCATATTAGTCAGGGTTGTAAAAAATGAAACAGACCAAAAGGGAAAACCACAAAAAAAAAATAATAAAGTGAAGAAAGTGTGCTTCAATCTGCATTTCAGAGTTCATCAGTTCTTTATCTAGATGTAGATAACATTTTCTTTTGTGAGTTCTTTATACTTTTCTAGGATCATTGTGTTGCTAAGAAGAGTGAGTAATTCATACAATGTTGCTGATATTATGTACAATGTTTTGCTAGTTCTGTTCATTTCACTTTGCATCAATTTGTACAAGTCTTTCCAGGTTTTTTCTGAAATTCACCTGTTCATCATTTCTGATTGCACAATTGCATTCATATACCACAACTTGTTTAGTCATTCCCCCATTGATGAGCATGCTTTCAATTTCCAATATTTTGCCACCACAAAAAAAAAGGCTGCTATAAATATTTTTTGCACATGTAGGTCTTTTTCTCTTTTTTATGATCTCTTTGGACTACAGATCTAGTTGTGTATATTGCTGGATCAAAGGGTATGCACAGTTTGATTGCCCTTTGGGCAAAGTTCCAAATTACTCTCCAGAATGGTTGGCTCAGTTAACAATTCCACCAACAGTGAATTAGTGTCCCAATTTTCCCACATCCTCTCCAACATTTATCATTTTTCTTTTTTATCATATTGGCCAATATGATAGGTATGAAGTAGTACCTCAGAGTTGTTTTAATCTGCATTTCTCTAATCAAAAGTTTTTAGAGCACTTCTATGCCTATAGATAGCTTTTATTTCTTCATCTGAAAACTGCATGTTCATATCCTTTGACCATTTGTCAATAGGGAAATGGTTTGTATTTTTATAAATTTGATTCAATTCTCTATATATTTGAGAAATGAGGCCTTAATCAGAGATACTTGTTGTAAAGATGGTTTTCCAGCTTCCTGCTTTCCTTCTAATCTTGGTTGCACTGATTGTATTTGTGCAAATCCTTTTTAATTTAATATGATTAAAACAATCTATTTTACATTCTATAATGCTCTCTATCTCTTATTTGTTCATGAACCTGTAACTCACTTAACTTCTCCTTTAAGAATTTGGATGCTATACAACTTGGTGCATATGTTTATTATTGATATTACTTTATTATCTACTGTATCTTTTAGCAAGATGTATATTCCTACTTTATCTCTTTAAACTAGGTCTATTTTTGCTTTTACTTTGTCTGAGATCAGGATTGCTACCCCTGCTTTTTATTTTTTTTTACTTCAACTGAAGCTTAATAGATTTTGCTCCAGCCCCTTGCCTTTACTCTGCATGTGTTTCTCTCTTCTTCAAGTATATTTCCTGTCAACAACATATTGTAGGATTCTGGTTTCTGATCTGCTCTGCTCTCCACTTCCATTTTATGGGAGAAATCATCCCATTCACTGTTATGATTATATAACTGTATATTTCCCTCCATCCAATTTTTTCTCCTATATGCCCTTTCTCTCCTTTTCCCTCCTCAATAGTGTTTTGCTTCTGTCTACCACCTCTCCCAGTCTACCCTTTTTTTCTGTTAGCCCCTTATCTTTACTTAATCTATTGTCCTCCTACTGTTCTGTCAGATAAGGAAGATTTCTATATTCAATTGATGGTGTATATCTTCCCACTTTGAGCCAATACCCTCTCATCTTTCTGTAACAGGTTTTTGTGCCTCTTCATGTGAAATGATTTACTCCATTCTACCTCTCCCTTCCTTTTGCACCCAGTGCATTCCTCTTCCTCATCCCTTAATTTTTTTGTCATTCCCTCAAATTCACCTTATATCCGTGCCCTCTGTCTATGTATATTCCTTTTAGCTGTACTATCAGTGGTACAATTTTTAAGTATTACAAGTATCATCTTCCCATGTAGGGATAGCAATAGTTGCACTCCATTGAATCCCTTCTGTTTTCTTTTCCCTTTTTACTTTTTTAGCCTTCTCTTGGGTCTTGAAAGCACTTTTTTGTTCAATTCTGTTCTTCTTATGAAAGCTTTAAATTCTTCTATTTCATTGAATGACCATTTTTCCCCTTGAAGTATTATGCTTAATGTCACCAGGTAGGTGATTTTTGGTTTCAGTCCTAGCTCCTTTGCCTTCCAGAATATCATTTTCCATGATCTCTGACTCTTAAAGTTGCAGTTGCTAAGTCCTGTTTCACCCTGATTGTGGCTCCCCAGTACTTGAACTGCTTCTTTCTGGCCACTTGCAGTATTTTTCCTTGATCTGATAGTTCTATAATTTGACTATAAGGTTCCTTTGAGGTTTTATTTTGGGATCTCTTTTCTGAGGTGATTGGTAGATTCTTTCACTGCCTATTTTGCCTTCTGGTTTCAGAATATCAGGACAGTATTCCTTGATAATTTCCTGAAAGATGTTGTCCAGGTCCTTCTTTTGATTATGGTTTTCAAGAAGTCCAATGATTCTGATATTGTCTCTCCTGATCTCCAGGGTCAGCTGCTTTTCCATTGAGACATTTTACATTCTCTTTTATATTTTCATTCTTTTGAATTTGTTTAATTGATTCTTGATGTCTCACAGAGTCATTATCTTCTACTTGCCCATTTCTAACTTTTACAAGAGTTGTTTTCCTCAGTTAGCTTTTGTGCCTCCTTTTCTATTTGGCCAGTTGTACTTTTTAAGCAGTTGTTTTCCTTCTCCAATCTGTTGACTCTTTTTTCATAATACCCTTGCATCACTCATTTCTTTTCCCAATTTTTATTGTACTGCTTTTATATGATTTTAAGCTCCTTTTTTAGCTCTTCCATGAATTCTTTCTGTGGCTTGAGACTTGAGACCATTTCCCATTTTTCTTTGGGATTTTATCCAAAAGTGTTTTGATATTGTTGTCCTCTTCTGAGTTTGTATCTTCATCTTCCCTGTCATCATAATCACTTTTTATGGTCATGTTTTGTTTTGTTTTGTTGCTCATCTTTTTTGGCCTTTTTCCTTTCTTTTAAATTTGAACTCTCCTTCTGGAGTGGAAGGGGCACTGTTTCAGACTTCTTGTGCCAGGGACTGCCGGTCCTGGCTGTTTACCTGGTGCTTCACTAATGTTGCCCTGAGGCTCACAGTGTACCCTCATCTCTGGTTATACACTAAGGGAGTGCGGTCTGACTGGCACTCCTGAAGGCCATAGAAGTCTGTCTGGCAGCTTACATGGTGCTAAGCCAGGGTCCAAGTACTATTGTCTCGTGTGTGTTGAAGTCAATGGGATGTTTCTGCATTTCCCCAGGCTACACTGAAGCATGTGGCAATCTGGCCAATGGCAGCTGTCTGTTTGCCCAGGGCCATGTTGAAGCATGTGGCAGAGCCCAGTGCTGGTGGCAGCCTTTTTGCTTAGGCACCCCTAGGGTTGGTGGCTACCTATTTGACCAAGGTTATGCTGAAGCACATGGAGTTCTGGCTGCTGGCAGTTGTCTGTCTACCCAGGGCATCTACTATTTGCCAAGCACTGTGCTAAGTATTAGGGATACAAAGAAAACAAAAAATAATAAAAATACTCCCTGTCCTAATGGAGTTCACAGTCTAGTTGTAGAGACAACATGAGAACAACCATGTATATACAAACAAGATGTGTACAAGGCAAACTGAGGTGGTCTCAGAGGAAAAGCCACTATGATTAAGGAGGACTTGAGACTTCTTACAGAAGATGGGACTTTAGCTAAGACTTGAAGGAAGCCAGGGAAGTCAGGAAGAAGGAGCATGCTTCAGCCATAGGGGATAGCCAGTGAAAATACTTCAAGTACTAAGGAATATTGCATAGGAGGGAGAGCAAGGAAGCCAGTGTCACTAGATCTCAGAATGTATGGAGGTGAGAAAGGACTGGCTACACTGGAAGAGGCTGGAAAGGTTAGAAGGGGCCAGGTTATCAAACACTTTAAAATCTGAATATTGAAAGACATTTTTAGACTTCTGTAGGCTATGCAAAATGCTAGATTTGAGTTTGTAACTGTAACTCAACACTGTACATAAATATGTTTTCCCTTAAATTACTGAATGGAAAAAAGCTCTCAAATGGCTTCTTGAATTGTAAGAAGCAGCCTGGTTTTTTGTCCAAAAAAGGAATCTAAAACTAAGATGTTATCTTCCTTCCAAAAAGCAAGGTTTTATATAATATTAATGTTTCACTGGAATCTTTCAACATTTTTTGAGTCTAAATTGCATCTACCCTTTCTGCCGTTCACTGAATGTGAACAATTTGGTATCTTTTATCCTTCTTTTCATATAATGAGTCAGATTCTCCCCATGCCTAAGTCAGACAGTTTGACAAATTGCATGAACTCCAGACCATTTAATACATTTCTGCTTCAGTGTATTAAAGAATACCTTATTGTCTGACAGCCTTCTCAGAGCTTCCTAAAGCATCTGGCTTATTTTCAGGTAGTAGATGACTGTAAATCCTAGCAGCAGAAAAATAATTTTCATACTTTACATTGAAAAATAAATACATGTATATTCCTCCTCTCTATGATGGCTTCTCTTTTTTTAGGGGGAAAAAATCTTGTCTAACCAAACTAGGCTAAGCCCATTATAATAAATATCTAAGTAAATGACCATAAAGCTTTTGTTTCCAATTCTGAAACAGCATCCGCCCAAGCATTACTATATGGATAGGGACTGCTACAATGATTTCATGAGCATAGGGAACACCCAATAGGGAACTTCCTCTACCAGTGAAGGTTGGTGCCTTTTCTTTAATTTATTGTCTTATAGGGTTTACAACATACCAGGAACATAAGTGATTTGCCCACATTTTCACAACCAGACTGTGTCAGGTGAGATCTGAACCAAATCCAAGGCCAACTCTCTAACTAGTATACCCTAATATATCTATATATTTTGCTATAATTGATAAAAATTAACATCATGATATCACTCCATTAAAAACATAATTTCTTTTTTAAATATCATAAGTAGTTTTTCCAATCCATAAGTCACATAACCCTTTCATACCCCACCCCATCCCCATCTTCCTCAAAGGATTATTATGAGTATCAAACAGCAAAAAGTTCTGGGAGAGCCATTTGAAAACTGTTCACTTCCTGGATGTATGTGAATATATGTTGGTGATGTTACATATTCTGTCTCAATGTAAATGTTATAGCTAAATTGTGTTTCATTTTATAGATTCCTTCTCTCATATTTCTCCTCCAGCTTCTCTCAAAACACAGATTGGGGCAACTAATTCCTCATGGCTCAGTGATTTGTTCTCTCCCTCTGTGCACAAAGCAGTAAGCACCTGGTTTATGGAAACATTTATGGGAATTGCAATCCCAAGAGATCTTTTTCCCACCTCATTTCACTTCAAAATGTTATGTGCTGGCTTAAAAAAAAGTTTCACTGTCCTCCCTCCTATTACAAATGGTATAAATTATTGTTTTAATTTAAAGCCCCAAGGTGATTTTTATTCACTTAAAAACCAGCAGCCCTGTTGTGAATTGTGTAAAACAAAGATGGCACAACTCACTTAGAAACTTCCATATCTCTATGGAAAATACAACTGTCTTCAGAGAGAGGAAAAGATTAATGTGATACACAACTTACCCATTTCTACATTATTGCATTTTCCCCATTTCACTCTCTTTGTTTATCTACCACAGAGCTATAATTTTAATTATTACCATTTATTATTATAATATTATTGTTGCCATCATAGTCCTCTCTATTTCATACTGCTTTATTCCCCCATCACACATTAAAACACTTCTTTACTGTGAAAAATTGGAGAGAAACAATTCACTATTTAGTCTCATTTTGAGGAAATCCTTGTTAGCACTAATGATAATTTGGATGAGCTAATGGGAATTTAATGCAAGTGCTGAAATTTGTACTGCATTGTTGATTGTGCTGAACACTGAAGCCTGGATTCTAAGGCAAAGCCTAGAGCCAGAAGCTATAGGCCCTTAACACAGCTGTGGCTGTCCTTTCTGGCTCTATTGGAAATGACACAACATTTAGAATGGGTCGGAGAGAATTGGCTTTTTTTCCCCCACTGTCAACAGAATCAGAAGGCCAGAATTGAAAAGGGATCTCAGAGTGCTCATCTAGTTCAAAATCCATGCAACCACTATTTAATAGTACCTACTATGTATAAAGCTTTGTGCTAGCCAGTTTGCCTACAATAATATTAATAAATACTTTGTTGCCAAAAATACCTTTGAATTTCATAATAGGGGTACTCTCTGCCCATGCAGATTGCAATCTGCCTACACTTTAGCAGATGGTCTTTATGAGTTTCAGTGACCAAGAAGAAAAGCCTCGTCTGGTGGCTAATCTTCTGGGAATTAGTTTCTTGCAGCCTACCTAGTTCAGCATTGGGATGAGACACTTAGTCCGTTGCTCAAGGTGTTTCCAGTTTGGTGGGACTTTCCAGGACTTGTGGTGTGCTGGAATATCTCTTGAGAGCTCAAGGTAACTCGCATGCCAAAATGAGGTAGTATTTTGGTGCAGGTTCTTAGTTGGAAATAGCCTGACAAAAATAGGTATGATACTAGTTGGCATTTCTATAACAAAGCCCATTATGTTGTTTTTTTTTTCATTGCATCCTCACATCACTAGAATGTAGGTGCTACTATTATTTCCATTTTATCAGTGATGAAAATGAGGCTAAGGTACATGGAATGACTTGCCCAGGATCACACAGCTGGTAAAGCTCTAAGTCAGGATTCGAACTCAGGTCTTTCTGACTCTAAGTCCAATGCTCTGATTCAAAGGTGTTGAACTCCCACCTACAATCTGCAATAAATCAGGGATTATGGAGGCTGCTAGGAAAGAATAAGACAACATAGGGAGTGGGAATAAGAAAAATAACAGCCCTTCTAGAGCTTGTCCTT
Organism: Petaurus breviceps papuanus; assembly: GCF_028583685.1. Classification (NCBI taxonomy): domain Eukaryota; kingdom Metazoa; phylum Chordata; class Mammalia; order Diprotodontia; family Petauridae; genus Petaurus; species Petaurus breviceps. Next base: position 7,481,025 of record NW_027186473.1, read on the forward strand.
TCATTTTCTGTCCTCTTTCCCCTGGCTACCACTGTCCCTCTACTACTTCTGGTCCCATTCTGGAGTGGCCCAGGAGAAAGGAATATGATCAGGAATTGACTTAGGGAGGGACAGCAGAAAAATGCAAGTGAGAAATTCCTATGGCCACAAGGAAATTATTATTAGGTGGTTACTGAGATGCCCACTTATACATAAAGAACTTGGATGTTGGTTATGTAAATTGAGAACTGCCAGCATCTTTACACAGGCCAATTATATGTGATTCATTGTAGAGCCAAGTTTTTACGATACACTATATCTAGTTTGGACATATGATATTAGTCAATTATTCCTCCCTAAACTCAGTTATATACTGATCCCGACTCCATATTTTCTACATTGTCAAAGTTACATGAATCCAGGACATGTGGTCAGAAAAGATCTGTCTATAAAAAGATCCCTTGAAGGAAGTAGGGAATGCTTAGGATAAAGAAGAGAAGACTCAGAGTGGGGATGGGGGTGGAGAGAGAGGAAGGCATGATAATTGTCATTGAGTATCTGAAGGACTAGACTGTGTAAAGAAATAAAACTTTTTCTATATATACAAAAGAATGGAACTAGGTTAAATAGGTAGAAAGTGTAGACAGGCAAGTCCATTCATGTTCTAAGAAAAAAAAACTTACTACCAAGAGGAACAGACTCTCTCTCCAAGTAGTAACAGGTTCCCTATTACTAATAATTTCTGCATTGAGGCTGAACAAACACTTTTCTGGGATATTTGAGGATTGCTATTCAGATATAAGCAGGGCTGAATGACCTCTGAGGTCCATTCTTAACCCTGAAATTTTTTAATGATTATAATAGAGATGATAAAATATGTCCAATTTGGACTTGATATTATGTGATTGTTTTCCCATTCTCTGTTCTAGTTATGTACTTGCCTTGGCTTCTCTTAAAATATCATTTAAAGCATTTAACTCTATAAAAGGTAAATATTTCCCTCTCCTTTTATGTATGAGATTAATGTGTTTACTCTAGATTACATACCTTAAATATAGGGAGTAAAAGGAAAAGGGGTCATCTCTACATTTCAGCTTTATATTGTAATATTTTTTTAGAATTTTATCCATGGCTGTACTCTTTTGGATTTCTTCATGCTTTCAAGAATCTCATCATTCTGCAAGACCATATCAACCCTAAAGCTCACATTTCCTCAGTACTTCCACAGGAATTTAGGGCCCCTCCCTCCTGATCAGAGGTAATTGAGGGTGAACTGTGGAGAGCTACTTCCAGGTCCTCAATTTAAGAAGGGTATCCAGGGCATCCATTTCTTCATTTCCCACCTAGATGCATTCCTCTGAACTTCATCATGCTACTTCATTGGGTACCCAACAACACACTCTTTTCAGCTTCTTTTTATATATCATTTTCCTCCCACCTCCAACCACAATTAGAGTGTGACTTCCCTGAGGGAAGGGACTATCTTTTGCCTTTCTTTGTAACCACAGTGCCTACCACAGTACTTAGCACAGAGTAGGCACTAATAAATTTTTATTGACTGACTAACCAATTTGAGGGCAGACATTAGTTTTGGATAATTCTTTACTGTATCACCCAAAACAATGCCAAGAACAATTAAGCTCATTTAAAAATTCTCTTTGATTATGATATAAAAAGTAAATTTAAAAGTTTTCTCTTTGGTTTTCTTTGTTCTTTACAGGACTATACACTTACAATGTATTTTCAGCAGTCGTGGAAAGACAAAAGACTGTCTTATTCTGGAATCCCATTAAACCTCACTCTGGACAACAGGGTGGCAGACCAGCTCTGGGTGCCAGACACATACTTCCTGAATGACAAGAAATCGTTTGTGCATGGGGTTACAGTGAAGAATCGGATGATCCGACTGCATCCCGATGGAACGGTCCTTTATGGATTACGGTATGTGACTCTGCAGCTTTTGTTTTTCCTGTACCTTAAAACATGTTGGGTTTTTTTGTTGTTGTTTTTCTTACCTTTTGTGGGGGAATAAGGGCTACATCTCCTTCCCATGAAAATTATAATGATGACTAGAAAATCTTAATTGGCCAACTTAAACTTAATAAAGCTATGCCCATTTTTAACACCCTCCCACACCTCACCAAAGGTAACTGAACTTTCATCCTGGTGTTTAAAACAAATGTTATGTAAAGCAAAACTATCTTTGTCAAGCATATTTCACATGAAGATTGTCCATGAAGTTTAACTTTAGTTACCGCATAATCATCGCAGATTTTATGCCAAACTTTCTCACAAAAAGTGGGGTGCGACCATTATGTGAAGCTTTTTTTAAAAAAAAATGTGCTGGTATTACATGTCTTTTAGTTTTCACTAGTCTCCCACCCACTTTTCACTCACTGACAACTGTCTTTCTGCAGCTCTGTTTCCATGCTGTTCAGTGAACAAAATTACACTTAAAGTCTGCTGAATAGTTTTATAATTGCCTGAAATCAGAAAGAAATGCTTTTCACATTAATGTATCACTGCCAGATGAACTATCAAGTTTATCTGGTGGAGAATGTGCATGTCTTATCATGTCATGTGACTTACTCCTGGCAGCTTCACCTGCCTACCCACTCTCCTTGTACCTGTTGCTCTTCATTGGGTTGAGTAACAATACCATTAGTACTGTAGAACTCTAAACAAACCAAACACATTGGTTTTCAGAAATATACTGACAACGTGCATGCACTGAGAATTCTAGGCTCATGGCTCTCAATGCATGAGAGACAAATACATATCCATATGCTACTGGTGAATACGTTGATGCTCTGTTTACCTTTTAACCAGCATGATGAACAGAATTATACTATGCAACAATTACATGATGAAAGGTTACAAACCATTTTTGGACTAAAAAAAACAGGGTGCCACAATTATGTGGTGGCAGTGATTTTGTGGTGAAATATGGTAGTTAACTATGAAAGGGAATTACAAGAGGAAATTGGGAAACATGTTATTGGAAGAAATGAACACATTTTCTGGTGAGTTTAAAGAACACAATAACAATACTGCTTTCAAGACAACCAAAGAATGTAGAATTTGGAAAGGACGGCTTTGATATTTATTTCAACCCCCTTAATTTATAGATGATGAAATTAAAGCCTAGAGAAGTGAATGGAGCCTGCCTAAGGCCGTGATGTTAATAATTGGTAAAAATGTAGAATGCATATTTCCTGACTCCTAAATCAGTATTTGAGATGATAGGATCATAGATTGTTAGGGCTACAAATAACCTTAAAATCATTTAGTTCATATAGCCTATTTCCCAGATGAGAAAACTAAAGTTGAAGAGGAAATGACTTGTCCAAAGTCAAACAAATAATGACAGGATCATGATACTCATAGTTCAGTGCTCTTTCTTTTTACCATTCTGCCTCTATAAGAATGAATAAACACAAGAAAGTTGAGTTAAAATCTCTGAATGCTCTTTTAAATTCTAATTTATAGCCTAATTTAAGAAATTATTCTCATGTTCTGCCCAAGAAATTACCGAATCTGCAACGATTATGTGATAATTTGCCACACCAAGAAAATGTGACAAATTTTATATGGGATCAAACTGATACAATTAATAATTCACCAGTAATTAACAAATGAGTAAATTGTATCTCTTCCATATCTCTTTGATATTTTAATGAACTTGTTCTTTCACTGATATGGGCAATTCTTGCTAATGGTGCAGTTGGAAACCCATCCATGCCTTCTTGTCCATGTCTTTCATAAATTGTCTAGAATCAAGTCAGTGACCTTTTAAGTGCTTGCTATGTGTTAACCATTAGACTAAGAGCTAGGAATACAAATACAAGCAGAAAGTCATTCCCTGTCCTCAAAGAGCTTGCATTCTAATGAGAGAAGCAATCACAAAAAAAGGGAGCTGAAATTGGAAGTGAGGAAGAACCCATGTTGAGGCATGGTGGAGAACGTGCCAGAAGATCTTGGTAGAGAAAGTCCAGTAGCCCAGAAGGGTGGTTATTGTTCTTCATCTTTCATACTTGAAGAGGACAAGTGACAGCATGACATTGAGGTCAAGGTACAGTGTGTTTGACTGAGACTCAGAAAGCTCTACTATAGGTTGGGCATAAATATTCTGAACATTTGGGATGGAGATGTCCCTAGATTTGCACATATCACATTTCCTTTGGGCTGCCATGATTCTTTCCTGATGGAGCACAGTGTCTTCTTTGATGTGGACATGAAGTAAAGATATGGCTGTTTTAAGCTAAAGTTGTTTAGTTTAAAAGGGATGGCGGAAGGAGTCCACCAAATACAGGAAAGGACGACGGGCTGGAAATGATATACCCAATGCACTGGAGGCCTTTCTGGAGGCCTTTCAATCTTCCCTTGGGACTCATACAGTATCCAAGTTGTCCATTCCTCATTCTTGCCATGTGACTGCTCCAGCTCATTCTCTGATAATACCTTTCTTTCATATTGGATTTTATTCTACTTTGTATGCACAAGTTGTCTTTGGTTATATGTTATCATCTATTTATAGCCACTGTAAATCCTTGTTTATAAAATTAGGATAATAAATTAGATGATCTTTTAATGAACCCTCAAATCCTCTATCATCTTATAGTTGAGTGTGATAGTATGATAAATAATCTTTATTTTTACTCTTTTTTTACCCTACACTAATTGAAAGAGTGCTTAGTATAATTGGTTACGTTAACAATCTTAAAACAATCATGACATAAATAATTTGAGAAGTGTCCAGTCAAACAAGCACTAATGTTCTAATCAATAAAGGACATTAGCCATGATATGCATATAAGTCATTGATCATTAATTTTCTATGTGTGAAATCCTTATGCCAAACAATAACAACCTAAACATCCTAGTTATGCTTTTATTTATTTGTAAATTTCTATCAATGTGAACACACACACAGTAAATTGGGAGAGTCATTCTGCTATTCATCCTGGTGAGAAAACACCAACTTTTCCACTTACTTTGATTAAGATTCAACCAAAGGCTCATAAACCAAAGAGTATTTGACATCCAATCAGGGAAATGCACACACCAGAGTCCCAAAGTTTGGTATCATGAATATTTCTCATCAACATTGAAATTTCCTGCATGGGGGCTATGATATAAATCTGAACACCAAGCTAATAGTGCTTTTCCATCAAAGTCTATTCTTGCATGGCACCAGCTGGTTTGAATTGAATCAATAGAACCGGTCTTACAATGTCTGTAGTAGCATCATTCTCGTCTGATGGAAGTGTTGTAGGTAAGTCTGGATACAAGAGTTGTGGACTCTCCATGGGTCATTGTACAGTTCAAACCTGCTATCTACATGTTCTATATCCTGCTGTCTATTCTTTGGCCTAGTGATGTCTCCAGTCTACTTTACGAAGCTCATATCTCATAAGCTCATAAATTTGTCAAAGCTGAGAGAGATCTTAGTGTTCATCTATTCTGAGCTCCTCATTGTACAAATAGGGAAACAGAGGCAAAAGTGGTTATGTGAAAGTTACTCAGTTTAGGTAGTAGCAGTGCAGACACTAAAACCCCAGTCACCTGAGTCTTAAAACCTTCATCTCATCACAACACAGGCTCACATTTCTCCATAGGACTTAACTCATAGGGGAAACTGTATATTCTCCACCTGTGTTGCCAAAGGTTCATTTCTTTAGTTGAGGTTAATCATTTATACCCAGCTACTAGAATGGAGGGAATATGGCTTAATGGAAATAGCATGAGATTTGGGTTTGAATTCTGCCTCTGCTACTTTCCACCTCTCTGACCTTAAACACATCATTCAACTTTCTGAGTCCTAGTTTTCTCATCTGTAAAACAAGGAAAATGTAATAAATTATTTCTAAATTCCCTCACAATTGTAAAGCCATCATTCTTCTTCACATTGTCCTCTCCCGTTTTAGTTTAATTACTCTCTATTGGTTTCACCACACACAAAGGTCATATGCATTAGCCCCATGTGTTTTCCATGTAAACACATATAACCATCTCCCCTGACATTTGCTTAGGCTGTCCTGGTTACTCACTTAGTCTCTTTCCATGAAGGGTGAACAGTACTTCATAACAGCAGCGGGATTCTTCCAATTTTCCTTTCCCCTTCCCAATAGTATTGAGTATTATTTCCCAAATGAATCACTTGAGAGTTTTTAGAAATGTGTTGGTCGCTTCCATTGTTTCCCCCCTCCCACCAATATATTCCAATAAAGTACAAGGGCCACATAAACAAATGTTCCAGGATATATTAATGACAAGTACTTAAGAGAGGAAAACTAGCTTAGCTCGTACTATATTCCAATGACTGTGCATTAAGAAGGTCAATGCTCTTTTAGACATGTGGCAGTGAATGTCTAGAATAATGCTAGAAGGACACTTTGTATGTCAGGACAAAGACATTTCATTTCCCAAAATGTAACACTTGCTAGCTTTGCAAATAGTACAATAGGCTATAACTTCTTGGAGGATGTTTTTGAAAATTGCTTTACATCACCATCACTAAGTTCATGAAGTGTGTGCCAGTCATAGTGTTAATACATAATAGCGTCTTTCATACAGGAATTGAAGTTTATAGCTCTACTTTAGCCAAAGGCCACCAAGTCAATGAAACTGATCATTCTGTTCCTTCTTGTAAATTCAACCTATTCCTATTTAGGAATAAGGCCATATAATTGTGTCCCTCTGAACAATGGATAGGCCAGTAGGATCTTCGTAATGTACTTGAAAGCTATTTTGGCCAGGTAGTACATAAGCATTAGCATATGGTGTCAGACTAAATTAAATTTTTGCTCTTTTCAAATACAGTAAGAAGTGACATTTACTTTTATTAATCCAGAAGAATGGAGCCAATAGCTTTGTAATCTTGTGAACTATACCTAATTTAATTCCAAAGGGGAGAGGTGATGTGTTATTCCCACATACTACCTTGTAAAAATCATTACTTTTCAGTTTAGTGGAGACTGGGACTCTAATTTGAACCAGGTACCCAAGAAGAAAAAGGCTCAGGCAGAAGAAGTTCTCTCACACTATGGTTAATAGTGGTGTTTCTTTTGCTGCTGCAATCATTACTGCTTTGCTACAGTAAGGCAGCCCGAGAGTTTAGTCTTAAAATGACTACCTATGTTGGAACCTTCAATTGGATTATATTAGCAAAGCAAAATGAAGAAATCCCCTATTTTCCACATAAACAGGAAACTAAATAGAGATTTTCCCGTGTTAAATGCATTTCTTTCCCTCAAGAATCACAACTATTAACTTCATTTGCATAGTATTTTTCTTTCAAAACACTTAAGATATGTCCCTTACAAGATTCTGAGCATCTTTAAGCCAGGAGGTTGGTGGCATTGTATGTAGTCAGTTAAATATTGTCAGAAAATGTTTCTTAGGGGGTAATTTGTCGTGACTTCTTCAGCTTCCCCATTACTTTTTCTCCTTTTTTTTGACCTGTCACTCCTTCCTTATACATTATAATGATTTTTCCCCTTCTCTCATCCTCCCACAAGAGCAGAGTCCTAGGCAAAATGGCCTTGAGGGACCTTTGGAACTTTAACAATGGATAATATAACTTTTTAGCCTATCATTTTTTGTTGTATTGTATGACCTTCATAATCAAAGTGTTCATTTCTTTTTTTAATCTCACCCATGCTGGACTTTCAGGGGTTAATTCCACAGCTGATTGGAACAGAATCTTTAATCTACTACATTTCCAGTTTGGGATGGTTTTCTCCTCTTAATTAGCCTATTAAGTCCATTGTTCCTGGGAGCTCGCCATCTTCCTGACAGTCTTGATGCAAACAACCCACTGGCTTTAATCCTCCTGCTGCTCAGAATTCCTCTGAGTTCTAGTGATCAACCAGCCTCAGGCTGGTTTATAGGTGTGTGCCACTCCACCCAACCAAAATATTCATTCTTATATGCAAATAAATTCAACTCAATAAACATTTGAGCTTCTACTGTGTGTACTAATAGACATTAGGAACTAATGGACTAATAGACATTAGGAAACAGACAAAATTGAAAAGCAGACCTTGTAGGAGTTGACCTTCTACTGGGGTATATAACAAGAAGACAGACAAGAAAATAAAAGAGAGAGGAGAGGAGAGGAGAGGAGAGGAGAGGAGAGATGAAGAGACAGAGAAGATGAGAGCACCATAAAACATTAGGGGGATCAAGAAAGATTTCTGGGTAAAGGTGGCACCTGATCTGAGCCTCAGAGAAAACAAAAGACTCAGGTGTTACTGAAGAGGGGCTGCTTTTCAGATGTGGGAGACAGCTGGTGCAAATACACAAGGGGCAGAAGATGCTGAGTTCAGGGAAAAGCAAAATTCTCAGAGAATGAATCATGCATGAAGTGGAGAAATATAAAATAAATCTGGAGATAAGGCCAGCTTGTAAAAGTCTTTAAATATGAAAGAAATTTAGACTAACCTAGAGGGAAAAGGGAGCTACTAACAGTTTTTGAACTGGAGAGAGATGTGATCAGACCCGTGGTATAAAAAGATTATTTTGATAACTCTGTAGAGATTAGATTAAAGAGGGGAGAACCAGGAATTAGGGATTCTATTTGGAGGATTACACATTAGTGTGGATGAGAGAAGAAGAGGACCTAAACTAAGGTGGTGGCCACATGAAACCAAAGAAAGTAGCCAATGTTGTGAAGGGAGCATTGAAGTTAATATGACCACTTTCTTTGGAGATTGAATCAATATTAGTCTTGGCAATTAATACAAGATATATGGGATGAAGGATGGTGACAATTTAAGTATGATCCTGATGATGAGAACCTGGGTGATGGGAAGGATGGCAGAATTGACTAAAAAAGGAAGGTTGGAATACAGTTTGATTTGGGGGGTTAGGGGATAGGAGGGAAGAATATTAAGCTGATGAAGTCATGGAAATGATGTATAGACACAAGAGGAAAGGGGTCCAGACAGAGCACTGGGATGCACAATTAAGGGATAGAGATGGATGATAATCTAGCCAAAGAGACAGAAGCTATCAGACAAACAGGAAGATAACCTACTTGAGTAATGTCACAAAAATCCAAGGAGTAGAAAGTATTCAATATTAAGTAGGGCAAAAGTTGTTTAAATGCATTAAAAGTAGCAGAGGTCAAGAAAGAGCAGGACTGAGAAAACGCTATTCAATTTACGCAATTAAAAGATAATTGGTGATCTCAGAGAAAACAGTTGCAATTGCATGATTGAATCATAAAGGTTTGAGGATATGGGAGGCTTTGGGTGAACACAACTTTTTTGAGTTTGGCAATAAAAGAAGGGGAGAAGTAGGACAATAGCTTAATGTTATGGTAGAATCAAGCGAAGGGTTTTCTAAAAAGGGGGAAAGGGGGGGGGGGGGCACCATAGTGTAGCTAGAAGGGAAGGCACCTGTAAATAAGGAGGAATTGAAGATGTGAAAAAGATTATTTAAATCTTAACTACTTTAAATGCATTTCGTTTTGTTGAGTATACAACAAAGAATAGTTGATTATCCCCCTAATTAAAAACACACATTTGCATAAATTATAATGGCTTAACTTTTCTTTAAACTAACCTATTCCAATTCCTTGAACCTTTCTCATGTGATCCATCCCTGTAATCCAGCACCTCAAACAAGATTTATTTTCTCTGTGTACTTTCTGACCTTTGCACACAAAAGTTCCTAGTTTCCCTGACATATCATTGAAATTGATATTCTATATGAAAAGGGGCACTGAATAAAACTTGTTTGGTCTATGTTTTCTTTTTAATACATAAAGTATATTGTGCACATGTATAATTATATGGATATATGTATATATACATGTATACATTAATATGTGCACACATACATATAGCACTGAAGTCTACTATTCTTTTTCAGTAAGAATTGGGTGCAAAAGTTGATCATGGCACTAAAATTTTTATTTAGTTGGATTAAGACATTTCAAGGGTCAAGGCAATTGAGTACTTCTGCTTGTTAAGATTTATTCTACAGTCAGCAGAGAGACAGATCTGCTAAAAATAGAATCTCCATGAACAGCAATTTCATTTATAATTGTCATTATAGAAATGGAAATGATTACAGATGGATACAGAGCATACCTTGGTTAACCTCCGCCAGAATGGTGAAATATTAATAACTTAGCATTGATTTGCACCACATTTTTAAAAGTGTTCATTCCAGCTTAAGGTAGAATGAATAGGAGAATCAATGACTGTGATCCAGAGACAATTTATTTTTATATTTCTTAACTTTATAATATGTGTGTTATAATATAATATGTGTGTTACATATATATGCTTATATCAGCTTGTCAGGGTTCACTTAATTTTTTTCTACCCATATCGTCAGTGCCTAGAATGGTGCCTGCCACATAATAGCTCCTTAATAAATACTTATTCATTGAAGAGCAAAGTCACAGTTTCCAATCTTTTTTTTAATTGTATTGATTGTTTTGTTTTTATATTATATTGACAGATTACTCCCATTAGCAAAGGAATTACATAAAATTAATTACAGTGATTTCATCTAAATGTACATGCAACATTCTACATCTATAGCACCCTCCTCCCTGATTTTTTAACAGAAATCTATTTTCTTTCCATCTCATCCCCACCCCATCAAAAAAGAAAATCCCTTGTAACAAAAGTATAGCCAAGCAAGACAAATTTTTTGTTAGCTACATACAAACATAAATGTATGTATATAATATACAAATATGAATACATGCGCATGCATGTATGTATGTATACATATACATGCTATCATCCATGGCAGAGAGGTGAAGTATTTAGTGTGCAGAATGATATGTGTATAAATATAATTCTCTACCCTAAATCCTTCACCTCTCTGCCATGGATGATAGCATATTTCATCATTGTTCCTCTAAAATAAAGAATGGTTATCACATTGCTATTTCAAAGAGATCAAAGAAAGAAGAAAAGGCCTTATCTGTACAAAAATACCAGGGTTTTTTTTTTAATGGAAAAAAAAAAAAACAAGAAACTAAGGGAACCCTCATCAACTGAGGAATGGCTCAACAAGTTGTGGTTTATGGATATGACAGTATTCACTACTGTGCTCCAAAAAATAAGGAAGTAGGTTATTTCAAAAAGACATAGAGGAAGGGTAGCTAGAAGGACCTGATGTCAAGTTTGGTCACAGACACTTGACACTTAGTAGTTTCGCGTCCCTGGGCAAGTCACTTAACCCAATTGACTTGCTAAAAAAAAAAAAAATAGAGGAGAGGATTCTGGGAAGATGGTAGAATAGGTTAGAAAACTTTCAGCTTTTCAAATTCTTCCACAAAAAAAAAAGACAAAAAATCATCTCAAAGCACCAGAAATAAACACGGGATAAAGCAGTTGCCCTCCAAAGACAATTTGAGAAAACCCCAGGAAACACTCTTACCTTCAGCAGCCAAGGTTTGTCCTGAGTGAAGCATGAAGACCCCCAACTCTACAGAACCTACAGACAAGCCCCAGTGGCAGCTGGGTGGAGAGGCTGCCTCAGCCTTAGAAACTTGCAGACCGTGTGGGGGTCTGATGGATGAGTAGAAGATTGAAGGCCCTTCCACTGTGGAGGGACGCCCAGCACAGTTGTGTTGACCAGACACCTCTGGGCTGTGGCTTCTGGGAGAAGGAGCCTGATGAGAACACTAGTGAGGGGCAGGGACCCTATGGGCTTGGGCGCTTACTTGCAAGAGAGTAGGATCCCTGGTTTCTGGGCGGGAGCAGAGAGGACACCTGTAGCTTGCAGCCACCAGAGGGACCAGAGGGAGCAAGATCATTTGCAGCACCCTGTGATTGGAGGCTCTAGCCCTGGCTTAGGAGCTGAGCAGAGAGGAGAAACCAAGGCTGACCCCTGAGACAGAGTTCAGAAAATAATAGTAAGAATGACCTGAGACAAAACCCCTAGAACTTAAAGGAAAATTTGACAAATGACAGCCAGGAGAAATATATGGTAAACATTAACGACCAATGATAAGGGACTCAATAAGGTCAAATTGTTTACTTCATTTATGTGAAAATATTAGCAGTACTCAACGATTGTCATCATTATTTGGGTAATTTGAAAGAAAGGTTTGGGCTACCTGGGTATAACAGGGTGGGTGATTCTAAAAAAAATAAATAAAACTGTAGGGAGAGATAAAAAGAAATACTTATCTCATACAAATGAGGCATAAAAGGACAAATTGATATAGAAGCTAGTGGGGGGGGTGGTTAGTGCTGGAACCTTACTCTCATCAGGAATAAGTGAAAGAGGGGAATGTGTGTATGTGCATGTGTGTGTGTGTGTGTGTGTGTGTGTGTGTGTATTCTAAATTCACAAAGAAATAAGAGGACAAGGGGAGGGAAAGGTTTAGGAAGGAACTTTTTAGAGGGGTAAGTAGGTTAAGAAATAGGAAGACAAGATAACAGGTAGAAGTAAAGTAGAGGAGGGGTAGGGCAAATAGGGTAAGAAGGATAGTGAGGAAAATACACAAGTAATTGTAACTTAGAATGTGAATGGGAGGAATTTACTCATAAAATGAAAATGGATAACAGATTAAAAATTTGAATTCAACAATATGTTGCTTTCAGGAAACATTATAAAAATGAGAGATGAACACAAGATGGAATAAAGGGCAGGAGTAGAATTTGTTATGTAAAAAAAGCAGAGATAGTAATCATGATCTCAGACAAAGCTAAAGTTAAAATAGATTTAATCTGGGGTGGCCAGGTAGCACAGCAAGTAAGAGCACCAGCTCCAGTGTTGGAATGACCTGGGGATCAAATCCGGGCTCAGACACTTAGCACCACACCCAGAAATAGCTGGCCGTGTAACCTTGAGCAAGTTACTTAACCCTGATTGCTTAATTTAAAAAAAAATCATTTAATCAAAAGTGAAAAATAGAGAAACTATACCATGTGCCAGCAATATTATTCAGTATTGTTTTAGACCACATAAAATACCTAGATAATATAAAATACCTGAGTGTATACTGCCAAATCAGATACAGGAACTATGTAAAACATAGACATGAAACACTTTTTGTAAAAATAAACTCAGATCTAAATAATTGAAGTAAGATTTATTGTTCATGGGTAGGTAAAGTAAATATAATTTTTATAATGACAGTTTTACCTAACTAATCTATTTATTCAATGTCATCCCAATTAAATTACTAAAATTTACTTTCCTGAGTTAGTAAAATTAATAACAAAGTTCATTTGGAAGAGCAAAACTTAAAAAAAAAAAACAGGAAACAAGACATGAAGTAGATTCAGCAGTATCAGACTTCAAACTATATTATAAGGAAAAGCATTGTTGAAGTATAAAAAGGATAATTTTGATTACTTTAAATTAAATTTTTTGTATAAATAAAACCTATGTAAGCCAAGAATAGAAGAAATGCAGAAAATTAGTGGGAGAAAACTTTCGGAGACAAATCTCTCAGGATGTGATTGGGTTAGAATATTGCTGTGTTACATGCTAGGTAACATCTACCATGTTTCCATTTTGTCTCTCAAATCTCCCAATTATCCTAAATAAGAAGTACTAAACTAAAACTGTTAACTAAACTGTTCTTATTTTAAGATAATAATCTATGGATCAGGAAAGATACATAGAAATACTAAATATGTTCATTGCTTTTTATTAACCTCAGCTATCCCCATCCAGTAAAGTGTCAAAGTTTGGATCAAGAGTGTCATAGATTAACTTAAAAAATAAAAACATAGTGACAAACCAAAAAAAAAAAAAAAGTATATGCTGTGGTGCTGGCAATGATGAACTGGTTAATTTAGGAAAACATGGAAAGACTTGGACCTATGAAGGAAGATGCTATCCAACTTCAGAGAAATATGAAAGGTGGAAATAAGCATAGTCTAGTTTTGCATATATGTGTATGAGTGTATATGTATGTTTATAGAAATTTATGCATATGTATATATACATATGTATGTGTGTGTATCCATGCATAATTGTAGCCATCTTTAAGGTTGGGGATGGGGGAAGGAGGAGAAAAAAAATTAAGTAAAAAGTGCACAGCAGAGAACAAAAGAAAACCAACAAGAAAACAAAGAAAAGCTGGCCAGCTCTGAACACAATGTGTAGTATTTATTATATAGGTATTCTTGAAATGACAATTTATTATTTTATATTGAATCCTCTCTTATGGTCTGCTGTGTACAGACTTTTTTTTCCTTTTCTCATTTTGCATTTAAATTTAAAACTTTAAAATTTACCATAAAAAGATGTGTAAATGGAGCAGAACCAGGAGAAAAATTTGCACTCTAACTTCAATACAATAAAAATGAACAATTTTGAGAAATTTTACAAACTGATGAAGAAAATGAAATGAGCAGAACCAGAAAAAGTTTATTCAATAATAACAACACTACATAAAAAAACAGCTTTGAAAGCCTTAAGAACAGCTTCTCATCTGAGGAAAATAAACATGTTCAGTCCTAACCACTGATTCATTATCTAATATATCTTAAAAAGCCCTTGTTGGTGGTATTTATTTTACATTCATGAATTGAATATGTAAACAGAAATCATTGGATATCTCTATTGTCCCTCTAGGAAAGATCCTGTTTTGTATCATTCCTTAGAGGGCCATTCTCATTTGGTCAAACAACTAAATTCAAAGAGCAAAGCAAGGTGGAGAGTGGAGGACATTATAGATAATTCTGAATTTTAAGAAAAGCTTGCTGTTGGTTTACTTTTTAAATTAAGGTTTAGATTTGATTCAATAAAATTCAATTAATAATAAGTAAGAATCTACTCTGGGTTAGGTACTGGGAAAATAAAAAGACTAAGCAAGAGAGAGAGAAGGAGAGGAGATGCAATGGAGAGAAAGAAAGAGAGAGAGAGAGAGAGAGAGAGAGAGAATGAGAACATGGCAACGAGGAAAGTACCCTCCCCACCTCAGTGCTACTCCTATGCCTAGATCTGACCCATAGATCAAAGGACCTAAGGTCTTGCTATTAGTGTCATAGCATAGGTAAGTGTATGGAGGGTGCCGGTGAGCTGACTCTCTCCTAATAGTCATGCTACCACCCCTCCCCCCTGCCATGTGTGTATGTTTATGTATATTTATATACACATATATCTGTATATGTGTGTATATATAAGTGAATATATATATGTGTTTTTGATGGAATCTGGGGCCCAGCTCTGGCCACAAATTAGGAAAGCAAAACTGATAATATATCAGGAATACTGTTAATGTTAATCAAAATAATGTATAATAAGTAGGTAAGAAAGTGCAAACAAAATTGTGTGTTAAGTTAAAGAGGAGAATAAGTAAATAAATCATTTATTAAGTACTTACAATGTGCTAAGTATTGGGGATATAAATAACTAAGGAAGACAGTCCCTGATCCCAAGGACGTCACACTCTTAACAGGGAAGACAACACACATGAAGATTTCAGCAGCAAGTCAGATGGAAAGGTTTCATGGTCTTCATGGTATAGAGACAAAGCAGTTGGTTTTTTTTTCCCTTTCTTAATGTCATTTCTATTAATAAAATCATATTCGTTTCTGATTGAAGTTCAGTTGAACTATTTGAGAGTACCAAATTTGGTCCCAAGAACTTAGTTTTCTGCTTGGGTCTTCAGTAGATGTGGCTTGTAGCACTTTCAGGGGCAGTGACCAGGATGTACCTCCATGACAGTTGTTCACAGGACGGTGGCTGTGGGCACTTGGCACTGGGTTAGATGCATTGCTGTTCAGGTTCTTGGGCTGTCTCCATCGAGGTATGAGAGGTGATAGTAGTAGCTTGATTTGTCTGCCACACATGGCCTCCCATTTCTTCCTCAGGGTGTCTCACTACTTCAGCTAAGTTGCCTTGCCTGCCCTGTGAATGGTAGTTAGTTGGAATTTGGTGGGGATGACTGGCCCTTCCTCTACAAGAGCTGCTTCCCCTGATGATGACTGTGAAGGCTGGATTGGAAACAGGACTTGTGATCTGTCACTGATGCTGCCACTCCCAGAGTACCTGTGCTAATCTTCCTGTAGGTCTCCATTGGTCAGCATTTATTGCTGGTGGTGATGAGGAAAATGAGTCATTCACAATTCAGCAAATATCAATTGGGTACCTATTGTATTCAAGGTACAGCTATTACTGATTGGTGGAGGGGGTGGTGCAGATCAAGAAAGATGAAGAGGAAGTGGCATTTTAGTTGAACTTGAACAAATGCACAGAAATTCAGCAGAATGAGATATGTAGGTAAAGCATTCCGAACCAAGGAACAAGGAAAACAAAGGCACAGATAGGTAGGAAAGCCAAGGACATGTATAGAGCATTACAGTGTGGAGGTCAGGGTAATGGGGTTAGCTTAGTTTAACTAGCTAAATGATTTAGAATAGAGAGGAGTCAGCCATACTTGACAAGGTGAGGTGATGCCTTACGGTGGAGGGCCTTGAATTCCGGGATTAGAATTTTTATCTTAATTCAGGAGGCAATAAGGAACTTTGATCAGGAGAGAGAGACAGAGACAGAGAGAGACATGATCCAATCTATGCATTAGGAGTATGTCTTGGAGGACTCACATGTGAAGGATGCATTGGAATGACGAGGGAACAGAAATGAATGACACCATCTCTCAGGTACACACCACATATTTTTTCTTTTATAATTCTTTATTTTTCACATATCTCTACTAGACTGAAGACTCCTTGAGAGCAAAGACTTGTTTTAGATAACATGTTCCCCCCAAAACCCAGGACCCAACACGCTGTTTAAATGAGAAGTAATAGTAGTCTATGATAATAGTAAAGAGAAAAGGGAGAAAATAACAGACATAAAAGGTATTTCAGAGTTCAACAGAACTTGTAACCAATTAAGATATAAGAAGTGAGAAAGGAGGAGCAGTCAATGGTGACACCACTGGGTGAATTGGGCAGTGGGGATAGTGCCCCTGAAAGAAATAATAAAATGAGATGGAGGGACAGGATTTGGAGGAAAGAACACAAGCTATATGTTGGACACATGGAATTTGAGGTGGCAGGGGACAGGCAGACGGAATTGTCCAATAGGCAGTCAAATGTCATTGAGTCTCTATGATTCAGAGTAGCTGTCTCTATAGATTGAACTTCCTGGAAAATTGCTCATATCCCCACATGATTTTTCCTGTATAGCTACAACCAGTGACTTCCTTCAGAGTCAAAAAAAATAAAAATAAAAAGGGTCAGATGGACCTCCCTAGGCTCATGATTAGGTATTCAGTGCAAAATGTCAAGTGGATTGCAGAAAATGAACGTGTGGCTGCGGTAGTTTGTAGATTATGACTTGCTGATATTGACAAATGCATCCTGTTAAATTTAACCTGTTGCTTTAAATAGAAGGAAGAGAAAATGGCTTAGCCATCAAGAAAGCAGCTTGCTTGCTTTCCAATTGGGTCATTTTTCACAACCCGCTAAAGGGAACCTCTTTGTTATTCTTCTCTCAACAGGTAACTTTCCTTTGGAAATTACCTCAGTGGAGTTTAAAGAAAGCTATTTGAAATGTTCTCATGGAAAGTGGGTGCTATTTTTTACCTCCCAAGGTTTTGTAAGAAAAACATCCCTTTCACCAATTGTTTACATATGGAAACATTTACAATGAACTGGTGCCTAGAGATGGTTGTAAATATCCTTTCATCGATTCAGATGTCTTTTTCCAGTCAACTATGGAAGATGCCTTTCTCACAACTAAATGATTAGTTTAAGCAATTATGGATCTGCCACAACATTGTGTATCATCTTTTATATCTATTTAGGAGACATACTCCTGAACCTAAATGGAAAAATCTTTAAATTTGCAGTCAAAAGACCAGTGTACAAAACCTTCCTCAACTGGACAAGTCACTCAGTTTCCTCAATTATATAATGGGGATATTAACACCTGTCCTGCATGCCTTCTAGGGATTGTGAGGATAGAATGTTATAACACATAAAGCACTTTCTAAACTGCAAAAGGTTATATAAATATCAATTTTTGTTATTAAATCTGCACAAGAAAAGACTAGACAAAGAGAAATATATACAAAGAAATGTTTCCCTCTTCTCTAAATTGTGTAGTTTACTGTTTGTCTTTTTTGTGGAAAAATACCAAATGTAAAAACATCAGGAAGCATTTGAATTAGGAAAAAGATCTATTCCCACACATCTCAGAGAGATGTTATGACCTATAGAGTTCAGTTTTATTATTTTAAATGGCCCATCTGTCTAGTACTTTCTAAGAAGATATTGCATTTATGAGTTTCAAAAAATAACTTTCTCCTACTCAATCCCCTAAATAATCCCAGTTTTCACAAAAATAGAAAATAGTCCCTACTTTTTATTTTCACACCTGTAAGGGCCAGTCAGTTATCAAGGCTTTATTAGTCAATCAGTAAGCATGTATTAAATACGATCTATGTTCCAGGCACTGTGTATGTTGCTGGACCAAGGGAAAAATAAATTCCACTGACTCCCTTTTATATTTCTAGACTGGCCTTACATTAAGCCCTCTCCCACACACTGTAGTTCATCCAGACATTCTAGCTTACCTGCTAGTCCTCCTTTTTCTGTTCCTTGTAAATGATTTGCCACGTCATCTTTTTTTCCATACATAGGCTATTGGTCCCCAAAGTGGAGACCTCATCCCAGGAGGTGCTTGTGCTCTGAGGGTACAAAGAATAAACAGAAGCAATCCCTGCCCTGGAGAAGCTCATATTATAAGGGAGGAAATGAAGACGTACCTACAGATGTACCTGTGACATACCAAGAAATAGGTTCAAAAAAGAAGAGTAGTTCTAAGGCAACCTTGAGATGGATTGGGCAAGAAAAGAAGGAAGCTACTAGCAGCTAGGGAAACTGAAAAAGGCCTACTGGCATTTGAGTTAAATCTGTAAGCAAGCTATGGATTGTAAGAAGTGAACATAAGGGCAGAGAGTCTTCTGGGCATGGGAGACAGTCAGTACAGAGGTACAGAGATGGAGGAAAGAGCATCATATGGAGACAGTTAGGTAGGCCTGAACCATAGAGTGCAAGAAATGAAGTAATATGGAAAATGAGTGGAAAGATGGAAAGGGTCAGCTTGTAAAGAGCCAATCAAAGGTATTTATATTTGATCCTAGAGATAATAGAAAGCCACTGGATTTTGGTGAGTGGGAGAGGGTGACAAGGTCAGAATTGTACTTTAGGGAAATGACTTTCTTAGCTGTGTGAACAAAACCCTGTTTTCAATTCTTTCAATCCATTGTTTTAAATCCTTATTTTCTGCCTATCATATAATCCTTCAAAACTGTCCTCCTCTGGTGGCTAGTTATGGTGTTAGAGGTTATCTATGCCATGGAGTGCAAGCTCTACAAGAACCTATAAAACCATAAAGAGCTTGAATGTGAGACTGGCAATGGACTACGCATCTGCCATCCAAGGCTCAGGCTACCCACATTCAGAGAGGCTTATTATGGAAATGAGGAGCAGGACAAGGTGATGATTTATTTCAGCCACAGCGACTCATGAAACCACCTACTAGAGAATAAATAGGTTGCAATATGGTTCAACAGAGGGTGTTACTCACACCACTGAAATCATATATTCTTGATTTATGAAGGATCCAAAATGTATGTCAGAATAAGTAGCGTACTTGGAGTTAGCACAGTGGACTTTCAGCAAACATTGAGAATCTAATAAACACAAAAGTAATTGTCAAAAGCATCAATATATTTTTAAATAGACAGTAAGCAGAGCTTCCAACAGGCCCTATCATTCATTTATAGAGAGATGATAGATATACATACACAAATATATGTATATATATATACGTACACATAGATATACGTATGTAATAAATTAGTAACCTTAGTTCAATCAAATTTTAGATAAATAATGGCATTGTAGTTAGCATATTTATGTGTCTTATCTCACATATTTATGTATCTTATTTCTAGAGCATAAAACTAGAATGAACCTTAGATCATTTAGTACATTTTTACTAAAAAATGTGGAAAATGTGGCCCAGAGAGGCTAAAAAGTGCCCAGACAAAGAGTAGGATTTTAATTTTATTAATAGGAATAATACTATTTAATAATTAGTGCATTTAGACAACACTTAGCAGTTTAAAAAACACTTTCTTGCAACAGCCCTTTAAGATACATAATGCAAGGATTACATAAAATGATATGATATTTGTGATTTAGCACAATGCCTGGCTTATAATGGGCACTATATAAATACTTATTCCCTTCCCCCTGCCCTCCCCATTTTACAGGTGAGAAAATTAAGCCTTAGAACCCTTAACTGGTTTCGCCAGTGTTACATACCTCGTCAGTAGCAGAATCAGGACTCGTTAGTGCCCATCTAAAGCATTTTGTGAAGAAAGTAAAAAGTAGCTTAGAATAGGTTCCATTTATGTTGTGCTATGTAAAGTTTGTATTTTCCTCACAGTCCCACGATAAGCAATATGTGGTGTTATGTCCCTCACTTTATAGAAGAACAAATGAGTCTTAGAGAGATGAATTGTACTCACTGTGATGAAAGGGTAGGTGACATCTTAGGTCACATTCTAAAGTCAAGAATTGACATTCATAAAGCACTTGATGGTTTACATAAAATATTTTCTTTGGCCCCCACAACAGCTCTATGAAACAGGTATTCAATGTATTATTATTTCTATTTTGTAGGATCAAACTGAGTAAGATTGTGACTTCCCTATGGCCACATAACCAGTAAGTGTCAGAGGATAGAACTGAGTTTTGAATCTAGATGATATGATTCCCTCTTTTGTGTAGGTTTTTTTCCCCACTTGTCAGTGTTGCCTCTTGGGGAAAAAAAGTTTCCCCATATAATTCCTGCCATCTTCTTATTTTCTTTTCTCCCCCTATTCAGGGACAGTGCTTATGGCAAAAGAGGCTTCTCTAAACTGAATGTGCTCAGTGCTTATCAGGAAAGACAAATTTAAATTAAAAGAAAAGCCATCTGTGATCACTTTCTGGGATGGAGGAAGGGAAAGGGAGGGCTAAATGGCACAGGAGCATTTCATTCTCATTCTTTTTAATACCTGTCTTCTTCCTTCTGGGGCAGCTAGGTAGCGCCATGGTACATGGAGCCCCAGGACTGGAGTCAGGAAAACTCATCTTCCTGAGTTCAAATCTGGCCCCAGAGTCTTACTGTGTGACCATGGGCAAGTCATTTAACCCTGTTTGCCTGTTATCTCATCTATAAAATGAGCTGGAGAAAGAAATGGCAAACCATTCCAATATCTTTGCCAAGAAAATCTCAAAGGGGGTCACAAAGAGTTGTACACAACTGAAACAACAGAACAACAATTTCTTCCTTTTACTTTTCCTTAGCTTTTATATCTCTTCCTCCTCCACCTTCCATTCCCCACCATCACCTTTGCCCAACTGAGTGGTTAGAAAGTAATGAGCTGGATAAAGTCAGGATGTAACTAACTGAGCTTCTTTCATTTAGATAAAAGGTGCTAAATTTCCTCATCTGAAACTTAAAAGAAAAAGAAATCCTAACAGAGATGTAACCATTCTGTCAGGTGCTCTCATATAACATTGAGGCCAAGGTACATTGGGGAAATGTATCACATCTTTAACTTATTTTCTTCTCCAATTCTGAAAATATGGGAATTTATCTGGATGACACTAAAACCAGCATATTTCGATAAACTCACCTCGAAAACACATAGTCCACAAGGTCAAAGGAATAAGTTATTTATAGGTCAAAGACAAGAACAATGGACACCCAAAGAAGGCAGTCCTTCCCAGAGATATGTTTAGCCTTAAATGCTTCCATTATTAAACTACATAGGACTCCCAGAAGGTAAAGGTACAACTTCTTGGGACACAGAGATCTACTACAATCCTCTCCAGTGCCCTGCAGGAAATGCCATCCTCCTGCCACCTGCACAGCCCACTGTAGGAGATAATGACTATTTCTTCCATTATCAATCCTCATCCTATATAGCATCACTATTACTTAATAAATGGGAAAAAATATCTAAAATATTAATGACAGTTTCCCAAAGGTAGTAATAAATAAGGATCTTTTGATCTCAATCTGACATTTGATTACTGAATGAAAATATTAGGATAAAGAAACTGATTGGCACATACCCAGTTAACTCCCCAAACCTTCTAAATGGCCTCTTTCCATTCAAAACTTTTTTGCATATTAATACCATTTACTGATTCATTGCCCTAAACTACTACTTTGATTATGTCATGCTCCCATGCAACAACCCAGTGCATCAAATCTAAAGGTTCTTTTTGTTGTTGTTATTTTTTCTGAAGCTTTGAATAAAGACCTTCATAATATGGTGCTATTATACATTAGAGTAACAAAAAATCCACATTTATATAGAATTTTAAAGACAGAGTACTTTATAAACATTGCTTCATTTAGTCCTTCTAACAACACTTTGAGGTAGGTTATGCAGGCATTATTGGCCCCGTGCTACAGATCATAATCAGAGGGTTCAAATAATTTGCCCAAGGTCACATTATAAGTAGCAGGCTAAATCCTAGAACCCAGATTTTCTGACACCAAATCCAGTATTCATTTCATTGAACTGTACTTCAGATATTTATATCTTCAGCAGTCGAAATTCTCCATCTTCAGAGGACAGATCTAATTTTTTGAGACAGTCAAAATCCATTTCAAGCCAAGTCTGACAAATAATGTGTATGACCTGGCTTTTGATGAAAAATGACATGGCTCCATAAAGTAACGAGGTAAATTTCATTTGGCTCGTACACTGGTTCCAAATGCAATTCTAAACAAGGAGTCCCAAAAAATGTTTACAGTAATGACAGTATTGTTGGATACAGGTGGTTCTATCAAAGAGAACAGTCTAAATTTGAATGAATGAGTTCTGGAGTATTAATGAAATTTTGTGTCATTATTTTAAAATCACACCTCTGATGTCTGAGCTCCTGCTTTGGAGATTAAACTAACACTCTTCCATGTCAGTTATAGAATGACAGATTATTTTTTGATCTATGTGTTCCCAGACCTCAAGAATGTTGATGTTCCAAGGTTTGTTCAAACTTGACAATGCAGGGAAATGTCATTCTGTTCTATGCTCCCGTTTTTTTGAGTCATTGGATTACTAGAACCAAGGGAGAATGAGGCCATTATCCCAGTTCAGGAAACACCATTCTTGCTCATTATTTTCAAGTATTATGTACCTTAGTCTTTTGTGTTACTTGATAATTCTGTACCCAAGAAACTGTATGTGCTGAAAATAATAAAAAGAGTAATTTTTATTCACCTTGAATTAAAAGAGCAACTAGCAATGCCCCCACTTTTAGGGGGGGGAAGATAAAGGGCCTTCGAAGATCAATGTCGTTTCTTTTGTCTGAAAATGCATATGCCATAGATCAGATGCCTTTTGCTAAGAAGCTTAAGAAAATGAGGAACTGTGACTGGATTCTGCATTTGAAGAGGAAGGAATCTGAGTATAACAGTTGATAGCTTTGTTCTTCTTTCTACTTTCTGTGTTATGCAGGTTTTATTGAAATCTTTGTTATCAGGAAATGGCAAAAGGTTAAAATTTTACAACTTAGTGACTGAATATTATGAGCCATCATGATCCAAATTTATCCATTTTCTAAAAGAAAAAAAGCACATAAGTAATGTCTTAGAAGTGTGAAAAGAGGCAAAAATAATCATTAGCTTATTTTAGGAGAGGCAGTATGGGACAGCTTAGATTCAGGGGTTGGATCCTGATTGTGATACTTATTTCCTATATGACCTTGGGCAAGTAGCTTAACTTGTCTGGGCCTCAGTTACCACATTGGCAAAATAAAGATGTTGAACTAGAAAATCTCCAGTATCCCTCCCATCTCTAAAGCCTATTACTCATTTAATTACTTTTTTCACCCACTGGGATCTGTATGGTGTCAGAGAGTCAACAAAGGCTTATTAAGTGATTATCATGTGTGTGACATTGGGTACACAAAGATGGGCAAATCCATCAGCCCTGGCCTCACAGAGTTTAATTCTATTAAGCTAGTCACCTAGATGGAGTACTAGCAAGTACAATTTATATGCATCCACATTGGCTCCAGAGAGAGCGGGCATCACTTGCCTTTAGTAAATACAGAAAAAATTAATAAGAAAAAAGCTACACAAACATCCATTCCCTTGGATACTCTGACTCAACTCCTTTTTGCCTTTCCTTTCCCTTTCTCTTTTTATGATGAATACAGTACTTGACAACATGGTCAAATAATACTAGTCTCCAAATCACCAGGTGTTTTCACTAGTGATTGTTAGAACAACTTTGTATGTAAATTCCTACATTCCAAGTCAAAATTGGAGGGTAGGTGGTTGCTGAACCATCCCCTTTGACCATGATTATAATCTCTCTTCCCTCCTTCCTAAAGGTTTTAGGAACTATGTTGATTTTTCCCATTGCTACAAGAGTAAATATTGGACAGATAAAGTCGGTGACCCTGAATATACCCAATAATATTATCTATACACCAATCACTGTAACATTAAGAATTCTTAACTTGAGGTCCATAGATTTCAAGAGTTCCAAAAATGTAAATGGGGGGAAATGGCAGATTCTCACTAAACTCTATGTAAAATTTAGCATTTCCTTCAGTTGTGAATATAGGCAACAATTATTATGTGAAGAGGTTCATAGGTTTCACCATAGTGGAAAAAATGGTCCATGACACAAAATAATATGAGTCCTACTTTAAATAGTTGGTCCTGGTAGCCTAATCCATAGGCCACCCTAGCTAAGTGATATGAGGAGTTTAAAATGGCCTCAAATCCCTGGATCATTTAAATATGCTTGTTGCCTTTATTTGTTTTATTGTTTGCCTCCTAAGAGGTCCTATTAAGATTGTGGAGATTGTTGCCATGCTCTTTATATAAAACCATAAATCTCTTTAAGATTATTGAAGAGAAGGAAAAGAAAGCCATTACCTTTGTGAGAAACCCAGAGGTTTCTTTTTCCACTAATCTAACTCCATCCATCACCTAGCAACAGAGAAGAGATGTTTTTCGTAATTAATCTCTCATCTCTCACTATCTTCACATAGTGAATATAAAGATGTAAAAATTAAGTCTGACACTCTCAAACCTATTGCCCTCCACAGCTTGGGACTAAAAGCAAGTTTACTGATGGACTTCTAGCATTAAAAATGTAGGTTCTTTATGACTGGGTTAAACCCTATCACCTCTATTAGAATATGCTGCAGAAGTTGCATTAAATATAATGATTGCATTTGAATTATATATACATAAATATGCATATATCATAATGCCAGTCAAATCAAAGCCTGTTCTTTCCCAAAATACATTAGAACAGTGGCTACCTACTGTTAAAAATCCTAAAATCATTTTTGTAATCACCAATACCCTTCAGTTAATGGAAAAGATAGATGTATTCCAACCAAATCTTCTATAAAACAATCTTTTGTTGAGCGTTTTTTTTTTTATTGACTTGGTCTATAAAACTAGAAATAGGTTCTGCTGGAGACTTTGACCCTTTTGTTTTTTAATAAGATAGCAAGAAGAGAATAAACCTTTCATAATCTCACATGAAAAGTATTTTCTTCACTTAGCCCCAATTGCCCTCCAAAAAAGCAAAAACAAAAAAAGTATTTTCTGATAAAGAATAATCAAAATTTTAACAAAATCATTGTGCCAAACTCAATCCAAAAAATAAAAACATTGGAAAATAAATCATAGTATAGTAAATCTGAAAGTATGGTCATAGAAAATCTGGTAGTATGGTCTTTTGCTTGTATTCATCATGCTCCCTATAGATTAAGCAGTTTGACCGAGTTTTTGCACCAGGCTCCAATTTTCTTAGCTACTTGTATTTTTTTTTTATTCATTTACTTCTAGGGGCATGCTTCTAGTCATTTAAACCTATTCACTTTCTAGATATTTCCATTCAGTAATACACATCTGAATTTGAATGAGAAAAGACAGAAATATATCTCCAAAAAAAGTTTAATACCTTCTTAGCAAAAGACTCAAGCTAGTATCTGCTGAGTCAGGAAGTCAGACCCAACAACTGCCTAATCTTGTTTTGACAGTGTTTAATAAAATAATTGATTAAATCTGTTGACTTTTCCTAAGTTGTCAGTGTATTCAACTGAAGACTTTTGTATCCATCAGGGGCTGTTGGCTCAACTCAGTGTACACTAGTTGATGTACTAAATACTGATGATTAATAGTCATGAGTTCATTGCATGACTTCATCAGTCAGCAACACAAGCAATGGGAGGAAAGCACTCTTCCCAGCAAGAGCAATCGGGATGTGATTCACCACATCCCTGCATCCGTAAATTTATTTTTTGTTTTTTCCCTCAAGGAAATTTGTGACAATACATTTGCTTCTCCAGTTAAAATTTTTGTTTAGTGAATTTTTGCTAAATGAAATATGGAGCTAGGAAGATAGAAATTGGATCCATGATTCATTGGTATAAAGAACTCCCAGATAAAGAGACTTCCTCTAGCAGGACAGGTCAACACCTTCTCCACAGCTTAGTCTTAGAAAATGTCTAGAATACAAAATGGTTGAAGTGAATTATCCAGAGTCACCCAATCAGTATATGTCAGAATCAGGATTTGCACTGGAGTTCTCCTTTACTCTAAGGCTAGCTCCCAACCCACAATACCATATTGCTTCTCAAGTGAAATCCATTTTAATGGATTTATTGTTGGTAAAGTGAAGTATATCAGTACTGAATGTTGAATGTTGCATTTTTGAAGTCAAGCACTTTGAAAACTTCAAGCTATTATAGTCCTAAAACAGCTTCAGTTTAGAGAACAAAAGGTTTTCTGATTAAAGTAAAATTTGTTTTATGTTATGAAAGCTATCTCATAAATATCCAAACCTGAAGGAAAGTAACACATCATCCATTGTGGTATATTTTATTTCTTTTTGGGGAGGGTTGTTTATTTTTGGGTTTTTGTTTTATTTTTATTTTTCTTTGCTTTTTGGAGTGGGGAAAGGCAGGGCAATTGGAGTTAAGTGACTTACCCAAGGTGGATTGGCTAGTAAGTGTGTCAAGTGTCTGAGGTCAAATTTGAACTCAGGTCCTCCTGACTAGGGGGCCGGTGCTCTATTCACTGTGCCACCTAGCCACCCCTATATTTTATGTCTTTATGAATCTTAGGTAAAAACTAACACAGTGGTGTCTAGTAACTCAGAAATCTTATGTTTTGTCCTGTCAAAAGATCCACCTGCTTTAAGAGGCAAGACTTTAAAGTTTGACCAACTTCTTGTTAAGCTTGTGACACCTTCCCCTTAGGCTCACCAAGTCAACACTCCTAGGATGAAACTGAGTATTTACAAGATGCAGCTGCTCTGGCTTTCCTGACAATGATGTACATAATTAGGGAGTCCCAGGTGCTTGGGAGCTCATGAATTTCTACAGACTCAGCAGGAAAGAGAAAGATGGAAGTACCCAATCCAGGCAATACTTCTGCAAAACAAAAATCTCAAAACAAAAAACCCTACTAATTAAGCCACTAAAAACATTAACATTTTCTACACATCTTGCTTCAATTTGCAAGATCCAAATAAAGAGGGAACCTAACCCTTAACTTATCTTGTAAATGAAGACACTGCTGAGCTAGCTAAACTGGGAGATGATGCAATTCCACCTCAAAATTAGGAAATGGTTAAAGGTAAAAATAGTCTGAACTGTACACATTAAAATATCTAAAAGAGAATTCATGACAGAAAATGCTTAGCTAGCTAGATTCCCTATTTATTCAGTTTGCATCCTCTACGAAAGTCCTACTCTAATATTTCATTGGAATGTAAAAGGAACCCTAGTCAATTAGCTAGCTAAGTTTTTATGAAGCCCTACTATGTATCAGGCACTATGCTAAGGGCTGGACCCTGGGTCCTAGAAGGCTATGCCAGTGAAACTATCAGGAGTAACGTAATTGGGATGATTTCAAGCAGTGGTATGCCCGTAAATGTTTAACAGCTGGCTCTCCAAGGAAAAAAAAATTACCCACCTTAAACCTTTAAGTTTAATCTTCATAATTAATATTTTCTCTATCACTTTCTTAAGTCTAGACAATCAACAAAACAATAAATCAATCCCTGATCTGTAGCATTTGCTGATTTCTGAGGTGCAAATTCTCACACTGAAAAAATAATCATCTCTCCAACAAGTTTAAGCTTTCTCCAGCACACCCCTGATTTATACAATCCTGATAGTAGACTGTGTCTGTGGTAAAAGAATTCAAGTAGACCAGGAGTAGGGAACCTTTGGCCTCAAGACTACATGTGGCCCTTGAGCTTCTCAAGTGCAGCCCTTTGACTGAATCCAAACTTCACAGAACAAATCCTTTTATTAAGGAGATTTGTTCTGTGAAGTTTGAATTCAAAGTGCCGCACTTGAGGGCCACGTGGCCTCAAGGCCACAGGTTCCCTACCACTGAGGAAGGACAAATCTAGAGAGGCTCATCCTCAAAGATATGATCCCTACTTTAGAAGCAAAACAGAGGAGTATATATTTTATGTTAAAGGCAATAGGAGCCACTTAAGTTCATTAATTAGAGGACTGAATCAGTAGAGGCCAGTCAGAGTCAACAGAAAATAGTCATACTCACTGGTGAGTAGCCATCTGCTCAGAGGCCTGAGCAATTTGGGCCATCCAGAGGTGCCTGGAATGTGCTCTTTTCTAATGTTACCCCTGTTCTCTAGGTCTTGTGCAGATGTCACCTACCAACCCTTTAAAAGTCTTGCTTTATTCCACATACAGCACTTACCTCCTAACGGCTTTCTCAGCTTTAAGATGGTGCTAAATCTGTTCCCTACTGTGGTCCTTGTGCCATCTGTGCAGTTCTGCCTAGAGCCCACACTCCCTCAGCTTCCAGCGATGGTGGGCACTCCCTTTCCCAGAGTACCAGCCATCTCTCCAGATTCCCTGGCCCCTCTGCTCCATAGCTCAAAAAACACAGCTCCAATGCCACTATTTCTAGAAACATCCCTAGTACTGCAGCCCCTTATAATACCAGATCTCACATAGAAGAGATTGTCCAGTGAGTTCCTTTGGTACTTTAAAAGTGGGTCAGAGTCTCTTCCCAGTTCCATGTTGGTTCGTATCCTTACGTCTGTTCCTCAGTAAGAGGGCAGAATGTTTCTCACCTGGATAAGCATTTCCCTTAAGTCGATAAACTCAAAGAGAAACAGCCTACTTCCCTTTAATTAACACTCCACTTTGATTTTTCTGGATGTGGTGTGGGATTATTTTACTCATTCAAGGCTGCTTCCTAAAATATCTACTGCTCACTGAGATTCTGTCTTATTCAGGGAAAGGAAATATTTGTAGTCTCCAATACAATTAAATTTGCCCCAAAGTAAAATAAACTGCCTTATGAGAGGTTGGCAAAGAGTGGATTTCCCTTCATCAGAGGTCTTCAGACTGGAGAGTCATTTTCTGAAATATGTTGTCATTGTATTGTGAGGTTTTTATTGGGGGGGGACAGGGTTTCAGGGAGATATTGAGACTAGTTCTTCCTTTCTCACCCAGGCTGGAAGTCCAGACTTAGCATGGCCACCCAATCCATTTAGACCACTATAGTTCAGAACTCCTGAGCTCAAGAAATCCACCAGATTCAGCCTGCCAAGTAATAGAGATCACAGGCCAAGGCCACTACACCTGGCCTGAGAATGTTGTTTAAAGTACATTCTTGCCCAGATGGGGACTGGATTAGATGACTTCTGAGATCTCTTCCAGTTCTGGGATTTTATGGTTCCTGCCATTACAACTTACAATGGAAATGGCATCATAAAAATCAGGCACTCACCCAGACTTCCAAACCCAGGCAGATGGAACCAACCACTCTGTATTCTAAATGTTAAACAGGGTCTGTCCCCAGATGGCGTCGGCCACAGTAAAAAGTTGGCCTGCAAATGCCAGGCTCCAAAGTGTTAGGGCAAAAATCCTTTATAGTAACAGCAACAGACTGCTACTCCCTTTCAAGAAAAAATGGCCCTACTGTTCATATGTCTCATGGAGGAGTATCATATGTGTATATGCTATATTTAACCAATGGCAAACATAAAGTAATGCTCAAACTGGTAATGACTTCCTTATAAATATAGCCTCTCTCCAGAATGTCCCCAAAGTGCTTAATTGAATGTATTCATAAAGACTACTTTCAACTACTATATACAGCCATAATGTTGCACTTACAGAGAACACTTTTTTTTTCAAATTGCTTTTACAAATATGTTTTGATGGACGTCTCCCAAATATGGTTTTTGTTTCACAATTTGAAAATCAAGGCACAAATTGGGCTCATTTAATACCAACAGTCATTTAAGCCAAGCTGGGAGTTTGCCATGCTACCTCCTCTTCTGTTCTCACCATACAGTATGCTCCTATTGATTCAATCCAGCTAATGTTCAAAAACCACATTCAGTGTGCCGGGCACTGTCTTGGGCTCTGTGATTGTAAAGGTTAGGCCCAAAGTGGGAATGGTTTGAATTTGGATGCCACAATCCCATTTATCCATTGTATAGATCCATTACAGCTTTGGGACTCCATATTCTCTGATGCCCTTGTAACCTGTAGGGAAGGAAGGATAGAGTGGTTCTTTAGTAGCTGGGAGCAGGGAGAGGAGGAAGTAAAAATTCCCTTCTGAATTACTCAGGATGTCCCAAAAGTCTTAGTGTGCTATTAAAGCTTACTTAGCTTTGAAATACCCTGTAGAGATCATTGTCATTGTTGTTGTTGCTAAGTTGTGTCTGGCTCTTTGTGACCCTGTTTGGCAAATATACTGGAGAGGTTTATCATTTCCTTCTCCAGCTCATTTTACAGATAAGGAAACTGTGTCAAACAGGATTAAGTGACTTGCCCAGCATCACATAGCTAGTGTCTGAAGCCACATTTGAAATCAAGTCTTCCTCACTCCAGGCCTGGCACTTTATTCACTGTGCCACCCAGCTGTTCTCTTTTTCCCCTACTAGAATATAAGATAATTTTTTTCATTCATTGTATATGCATCCCTAGTACTTAGCACAGAATTCCATGGCACATGATGGGTATATAAAATTACTTATTGATTGATGGGTAGGATTTCAACAGTAAAGGGCAGATTTAGAGTTAGCACGTATTCAAAAATTATTTGCATTAAGAGTAGAATTGTGTGAATAATCTAATTTTTAATACGAAATAATTTCATTGGCTTATAAAAATTTGTCAGTTTTTGTGTAAGTTTGCAGAATTCTGTCCAATTTGTATTTATAACTCTTGCTGTCTCTACTTATATTAGTCATTCTCAGGCATTCCTATGAAGGGTGAGTTGTGGCCACTAAGACAAATGATCTGTAGTTGTGGGAGTCCAGTTGCCCTGCCTAGAAATTATTATACATTACATTTAGTCTTACTTACTTTATTACTAGAGTTTGCTGGTTTGTCAGAAATCTAATATTTCATCATAAGAAAGCCAAAACACAGTTTCTGCTATTACTTGCTCCATGATGCATGACATTGAAGACTGACTCAGATGCCACCTGGGGTCTAATTGAAGGTCTGCAGAAAATTTTAAAATAAACAACATTGTTTAACCAATAGAGACCTGATACAATTTCATCAATAAATGGTTTTTTTTAAATAAAGTTTCAGTAATAAGAAAACAATATGTTTCAGATTTAAATGTAGCATTCAAACAATAATTTTGTACAGGACAGACACACTTTTGGGGCACTATTCTTACACACCATCCCTCTTCTTCATAGAATACTATTTGGTAATGACAATGTCATTATATGAATCCCTCTTTTAAACTTGTTCTGAGTAATTTTTTTCAGTAAACTTGTGAATACACCAGAATAAAACTGTTTTAAACCAAATTTAATATGCTTTAAGAGCAATCCAGAATGTTCTCACATCAATGAAATTATTTGTATCACTCCCTTACATACTGATTAGCATTTTCAAATATGTTCCTAACTGCTAAGTTAATTTTTTTCTGATTAAGAAATCTTAGCAACATAAAACTACTGTCAGAGAGAGCACATACATAGCTCTGTCTATATAGCATAAATACAACAATTGAAATGTGAGAGATTCAGTCAGGTTTGGGTTTGTTGTTTGATTTTGTGATTGTTCAGTGTTTGGGGCCAATTTAGTGGAGGAAGGATTGTTCTGTGAGATTTTTTTTAAACCTCTGTTCAAAGGCTATGTGATCATACTGGTGTGGGTATTTGTTACTTTCTATGATGTATATCAGGAGCTATCCATGCCTAACTGTAATGGGAATGTAAATTTTAAAGATCTTCCCTGCCCCTAGGCTAAAGTGCACCTGGAGCCTGGGGTGGGAGGCTTGTTTTTCAGTAGATACTTTTTGATTGGCCAGTGGGTCCAAAAGGTTGTTACATTCTCTGAGCCAGGAGAAGGCTATATAAGCCCTGATGTGAGGCTTTGTTTTGGGGACTCACTTTGAGAAGTGTTCTGTGATTTGATATGGATTCTGGGAAGTCGTTGTCCAGAGCCCCCCTCCGGCTTTGAAAAAACCCAGATGTTGATTTGATATGGATGTAATGGTTGGACAGTTTGAAATCTGCCTACTAGAGCTGTTTCTGTCTTGATAATTCTGTCTGTGTACTTTGAAGTTCGGGGTGTTGACCTTTTCCCCTGAACAAGGTAAACGATATATGTCTGACTGATTAAAGTAAGCTTGTTAACCCATTTTGAGTTGCTTTCCTTTATCAAAGCAGATCCAAGAACCTGTATTGGCAGCAAACCCTGAGGACGCTTGGGGTGCTTGCCGCTACACTACCCCATCTGTGGCACTCTTGTTCATGTCATCCCACACATTTGCCCACAAGTGGCCTTTCTTCTTCTTTGGTCTTCACATCACAATACAAATGGAAAACATGGAGCATCCTTCAATTATGCCTCACACTTAACACCTTTTTGATTCCTACATTTCTTTTACATCATTTAGATTGCTTCTCGTTTGTAATTGTTTATAATGTACTGCTACCTCCTTAGTCCCCATATGATCCTTTGATCCTTAAGTTGGATTTTTAAGAAGATGAAACTTTCCACGTGATTTGAATTTTTACTAGTTGGAACAAATGAAGCTTAAATTTTACTATCCTGCCTAGTTTTTCCTCCACTCAATCACCTAGTTTGTCTATAGGCTTGACTGATCCATCTGTTCCCCTTAATTACACTGCCATTAAACCCACCATGATACTTTCAGATCATACATCCTTTCAGCAGTGTGTAGTATAGGTAATTATGGGGACACATTGTTGTGTAATAGATGGCCTCCAAGCAGGAATGAAGTGAGGCCTCTTATCCCTTCCTTCCCTCCTTTTCCTCCACCCAACTTCTAAAATCTTTTCTGTAGTCAAGGATATAAGATTAAGTTTGAACATAGGTCAGTGAAGGAGAATTTAAACTTTTAGAGGGCAGAGACTGATTTTTGTTTTTCTTTTCTTTCTTGTTTGTATCTCTAATGCTTTACTCAGAGTAGGTGCTTAATAAATGTTTGTTGGAGTAAATTAAGTAAAAATAAATTCTAGTAAAAATAAGAATCTGTGGATTTTGAGGGGAGGTTGGAAGCCATATGAAATAAGTTTAATCAGCCCATCGCTGATGCCACAAGTATAAGTTCTTCAAAATCTATGCCAACAATTGAAAAAAATAATGTATGGTCCTAGAACTTATGATATAGTCTGGGAGAAGAGAGAACACACACATGTTAATCACTTATAAGAAAATAGGCCAAGTTGTATCCTTGAGATTCTAAAAGAACAACAGGAATGTCTCCAGCATACTCAGTCAGTCCCCTGTAGAAGAACTGTGGGAGCACATAGAAAAGAATAACAGCAGATAAGAAACTACGGATAGGTTGTGATCGGCACTGGTGGAGAAAGGAGTCAAACTGATAAAACTGTGATTTGAACAACATATGTTACACATAAGTACAAAGTCTTGCATGATGTTCAAGGAAAGGAATATAATTTGAGTGGGAAGTTTTTGTGGCACAGAAAACATTTGACAGTTCTTGAGTTGTATTGCAGTGAGCAGAGATGGGGAGAAGGGCATGATTTAAGGCAAAGTCATCAATTCAGTGAAAAATAAGACATGTTCAAGGGACAGATAGCAGTCCAGTTTGGCAGGAGCATATAGACTATATGAGGAAGTAGAACATGAGGTGAAGCTATAAAAGTTGGTTGAATTCAGATTTGGGGAGTCAAAGGAATCCAAATTTTTAGTAGGCAGTAAGGAGATATTTACAGGTTTTGAGCAGGGAAGTAAATGTATTCCTTTCATCTCAAATTCTTTGCTCATTTGACTGAGTCTTTAATGTACACAGTATTTGGCATTAGCTTTATCCTTAGTTTCTTCATCTTACTCATCCCAATCATTTGATAGATCTTTCTTCATGGTGTTTCTGGGTAAATTTAACAAAAATATACATGGAAAGTGTTTGAGGTCTGGGGTATACATTCTGAGTTTCCATGTCTAGGGTAGCCACGTGGGTAATATTTGACTGGTGGAGAGTAGGACTAACAGATTCACTGGGGATGTTAGGCAGATAGAGAATGTTCTAGAATGCCCTAATGGGTTCAAATTCCCAAGTTCCTCAAGATGAATCTCCAATTCACTTCTTTCTATATGTCTAATACTTTCTCAGGTATGGAACTCTCAGCATCATAGTTTGCCCACCCTGGCACACCACATGGACCAAGGTTTCAACATATGTTCATTTATGTATCATAAAAGTTACTTTTATGCCTTAATTTGAAAAGATGAACACATCATCCTATTTAGCCTAAGTCATCAACTAGAGTATTTCTAGTTTATGGACCCTGAGAATCAACTTACCTGGTCAATAGTAGAGGAGGATGGGAATCCCCTGCCATCTTACTGTGGCGTGATTTACTTTACAGGAACTCTCTTTTTCTTCTTCACTGGCACTCTTTGCTATTAGTCATTTAGGATCATGTGCCAGCTCAAGGATTAGTTCATGCAGCTCTGTAGTGTAACATGAAATCTTTGAGTCTTTAGTGATGCTTCTTTGATAATATGCAGCTATAGTAGAACTTCAAGCCTGGGAAACTGCAGCAAAGGGATAGAATATTTGACTGGTCTTGGCTGGTGCAAAGAAAATAGTCTAGGCCCCCTTGCTGTGATCTCCCTCAGCAGGAGAAAGTTGGTGACAAATAACTCAATTAAATGCAGCTTTGAACTTGTATTTGGCCTAACTCCCTTAATCTTGTGCTTCCACTGGGTTCAAAGACTAGAATGATGCAAAGATGTACTTTAGAATTCCCTGGAGGGAAAAGAGAAAGAAAGAAACAGAAGCTAGCACTAGGAAAGATTAATTAAGAAAATAACTTTTGAGACAGATTCTTCTATTGCTTTTGCATTCATTGCCAGCAGCTGACTTAGCCCAAGTTCATGCATCCAGTATGTGTCTGTAGGAAGACTTGAACCTGGAGCTCCTGTGCTCAATCCACGGAAGGAAGGAAGGAAGGAAGGAAGGAAGGAAGGAAGGAAGGAAGGA